>NW_004444053.1:1870707-1901252 GCF_000243295.1 Trichechus manatus latirostris
GTATCTTAGATGGCCGCTCACAGGCTTTTAAGACCCCAAACACTACTCACCAAGGTAGAATGTAGAGCATTGTCTTTATAAGCTGTGTCATGCCAGTTGAGCTAGATATTCCCCAAGACTATGGTCCCCACAGCCCTCAGCCCAGTAGTTGGGTCCCTCAGGGAGTTTGGATGTGTCTATAGCGCTTCCATGACCTTGCCTTGCCTTGTACTAGTTGTGCTGGCTTCCCCAGAATTATGTACTGTCTTACCCTTCATCAAGGTTACCACTTATCTATTATCTATTTAGTATTCACCCCCACCCCTCCCATCCTTTGTAACCATCAAAGATTGTTTCTTTTTAACAACAACAACTTTTGATTGATCTAGAAGTACTTGTCTATATCATCCTAAACATGTGAAATTCAGTCCCTGTGCTTTCAAGTCCCCTTCTCCAACTAATTCTTCTCCATATTGTACAGTGTTCTGTTTTGGTTATTTTCCTTCCTAATCCAGTTGTATGTGTCCTCTCATCTGTATTTAAAATAACACAGTTATTTAGCCTTTTTTTCGGTGTGTCATGTTGACACAGGTATTGTAATCATTCTCATTTTCATTATCTGAACATTTAGAAAACATGGTCACAAGAGTCACAATGTTAAAAAAATTAGACTAACACTATCTCGATACAAAGCCCAATAGTAATCCACAAGCACAGTTGAAAATGGACTGTTAACACTCATGGTTACAATGCATTAAATTGCACAATTATGTCTTATCACTTGAAGTGATGAAGTGATGGATTATCCATTATTATGTACTGCAGATAATGGTTGCCAACATCAGTGATTAGGGGAAGAAACAACAACAGTGACTACAAAAGGTGGAGAATGTATATTATGTCCACTCTACACTAAAAAGTGTTGCTTTCAACCCCTAATTTTTGGGTCACTGTATTTTTCCACAGTCTTCCACACCCATTACCATTAGGACATTTTGCATACCAGAGAAGGACTTGCAGAGACATGGGAATTTCAGTACTCAAATGGGACAGTCCAAGATAAACTGTGACCAATGATCATCCTACATTATAAAAGAGTCTTTATACTGTAAAAAAGTCATTAACCTGTAGATGAATACACTTTGTGAGACGCCTCCTTCCCACATTTGCCACAACTGTCTCTGCTCACCCATATTTTGTAACAGGCTTCCCAAGTAATATTTTCTCCTTCCACTCCTTCCCTCTCCTCCTAAGCACAATTTAATCTGGGCAGTCACTTTGGAGATAAACCTAAAAAGCATTGTTTGGTAGTGAATTTCATGATAGATAGGAAGAATTGAGATAACTATCTGGATACTTAGATAAAGAAGCTTATTACTGTTGTTAATTTGAAAGTAGGCAGGAGTGAGTGTGGGCCATGAATAATTGGATAATGTCTCCTTCCATCTATTTGAATACTACGTGCAAAGGAAGGTGTGTGTCCTTCTGAGCCAGAGCTCCATGAAATACTCCAGTTGAGGCCACAGGAAGACAGGAAGTTTCTGAAAAAACAGTTCTTGCTCTGAGGTGTCATTAAATTTAGAGGTTCTGGTTAGTTCTCCAGAAAAAAATCCTTATTCTTCACTTCTCTGCACCTTTTAAGGAATTCTTTTTTTCTCAAAGGTCTGCCCACAGTAAGAGCTCCGCTTAATTTCCCCTTACTTCATTACACATGAGTTCTAAACCCTCTCCCTCCACTCAGGGGCCAGCCAGAATGGAATGTTTTCTTGTTACCATGTGATAGGTTATTCTAATGCAGGCATGGTTTGTTTACACTACTGTTGTATGCAGGGCTCCCTGGGCATGCAAATGGTTAACATGATCCACTGCTAACTGAAAGACTGAAAGTTCAAGTCCACCCAGAGACACCTCAGAAGAAAGGCCTGGAGATCTACTTCTGAAAAATTAGCCACTGAAAACCCTATGGAGCGCAGTTCTACATTGACACACATGGGGTCGCCATAAGTCAGAATTGACTTGACAGCAACCAGTACTGTTGTATGTATTTTACTTTCTCTAATAATTTTTCTTTTCTACCAAAAAACAAACAAAATAAAACCCAAACCCATTGCTGTCAAGTCAATTCTGATGCATAGCAACCCTACAGGACAGAGTGGAACTGCCCCATAGAGTTTCCAAGGAACGGCTGGTGGATTTGAACTGCAGACCTTTTGGTTAGCAGCTGAGCTCTTAACCACTGCACTGTGTGATGATTACTCACCCTTCTCCACTAACCAGCCCCCTCCCTCACTGCAGGTGCACAGGCTACAGAGGCCTCTGGAGTGGAATGAGGAGCTAAATTTTGCCTAATAGGACTGTTTTCCTCAGGCTCCTTCTGACTGATAGGCCTAGCTTACGTTGCAGAAGAACAAACAAAAAGGACTTCTGAAAGTGTAATTCTCTTTCAGGTTTAAAAAAGTTTTAATGTCTCCACTAACCTTGTCTTGGGGGAAGAAGACTTTACCTTAATGACCTACTCTCTGGATTTCCCCATTTTTTTGTATTGTTCATTTATAAAGGTGCTCCCTAGCAAAATCAAAGTTTCTGCAATGTTTTGAACACTTCTACAAAAAACAAAACAAAACGAAAAAAGCATATCTATTTCCTGAATAATATTTTGGCTAGATTGAATTGGGCCATAATCTTGGGACACATTTCTGGAACACAAACACATCTCCAAAAGTGAGAAGTGGAGTCTGGGTCACATGGAAAGAAAAGCCTGGATCTATGAAGCCTTGCAAAGTCCGTAGGTGGTAGAAACATCTGTGGTCAACTGCTAACCTTAAGGTTGGCAGTTTGAACCCACTAGGCAGCTCCATAGAAGAAAGACCTGACAACCTGCTTCAATACAGATTACAACCAAGAAAATTCTATGGAGTACACATTACTGTGTAATACACAGGGCTGCTATGAGTCAGAATCAGCTTGATGGCAATGGGGTAACAAGCTCCATAGGCTGCCGCCTCTCTTATCTCTGTTGTACGGGCTGCTCAGGCTAGGGCATGCTGCATGTACTTTCAGGGAGAGTGAGAGGCTGCTGTAGAGGGCTGAATGGTTTTCCTCTGACACTGGAAAATTTTCAGTTTTGTGGTGGCAACAGAGGCAGAGCTGCCAGCTGAAACTCAGGGCAATGTTTAAAAAAATGTTGGGGTTGTTAAAACCATGTTTTACCCAGCTGTCTTGCATGGTGGCTGAATCTGCCAAAGCCCAAAAGTCCTTTCCTTGCTGCTGTCTGAGAGAAAGTTACTGTATTGGCCAGTGTAACTCATCCTGCTTACCATGAGGAAATCAGATTGATATTACGTAGTGGAGGTAAAGAACAGTATGTCTGGAATACAAGAGATCCTTTAGGACGTCTCTTAGTACTACCATACCATCCACAACTGACTGATCCTGGGGATGGTGGAAGACTGGGCAGTATTTTGTTCTATTGTACGTGGGTCCCCATGAGATGGGGCCTGACCTGACAGCAACATACTGGAGTCTCAGGACCGCATAGTCTACACAGGAACACTCACGCTCTGGAGTCAGCCAGGTGTGAGCTTGGATTCTGCTCTGATGTGTAAGTGTGTGACCTTGAGAAAGTAACCTAACCTCTCTCGGCCTCAGTCTTCTCATTTGTAAAATGAAGATAATAGTAGCCACCTTGTGAGGCTACAGGGAGAGTTCAAATGGGGTGCATATAAAGGCTGAATAAAGTGCCTGGCTCAGAGTGTGCACAAAAATAATTAATTGTTGTCATCAGTATCATTTGGTACTTACACTTAGAGCCTCAAATGAATCAAAGACCTGGCCACTTCAGGAGATGGGGACCTGCTCTGTATTCACTGAGGCCAGGGTGGGTTGAAGCTGCACATAATGTCAGAGGCAGCTACCTTCATAGCCATTGAAATTGACCTCATGCAGAAAGACATCATGGTTTGCAGATACTATAAATTTGCTTATCTTCCTAGTTTTTTTTTTTTTTTTAATTTGTTGTTGTTAGGTGCCATCAAGTTGGTTCCAACTCACAGTGACCCTAAGTACAACAGAATGAAACACTGCCTCCCTCACATTTGTAGTTATATTTGAGTCCATTGTTGCAGGCACCGTGTCAATATATCTCATTGAGGGTCTTCCTCTTTTTCATTGACCTTCTTCTCTACCAGGCATGATGTCCTTCTTGAGGGACTGGTCCCTTCTGATAACATGTCCAAAGTCTTCTAATTCGCGTTCTGGCTGTACCTCTTCAGAGACAAATTTCTTCATTCTTCTGGCAGTCCATGGTATATTCAACATTCTTCACTACCACCATAATTCAAAGGCATCAATTGTTCTTTGGTCTTCCTTATTCAATATCCAACTTTCCTACTCATATGAGGTGATTGAAAACACTATGGATTGGGTCAGGTGCATCTTAGTCCTTAAAGTGACATCTTTACTTTTTAACACTTTAAAGAGGACTTTTGCAGCAGATTTGTCCAATGCAATGCGTCATTTGACTTCTTGACTGCTGCTTCCATTGGCACTGATTGTGGATGAAATCCGTGACAACTTCAATCTTTTCTCTGTTTATCATGATGTTGCTTATTGGTCCAGTTTTCTTTATGCTGACGTGGAATCCATACTGAAGGCTGTGGTCTTTGATCTTCACCAGTAAGTGCTTCAAGTCCTCTTCGCTTTCAGTAAGCAATGTTGTGTCACCTGCATATCACAGGTTGTCAATGAGTCTTCCTCCAATCCTAATACTGACTTCTTCTTCATATAGTCCAGCTTCTCAGATTATTTGCTCAGCATACAGACTGAATAAGTATGGTAAAATGATACAACCCTGACACAAACCTTTCCTGACTTTAAACCACACAGTATCCCCTTGTTCTGTTTAAACGACTGCCTCTTGGTCTAAGCATAGGTTCCTCATGAGCATAATTAAGTGTTCTGGAATGCCCATTCTTCACAATGCTATCCATAATTTGTTATGATCCACACAGTCAAATGCCTTTGCATAGTCAATAAAAACAGGTAAACATCTTTCTGGTATTCTTCGTCAGCATGATCCATCTGACATCAGCAATGATATCCCTTGTTCCACGTCCTCTTCTGAATCTGACTTGAATTTCTGACAGTTCCCTGTCAATGTACTACTGCAATCACTTTTGAATGATCTTCAGCAAAATTCTACTTGTGTGATATTAATGATAATGTCTGATAATTTCCAGATTCTGTTGGATCACCTTTCTTTGGAATGGGTACAAATATGGACACTTCTAGTCAGTTGGCCAGGTAGCTGTCTTCCAAATTTAAATTAAAAAAAAAAAAATTTTTGTTTAGCAAGCAGAATCTTTACAATGTCTAATACAGCTGAACTACGTTATTCTATTTCATTAGATTAGGTGTCCAAATTCTTTCACTGGGAACTAAAGCTAATAGAAAATAATTTGTGTCTGTTGAATCCATTATAACTGCATGTCATGGACTGAATTATGTCCCCCCAAAAATGTGTGTATCAATTTGGCTGGGCCATGATTCCTGGTATTGTGTGATTTTCCTATATGTTGTAAATCCTGCTTCTATGATGTTAATCAGGGAGGATGGGTGGCAGTTGTGTTAGTAAGTCAGGAGTCACTCTACAAGACTGGATTGCGTACTGAGGCAATCTCTTGAGATATAAAAGAGAGAAGTGAGCAGAGAGACAGGGAGACTTCATACCACCAAGAAAGCAGTGCCAGGAGCAGAGCGTGTCCTTTGGACCCAGGGTCCCCATGCGGAGAAGCTCCCAGTTCTGGGGAACATTGATAAGAAGGCAAACAAAGAGAGAAAGCCTCTGGAGCTGACACCCTGAATTCGGACTTTTAGCCTATTTTACTGTGAAGAAATAAATTGCTCTTTGTTAAAGCCATCCACTTATGGTATTTCTGTTGTAGCAGCACTAGAAGACTAAGACACTACCAAATGAATCTGGTTTATGATGCAGGTGACCTGCACACTCTGAGCTAACGCTGGAAAACGGCTTCATGAGATGAGTTGGGCTAGAGCTCTGATATTAGCCCAGCATACTTCTTCTAATGGACCAAATATCCTGGGGGTTCAGTCAACTAAAGAGAACAGTAGTGAATATTGAACATGCTGATTCACTAGGCGGAAGATTGTTAGTGCACACACAGCAAAGATAGGTAAGGCTGTGTCCCTGATGCAGTGCTGAAACGACTGTGGAGCCCAAAGGACCAAGCAAAAGCAACTATTGTCTTCGTTGTCAGAGCAAGTCTGCTTACTCAGGTTAGACTGAGTTTATGGAATTGAGGGTTTGTTATTTAGGAATTATTTCCGAAAGCAGACAAGGAGAACTATTGTAACTGTAGGAGATGTTGAATCTATGCCTGATTTTATTATGATGGGTTAGATCTACGTTAATATGAAAAAGTAGAGTAGCACTCGCCTGGCATTTTAGGCCTCCCACAACACTCTCCAGTTGACCTTACATTATCATCTCTCTCTCCAAGTGCAATCTTTAAAAGATCTAAGAATAATTTCTTCACATAGTACAATATTCAACTATGAAACTACAAATGCAGAGGATAAAAACTTTACCTTTCGTATTCCCAGTGAAGACCCTTGACTCTAGGTTGACATAGCAGAGGGAACCTGGGCTTTGAAAACAGCCAGGCTTAGGTTCAAATTCCAGTAGCTATGTGGCCTTGGGCAGGTTACCTACTATTTCAGAAATGCTTGAACCCATGTATAAAATGGCAGTAAGCATTCTTCTCCAGACTGGCTGCGAGTATTCAGTGGGAAAGCCTGTTAGAGCATGGGAGTGCAAGGATCACAATGTGTGCTGTCCCCCTTGCCCTTTGCCTCACTAAACCACTGGACAGTGCCTGTCAGGGTCCTGAGTTCTAGACCTGGCTCTGGCACTACTCATGGGGTGTCCCTGAGTAACTCATTTGCCCCAGTGGGCTCCAGCCTTCTACTGGCAAGATGTGAGAAGTGGTCTCATGAGCTCCAAGGTTCCATTGATACTGTGAGCCTGTTCACTGTCCTGAAACACACCCGAGCAGCCTCACTCCCACATGTTTGCTCAGGCAGTCTCTGCTACTGACATAAATTGCCTTCTCTTTTCTACCTGTCCTAATCTCTTCTATTTTACTGGCCCATTGCAATCTTCCTACCTCTGCAACAACATAAAGCTTACTGTATCACTCACTGTGGGCTTGATTATAAGCATTCTTCTTTTATTCATTAACTTATCAGCATTTTAATTCTTATCTTTCTGTCTAGAACAAAAATCTCCCTGATGAAAGGAATGTGGCCTCCTTTGGTTTGTGCCAAGAATACAGTGGGTGATTAACAATGCCACATGAGAGAAGAGTCCTCCCTAATGTGTATAAAAGCACAACCATGTGAGAGTGTGGATTTAGAATGAGCAATGGTACCATTCTGGGAGGGGCTGAGTTCTGGCCTCCCTACCCCACACAATCACTTGTCCCCCTCTTTTCAAGTTTTCTACCCCTCTGCAAAGACCTGTGCATTTTCTCGAGGCTTACTTATTCATGGAGAGAACAGAGCCTCACTTCACTCAGTGAGAATTTCTGCAGAGTAAAGTCCTTCTCCAACTTGAGGTGTGCTATTTCATGCTATGAGCCATTTAATTTCTTTCTCCTGGAAGCCTATAACATTATACTATTATGGCAGGGGACAGGCAGGTGTGACTCAGAGCATGTTTGATTTCCAGTAACATCTTTCCATGGGATAATGGCTAATGAGTTCACCTTTGAGTCTACCAGTGAGAGAGGCCCATGGAGACACCCAGGTCAGCTGAAATCCACCAAGCGCACAAAAGGAAAATGCTGGACACCAGCATGGTCTATGAATGCCTGCCAGGCAACCTATAAAAGAGAAACTGCCTAACTCTGAGAAACTCGCTTCACTGCTTCCATCCAGCTAGTTGGAATGAGTGTGTAAACTCAGCGGGAGTAACAAGAAAAAAACCAAACCAATCCCATTGCCTTCAAGTCAATTCTGACTCATAGTGACCCTATAGAGGGTTATAAAATCTATATTTATTACTTTAGTTACTAAATTTTTATTTTTTGTATGACATATGTTTTCAGTATTGGAATATGTGCTTACTAATTCAACGTGTTTAAATTTTTGCATGATAATATGGATTTGGAGAAATACGAACTAGTAATACAATCCACCAATGAGGCTAGTGGCACTTTGGTGCCACTGATCTGTGGTGGTATGACAATATACCAATAAGAGCTAAATAGAGAATTTACTGTGGGTGCCTTTCCATTAGGTTGCATGGAGAACCTCTGGTTTTCCAAGTATGACACAGAAAATTCAAAACAAATCCTTTAGGGTTCTCTATCATACAGGAAATCCATAATTATACTTGCAAGCCTTATCTCACAGAAATGTAGGAAAGAGAGGCAAAACTTTATAAAGCTAACACACCGATGAAGCATCACCTAATAGAATGCTCAACCTACAAAACAGTGCATCTCCAACTCTGGTCTGCTGAGCTTCACTCACTTCAGAAGGGACTCACCTTGATATTAAATGCATTAGAACTGGAGTAACATACTACTAAGAGATCGGCTGCGAACCAAAAGTTGGCAGTTTGAATCCACCAGTTGCTCCTTGCAAACCCTATGGGGCAATTCTACTCTGACCTATAGGGTCGCTATGAGTCGGAACTGACTCAACAGCAATGGGTTTGGGTTTGGTTTTAAGAGGTCCAGAGGCATAAAAAGTGGCTGATATACCATTATACCAATGGTAACGAAAGGGTTATGAAACCATAAGCTGTGTTTGGGTTTACTTGGGGCTCTACATTTATTTATTCATTAAATATTTGTTCAATACCTAATATGGGTCAGTCCTTCTAGGTGCAGGGGATATATCAGACAAAAATCTATGCCCTCTAGAGCTCACATGCCAGTCTAAGACTTAAAAACAGTATCCAAATTAATACAGGCTTACACCTATTTTACCAACTAAATCTCTGTCCCTTAGTCCCCAGTCTCTTCAGGGGCTAGTCAGTAAGGATTTATCTTGTGTCTACAAAGTGCCTAGTACTGTGCCAGTTGCTTAGATGTTGAGTTCAATACAGGTTCATTGGTAGTAAAAACACCAAAATTGGCATTTAGTTTTGCAGTAGGATGACAACACTTTCTGAGCGTATAGTGACAACTGTGACTGACCGTTATGCTTTCCCACCACCACCATCAGTTTGTTGTACTGTGGTGGCTTGTGTGCTGCTGTGATGCTGGGAGCTATGCCACCATTATTTCAAATACCAGCAGGGTCATCCATGGTGGATATATTTCAGCAGAGCTTCCAGAGTAAGATAAATTTGGAAGAAAGGCCAGTGATCTGCTTCTGAAAATTAACCAATGAAAACCCTATGAATCACAACAGAATATTGTCTGACTTGCTTGCTTTGGACACATCTTCCAAAACCCAAGAAAACCAAATCCACTGCCATCGAATCAATTCTAACTCATAGCCACCCTATAGGACAGAGTAGAACTGCCCCATAGGGTTTCCAAAGCTGTAAATCTTTATGGAAGCAGACTGCCACATCTTTCTCATGCAGAGAGGCTGATGAGTTCGAACCAACAGCCTTTTGGTTAGCAGCCAAGCACTTTAACCACTGCGCCACCAGGGCTCCAAACAGAGCGATCTGTCCTGATGAACACATCATCAGGAGGGATCAATCACAGGAGGAGGACATCATGGTTGGTGAGGTGGAAGGTCAAAGAGGGCAAGGGAAACCCTCAGTGAAATGGTCTGGCACAATAGCTGCAACGCTGGACTCAAACACGCTGACAATCGTGAGGATGATGTAGGAGCAGGCAAAGTTTTCTTCTGTTGTACATGATGTCGCCATTAGTTTGAGCTGACTCGACAGCAGCTATGTCTACCTGTCTGTCTATCTATCTACATGTCTGTCTATCTATCTATCACTGCTGTGCTTTCCAACTAACCCATCATTAGTGAGTGCGTCTTAAAAGGATGAAACTAATGATGATGGGTAAACAGGGCAAAAGATGGCAGTAAACTCCATCAAAACCACAACAGCATCACAATATCTTGTCTTTTAATGAAATATCATAATTTTCAAAGTGCTTTTAAACATATTTTCAATTATTGATTCCTTAGTGTTCTGACAGATGTTTCCATTAAAAACTGAAACTCAACTAAAACTCCAGATTAATTTTAAAAAACATGTATCTTGAATACTTAGGCCAAGAGACAGAAAGGGCCACATAAACCAGAGACAGCATCAGCCTGAGACCAGAAGAACTAGATGGTGCCTGGTTACCACCAAATGACCGCCCTGACAGGGAACACAACAGAGAGTCCCTGATGGAGCTGGAGAAAAGTGGGATGCGCAACTCAAATTCTAGTAAAAAGACCGGACTTGATGGTCTGACTAAGACCGGAGGAATCCTAGAAAGCATGGCTTCCAAACTCTCTGTCAACCCAGAACTAAAACCATTCCCGAGGCCAACTCTTCAGACAAAGATTAGACTGGACTATGGGACATAAAATGATACTTGTGAAGAGTGTACTTCTTAGCTCAAGTGGATACATGAGACTAAATGAGCAGCTCCTGTCCAGAGGTGAGATGAGAAGGCAGAGAGAGTCAGGAGCTGGTTGAATGGACACGGGCAATCAGAGGTGGAAAGGAGGAGTGTGCTGTCACAGTACAGGGAGAGCAATTAGGGTCACATAACAATGTATGTATAAATTTTTGTATGAGAGACTAACTTGAATTGTAAACTTTCACTTAAAGTACAACAATAAAATAAAATAAATAAAAAATATATATCTTGAATACTCACTATGTGTAAAACACCTTGCTGGGCACTGGAAAGCAGCCAGTGAAGATGAGAGAAAGACTCCTGCCCTCAGGGGATGAAAATGAAGACAGAGCACTGAGGGAGCAAGGGCAGGACCTGAGTCGGTCTCAGGGGATGCAGGGAAGGTTTGAGTTGAGCTCACAAGTCATACTTCTCCAGTGAGTGGAGGAGGTAAAAAGGCAGATCTCTAGCTACTGTTTTATGTATTAGTTTCTCATTGGCCATATGACAAGCCGAACATCTGTTCCGCTGTCTCTGGGGATGGTGAGAGATGTTGGAAAAAGCAGATAATTCTGCATATTAAATTATAACCCACTAGGTGGCCATTAGATGAAAGGGTCTGGCTTTATAATCTCTCTCTTTCCAGGGAGACACCATATGCTCACCTTTCAGCTAGAACACCGTCCCAGGGCTTAACTGCTTGGCAGCTCGTAGCTGTTTTTGTTCCATGAAATTAAAATTACTTTTCTTTTCTGTTTATAAACGTCATCAATGGTAATTGTTTTTAAAAGGTGGGAAAGGTAAAAAGAATTAAGAACAAAGAAGTAAACAGTAAAGCTACCATCTAGAGAGAATCATGATTTACTTTTTGGAATATTTCTATTCAGCATTTTTCACTGACACAGGTACATACACATACATTCCCATTGATAACTAGGCTCCTTCTGGGTGCGTAGGGGCTGCATTAGGGCAAAGAGAAGAAGTAGGTGGCACAGTAGGAGATTTCCGGTGCCTAAGTAGATGTTTTAAACACTTGCACAGTGGCGTCTAATAAATATGTTTTAAAGCTAATATGGAGTTTTGGTTGGTTTTCAGTTTCTATGAGCTAATGGATGTTCCATTTTGTGAAAAGTTGCAAGCCCCATGAAAGTCTGAGCTATGTATGAACATATTAATACTATTCCTTACAATGACTTTAGAAGTGTGTTTTCTTATCCTTGCTTTACAAAAGAATAAGTCAAGTGAAAGAGATCTAACATGTTAATGGTAAAGGATAACACACCCCTATAGGTTTAGGTACTACTTTGTAAAAGATCCTGCTTATCTGGCCTCACCACTCTGGACACTAGGGTGGTAACCTGGTTTAGGTACCACTTCTTAACAGTAACAAAAATAGTTTAATTAAAGTTGTTTGAGACTTTATAACGAGAGTACATACTGCTGATGACATGGCCTCTGTTCTATTAGCCGCCTTCATGTGCACATAAGTTTGGGAGTGAGCTCCATTGAGCAGCATTGTCCCTCAGTAATAGGGGGAGAAGAATTTGGGAGGAGGAGAAGAGAGCCAAGTAGGCTGGAGGCCACAAGGGTGACTGGACAGAGACAGGGAAACACCTGACTGCATGGAAAAAACAACAACAACAATAACAAAAACAAGCAAACAAACAAACTTGGAAGAATGGAAATGTCCAATGTGGATTTTTAAGTTGTTTTTCTGAGTTTGTACATTTACTAAAGCTTTTGTGAGGTTAGATTTTTCTGAAGGAACTCAAAACAGTGTTGATTTTCATGTTTGGATCAAGGAAGTCAAGCTGCTTTGTGGATGAAGAAGCAGGACAGAAAGAGGACTTCCCAGGCATAGAATTGGGGGATTGATGAAATCATCCATAGATTTTTAAGGCCAGGAGGCTCCAGCTAAAGCGTGAGCTCCAGATAGATACAATGGATTACAATTAATATGTACAAATAGTGGAATGGCCTCTGGTGCTCATGTAAGCTACCTATCCCTCCTAAGGGTATTCTTAGGGTATTATGTTGTGTTTCCTGGGAAACCTTCCTGAAGCCCACACATTCTCTTATGCCTTCCATTATATTGTTTCTACTCCCTGGAATGCCACCATCTCCTTCCCCATCCTAATCCCTCGTCACCCTCTATTGAAATAATACTTGTCACAGATTTACTAAACTGTGCTGTGATGGTTTCTTTACCTGTCTGACTCTCTTAGTTTATAATCCCCCTGGAATGCAGGAACTGTGGCCAGCACAGTGGTTGGCATATAATAAGCACTCAGTAATTTATTAATACAAAATAAGCATTTAATAATTTGTTGATTTAGTGACTGAATAAATGAATGGTTGAGGGCCAAACTTAGCTCCCACCTCTTTGATAAACTTTTCTCTTTATTGACCTATACCAATATCCATCCTAGCTCATTAACTTTACTTCTAACATATCCTATGAGTACTCCCATTCCTCCTATTATGCTTGTTGGGTACTTACGTGCAAGACACTATGCAATGCTCATTTAATCCAGGCAGCAACCTCATGAAGTAGACACTATTGTTTTCACAGGTGAGGAAGTAGAGTCTCAGGGAAGGTAGGTGACTTGGCCAAAGTTACACAGCTGGTAAGTGGTAGAGCAGGATTTGTGCCAGGCAGCCTGAATCCAGAGCCCACAGTCTTTGCCACTCATTGGGGGAAGTTCTACTTGTCCTCCAGGGCCAAGCACAGACTGGGCTTCCTCAGGAAACTTGCTTGTGTCTCTCAAGACTGGGTCAGGGCTTTCCTCTCTGCTGGAGCATATCCCCCAGCACTCTGCTTTCATTGTCTCACCCCTTTAGACTGCAGGCCCTGTGAGGCAGGAGTCTTATCTTTTCTTCCCATCATCTCATTTTTTGTGGCTACCATCTTGTGAAGCTATTGGGATAGAAATTCCTGTCTGTCTGTACTGGGCAGATGAGGAAATAGTGGCTTGGGGATTTGCCTAATATTACACAGGTACTCTATCAGAGTCAAGGCTAAGACCTAGGTCTTCAATCCAGTCCCAGGGTCCTTTACCTTGACAAAGCCCTTTACAAATAATTCAGGGAAGACGTTAGTGTTCATAGAATTACAAGAAACTACAATTACCTAGATAAGAGTTTTCATTTTCGAGATTAGGCCTAGATAGGGGAAACCGCTTATCCAAAGTTGTGGAGCAGGTTAGTAGAAGGACAGATCTGAGTAACAAAAGCACGGAGAGAGCTTGGGATTTAGTCCTCACCCTGACATTTAATTCTTACTGACTGACACATAATATAAAGTATAAACCAAGTTGATACTGTCTTTACTCTCATTGTCCTTGACGTATATGCAAAGAATAGCTTTTCTCTTCTGAAAACTTCTCTATTCCATTTGACGACACCCCCTCCCCCCCCGCCAAAACAAACAAACTCATTTCCATCGAGTCAATTCCAACTCATAGTGACCCTATAGGACAGAGCAGTAGCCCCATAGAGTTTCCAAGGCCCATAGGGTTTTCAAGGCTGTAAATCTGCACGAAAGCAAACTGCCACATCTTTCTCCCATGGAGTGGCTGGTGGATTCAAGCCACAAACCTTTTGTTTAGCAGACAAGTGCTTAACTACTGCACCACCAGGCTTCTTCCATTTGGCCCAAGCATCCCTTATTGGATTACTTTATCACTGCTTTCTTGACTTGTATTCTTTTGCAATCTCCTGGACTGCTCCTCTCAGCTGCAGGCCTCTCCAGCCCCAGCCACCCTACCCCCTTGCCCTCCAATAGTCTCTCACCAGCCTTTCATTTCCTCAAGGCTGCCAAGTTAGCCAGTCAGCATTGCTTGTCTTCATTCCAGCTGTGCTCCACCCACAAAGGCCATTTCCTGGCTGCTATGGTGAACAAGCACTGCAACTGCTAAAATATTAATGGTTACCTTTGTGAAAGATAGCACAGTGAAGTCTCTTGCTGTAAATTAAAATTGCCAGTGAGTTGGAAACGATGACGTGGAGGAAATAAAGCAAAATCATAATTTTAAAAAGTGTTTCAGAATTAAGGCAAAGGAGGACATCCTTGGCTCTGCTTTCCCCATCAAAATGCTGGGCTCTCACAGTGGGAAATGCAGTCACCGTTGGCTAAGATTCACCACATAGATGGGATGGATAACAAGGCAGATGAGTCCTTTGCCAAGCTGGGTCCACTGGGAAAAAGGAGGAGGGAAAGGCAAGATTGTGACCCTAATACTCCACAGCATGTTTTCTCCTCTTCATGGGCAATTGAGAGCTTGACATAACTAATGCCATGATGAAACTATAGGGCTTTTTTTTCCCCCTTTTTTGCCTGCCTTCTCCTTTCCGCATACCTTTGTTAATGACTTTGTTTTGCTCTGTCTGGCCACTTGTGACTTACGACCCTCCCCCGTCCACCCATGGAGACTAGAGCCCAGATGTCTGGTCTGTAAATCTTTAGCCTGATAAGGAGATGTCCAGCACGTATCTCTTTAGTCTGATAGAGTTTTGTAGTTATCTTGTAATGTATAACTCATTTGGCCATCTGTGGGCGATGTGCCAAAAGACACTTCTAACTCTTGTAAAAATCATATATAAGCTCTAATGTAAAAATGCCATTTGGGACTCCATTGGGACAGCCTGCAGTGCTGTCAGATCCCTGTTGGTGGACACCTCCTAAATAAACTTTCTCACTGTTTCTGACTTGCAGTACGTTTCATTGGCTTGAATGCTCCAGGGCACGGACCCTAATCAGGCAACAGGATAGACCAGTAAACAAAAAGTGATACATGTGGATAAAAGGAATAGGGGATTCCTGCAGTTAACAATGCATGTGACATGGTGGTGGAGGAGGGCTGAAGGATGTTGAGAAAAAAATCCAGGTAGCATCAAATGCCAAGAACTGTGGCTCCCTTCTTTGTCCAATCCTTAATTAAAGCACTTAGCACTTTAGGTTTTAATTATATGATTTCCCAACCACACTCTGTCATTGTCATCATTATATCCCTGGTGTTTTGCACAGTGCTTGGCACAGATCACAAAGTTTAGCTATATTTTCTAAATGAAAGGATGAGTAATTGGAAAGGACAAAGGTAAAGAGCAACAACTGACCCTTAACATTTGCAGAATAGTGGATTTCAATATTTTTATTCTTTTTATGATGAAGAGAGTACAAAGGGTTGGGGTCAGAGACATCACAGGAGGAAGAAAGATAGTGTACCTTTTTTCCAAAACACCCCTAAGCTACACATAGAAGAAAACTGGACTCCCAGGGCAGTCTTCCCTACCCAGCCAGTCAGCACCAATCCAGGTCAAATTTGCCAATAGCTCCTCGTGGCTACAGGGCATATGCTGGCTTTCCCGGGAGTCCTGGGCATTTCTCCGGGTGGCAACCAAAACCACCTTTTCTGCTTCCCAGAGCAACGTGGCCACTCTCATCTCCCCAGGCTCCCAATCTGAGTCCCATGCTCTGTCCTCTCTCTTCTTTCTTATTACTTGAGACTGATTCTCACAGGTTCCTCTGGCTCCTGCACACATTTTCATTACTGGGTTTGTGAAGATTCTTTTTCTGATTGAGGAAATTCTTCCTGTCCTAGTCTGTCAGCTCTGCTTCCAAACGCTTCCACCTCCACATTTCACCTCCCATTGCCCTTGTTCCTGGACCACAGAGCTCTGCACTTGAATGTCTAAGCATGTAAGCCTCATGTGAAGGGGGAGATGGAAGCATGTCACCTCAAGCAGGGGAGCTGCCCCTGGTAAAGACTTTGGGTTCCATTTAATAGATACAGCTATAGAGAACCTTGAGGGTACCCCTCCCCAGCCTCTGGCTCTATGCCTCACCACACTGACCCTTTTCAAAGGTATTGCTCAGCATCAGGCCTACTTGCAGCTCATTTTGCAGTAAAGGCAGTAGGGAGGCTGGCAGGTGCTCCCTGGAGCCAGGCTTTTCTCCACCTGTGGGCATTCACACTGGATATTTGATGTGCAAGGAAGCCATTGTCAGTCATATACAATGGTTGCTATGGAACGTGTTGAAAGTGAGAAACATGGTTTAACTGTGGATTTTATTATAAGTGAGATACTAGTCAGAAAGGCCCAGGAAGCTGGCATTGCAGGTACCAGCTCAGGGAGAGGAAAAGAGAGCAGCAGAACAGCTATAGGTATTCCAACTGATGTTAATATATATAGACACCCTTAGGTCCCCTGCTCACTTTTTCTTCACCCAGGTTTGATACGTGGCAAACCTAAACGTTTGCAAATTCACAGTCATAGTCAGTCATCCGGCACATTATGAACTTCCACTGGCGATCCCTGTTGGGAGAGAGTCAGAAAGCTAATGTTAGTGAGAAAAGACACAGAAAGAGGCAACCTTGCTGGGGGGAAAGCAACAAAGACAGGTGGAGGATATAGGAACTGAAAAGACACCAGACCTCACTTTGCTCATAGAAGACACCTGACAGACAATTTTATGTGAGGTCAGGAGTCCTAGATACCTCCTCACCCAGTTCAGGCTGCATCTTGAACGTGAATGACTAGGTTATGTGTGTGGAGATTCCTGTTTATCCCTAGAGCTCTGTTCACCACTGCTCCCCACCGAAGGTATCCCGAGGCATGTCGGTTAACAGCTTGGAATGAAAGTATTTCTTTAACATCACTTCCATTTTATTCTAAAGAGTCCTCTTTTAAATAGGGCCTCCCTGGGTGGGGCAAACAGTTAAAGGCTCCAAAAAACCAAACCTGTTGCCCCTGAGTTGATTCCAACTCAGAGCAACCCTATAGAGCAGAGTAGAACTGCCCCGTAGGGTTTCCAAGGAATGCCTGGTAGATTTAAACTGCTGACCTTTTGGTTAGCAGCCATAGCTCTTAACCACTACACCACCAGGGTTTCCAGTTAAAGGCTCAGCCACTGAAAACCTGCTGGAGCATAGTTTTACTCCAACACACATATGGTCATCATGTGTCAGAATCAACTGAGCAGCAACTGTTTTTTTCACCCTATTTGCTCATTTATTCTTTCTCTTACTGAGTATTAACCGAGCACTAAGTTCTGTGTTACACACTGTATGTTTCCCTTCAGAACATTATCACAGAGAAATGAAGTAAGGGGAAACAACTCTAATGTCTCTTAACGTGGAAAAGAAACTGCCTGTCATTTTTGCATAAAAGAAATTGAATTGCATATTTGTTTCAGAGGGCAGGGATGGGTATGAGTGTACATGCGATTGCTCAATTTTGAAAAACATGGTGTGAATACATTTCAAGGAATGTTCTTTGCTAAGGGCAAGTCTATGTTCTTTATTCATCCATTTAACAAAAAACGTATTGCATGGCCCTTCTTCTCTGTATGGCCCACAACTGACTTTATATTGCTTAATAATGATAACAGCAATGATGATAATAACAACCATTTACTGAGTCCCTCCGATACAGCCGGCATTGCACTAGATGCCTTACCTGTTTTCTCATTTAACCCTCACGAAGATTACTGTATAGGTGGATTTCAAGAGCTACTTAATGTTGTTTTTAAATTCTGGGCCATATTAAATAAATAAACTTTAGTTGAGTAAGATGGCATTTCATATGAAAATATGAATATACACAAATGATTAGGCACACACAAATTCATTATATTCCATTATCTAATGGGTTTACATAAATTTTATTTGGCTGGCAAAACACTTATCTATAACTTTTCAAGAACTCATTTGCTGTGTAAAGTGATTATCACTTGACTAAAAGTAGGCCAAGCCAGGCTTTAACACTTGTATTTACCTAAGCCTCTCTCTATACCAATAGGCAGAAACATTTTTGTTTTCTCTTATTGTTTTGTTTTGTTTTTATGTACTTGAGATAGGTTTGGGAACTGGTTGTGAGGAAAAAGGAGGGAAAAAAGTTGGTGCTGTTTTTTCCTTAGGTTATTCAAATTCTCCCCTTTATGTGCTTCTTCTCCTCAGCCTCCTCTCCTTCTTTTCTCTCTCCCTTCCCAAAACCCGAAGTGGGAGTCACACAGGGGCAGGAGACCAGAGACAGTTCTGCTGGCAGTGGGTGCTCATCCAACCATTTTTGTCTTCCCTTCTGAGGACACAGTGCTCTTGAAAATGAGTGAGGGGGCAAGCCTAGAACATGATGGGACACTGCGTTTAGGATTCTCTGCTCTGGAGCAGGCCTGGGGTCCACCCTCTTACCCATGGGTGAGCCACTCTGTGAGGTAGGCTCATCCAGTTAAACCTCAAGCTAGTTCCAGACCAAGGAGGAAAATAAAATAGGGAAAACCTGAGATAAAAATTCCTGCAGGACAATCCATACATGTAGTCTCTGGATCTTAACCCCTTGCCCATGAGAAAGGTGTACCTTTCCACTGCAGAGAAAGTGGTTGTTGCTCCCCGGATATAATAATCATAATTGTAGGAAACCATGTCCATCTCCTCCCCATAGTGGCCTGGATACTCTGTAGTCAGCCTATATAGAGAGAACACACCCTTAGAGGAGAAAGATAAAACACATTATGACTGCTGGGAGCAAGCAGGAAACATGCGACGTAGAAGAGATAAAGTTTGGACATCTTGGGAGATCCAACCTGGGGTTGTATGGCCTCCACCATTCCAGGCTGTGAAAAGACAGACAGATCTCCTCCCACTTCTCATCTTCCTTTTTCTTGCCCTTAAACTACACACTGAAAAAAATGTAGATCAATTCCCAGGCCTTGAGGAAAATATTGATTAAAGTCAATATCAATATCAGTCTCATTCCAATGACGTCAGCTAGGATAATGTTTTCAAACTGTGAATTATGACCCATTAGTAGATCATGAATTCAATTTAATTCATTACATCCAGCTTTAAAAGAGAAGAAGAAAAAAATATCAGAATGCATTGCATGCAATAAGGATAAATTTGTGTGTGTGTGTAAGTAAACTTTGTTTCAAACATATATGTGTGTGTTTATATAATGTACATATTATGGGATAGTTTAAAATGTATTTCTTACTGTGCCTCTGATCAAATAAAGTTTGAAAAATATATAACTAAACTGTGAGCTCTGTAAGGGTAGGTATTTACCTTGTCCACCATCGTTTCTCTGGCACCTAAAACAGTTATAGGGACATAGTAAGTATCTGCTGAATAAATAAATGGCCGTGAGAGAGTCACTTAAACTTAATTTACTGATCTATAGATTTTGGATTTGCCAGCTCCCACAACCCCGTGAACCAGCAGCCTGCTGAATGATCTGCCGATTTTCGGTTTGTCGGCCCCTGCAAACACGTGAATCAGGAGAAACCTCCACGCTGCCAGCCTCCACAATTATGTGAGCCATTTCCTTGAAATAAATCTCTCTCTATATATTTACAGATATGCTTCATTGGTTTTGCTGCTCTAGAGAACCCAGCCTAAGACATTATAGGTTTGTTGTTGGGACTAATATGAACATGTATAATATACTGGTACATGGTAGGTATTGAAACATTAGGAGCTATTTTGTTTCTTCTTCCTCCTCCTCCTTTTCCTTCATTCTTTATCCTCCAAGATTTAGTCATTCCTGGGCCTCCCAAAGGGTAGGTCCATGGTGATCAATCCTGGAGTAAATCTAGTTCTGTCCAAAATTCCATGGTTCCAATAAGGGCTTCTGGGGATCTTCAGAATCAAAACAGTCCTTTGAGGACCAGAGAGTTTTTCCAGTTTTGATCTGTATTCCCCAGGCTGCTCAGAAAGCGATTACTTAATGAATGCAAATTTATCTAATTTGGGTTCACCGAGTCATTATGTATTGATAATAGAAAGTTCTTCCTCCACGAGGACCAAATAATCTTTTATTGTAAAGATTGTCATAAAATCTTGAAAAGATAGATTTTTAAGTTGTAAGGGCTCTGAGGAGGATTTCAGAGAGATCCATGGTTAGCTCAAGAATACCTAGGGGTTAGCAGGAACCGTGGACTAAACCTCACTCTCTTGATTCATAAATTTTCCTTTTTCCATATCATGCAGTATCCTTTACTCTCTGCTTTTTCTTTTCTTAAGACATAATTATGCTGTATTAGGGTGCCGAGCCCAACCAGAGTGGGTTGCATGTGTTTTTGCTTAATGTGGCCATGAAGGGAAATAAACCAAAAAAACCCCATTGCCGTTGAGTCGATTCTGACCAATAGCGACTCTATAGGACAGAGTAGAACTGCCCTCTAGGGTTTCCAAGGAGTGTCTGGTGGCTTTGAACTGCCAACCTTTTCGTTAGTAGCCAAACCCTTAACCACTACGCCAACCAGCTAATTAAGAAATCCATTTTGTGGTTCTAAAGAGACCAAGAACCAGGACTTCCTCTTTCTAATGAAAAACTCAGTTAAATGTCTCATAATTGGACCTACTAGGGCCTCACTTGGGTTCCCATTGGTTTGTGATCCACTTACCCAGAGAAGAAAGAAGAGTTTGTTGAGAACATGAATAATGTAAATAGGAGTACAGGAGACTGGACTGGAGTGTGTTTTCCTTACTTCAGAGAATGAAAAATATTTTCCAGAACTTTTTAAACAATCTTTGGAGACGGTATAAAAAAGCTAAGTACCAGACATTTCCGTTTCTGCTAAGACAGCATCTACACTTGGCAATGCTGCATTAGGCTAAACACAATCTCCAAATCTATTTAGAAATAATCAGGCTAGATTTTTATTTTCTAAGTTTTCTTCACCACTCTGATCTGCCCTCAGATTACCTCGATAATTAAATACATTTGAAATAGAGTGGAAAAGAATTGCATTTCTTTAAAACATCAGGCAATTTAAAACTTCAACGGGGGAAAAGTTATCCAATGCTCTCCTTTACTAGAATTCTCTATTGCTTTGTTTTGGGTGGTGACCAGACACAGGCCCTTGCCCAGTTGAAGAGTTTGTGCTGCAAAGCCTCTCTGTAGTGGATTGCTATTTAGTGTATTTCTAGAACCTTCTGGAAGAAGGTGTGGTGCATGTCTATCTGGGTCCCAGCCAAGTTTTTGTTTTGTTTGTTTTTGGTTGCTGCCAATTTGTTTTTGATACAAAACTACGAGATCAAGTTTATACTATTTTACAGAACCCTAGATTAAGGGGGATGGAGGAGGAGGTTGGATATTGATGGAAATCACCTCGACTTTGTGAAACCAAAAATATAGGGGGAGAAGTGACCCCATTCACTAATAGGAAGTGAATGTCCCAAACACTATCCTTAGCAAGAACTGCTGTTCAATATGGCCCAGGATTCTGTGTCTTAGAACCAGATAGATGTGTCTCCATTGAGATTTCGATGAAATGAGAAACAAAAAAAAAAAAAAAAGTCACAGTAAGTGAAAGCTCCCAGTAAGAGTTCCTCAGAGAGAACAGAAATAAAGCTTTCAAAACTAGACACTGACATAAGGGCATAGGAACTTGCTAGGAAACAAAGAAACTACAAGGGAGCAGAACAACTAGGGTTTCACACCCCATGGCCCTGGGCGTCCTGAGGGTGGGTGGGGAGATTTCAGTGTGGGTGTAGCCTCCTTGTGAATTACTAGGTCACCTCAGGCAGCATTTTGGCAAAACATACTTCATACTGAGCACTGCCACACATTCCTAGACCAATTAAAACAATCAAACAAGCCTTCAGCTTGGCACAGTGAAGGGTAGGACAAGTCAGGAAAGTGACTTTATTCAATTTATTCAAATGAATTTATTATTTAAGGGCTTTTATCCTAAGCCTTATTAATTCCTTTTCAAAAAATTACACACACAAACTCTCTCTCTGTCTCTGTGTTCATTCCTCTTTCCACTTTTGGATGAGTGGCTATTGAGGTAAAATTTCTCACTTCACAGTGCTTTTTCTGCCTTCTGCAGGCAAGACAGACAGACAGATAGATAGTTATTCCAAAGCTAAATAAGAATGATAACATAAAACTACTGGTACAACTTCTTGGGTCAAATGAGGTTGAATAAGATGGAACAACTTTGAGTAATATTTTAGTTACAAGCTGAAGAAGACCCACTGAAATTTAATAAGTTTTTAAGATTGGTATAGGATTTTCTTATCTAAGATTCTTAAAATAGAGATATTATCAACAGATTGAACTAGACTCTCAATAAATGTTTGCTGACCAATACAATCTCACAGACTGGGCTGCTGATCGATGCCTTGGCTCTTTTGCTATGAGAATAAGGCAGCACAGAGCTGAGCCCTGATATGTGCGATCACACCATTTTAAAAAGGGGGAAAGAGATACAGTCTAGTTACAGAAGGAGGCCAATTTTATTCACTGTCAGAGGTTTACTTGAGAACTGATTAGGTTTTTAATCATTAAAGGAAAGGATATTTTAATCTATTCCTCAACAGAAAGTGACTCAGTTTAAGATTTTGTGAAAACCCATCATAGGCCCTTTTGATCACTAAGTGGTTGCTCCAAAAGCCAATTTTCATAGTTCTGAGGTCTGTTTGTTACATCTGTCTGATGTGCCAGCAATTTAACCAGTTGCAGCTGAGTTGATTCTGACCCATGATGACCCCACGTGTGATCAGAGTAGAACTGTGCTCCACAGGTTTTCAACAGCTGATTTTTTGGAAGTAGATCACCATACTTTTCTTCCTAGGTGTTTCTGGATGGACTCGAACCTCCAACTTTTCAGTTAGCAGCCAAGTGTGTTAACTGTTTGCACCACCCAGGTACTCTTGCCAGAAATTAGGATAATCGGGTTATTGAGAGTCATCCTGGAGACTCTATGTTGCAGGGCGTGTGCCACTACTGGTGTGCCATGGACAACTGGACTTTGTCTCTGGGAGGGAGTTTTTGTGTCCCAAGTCAGCAAGTGTCATGTCCTCAGCCTTATTCTACTTTATGACTTTATGGGGATACCAGAGAAGCACACACACAGACTCTCTACCATAAAAACAGGAAAAAAAACCTAGCATTTATATGTTAACAAACCAGAATAGGATACCTGAGTATTTTGTTTTTTTTTTTTTAAATAACGATAAAATGAGAATGTTTTCTAACCCATTATTAAGAGCTTGGCTCAAGCTCAAACAACAGTCCGAGAAGCTGCTTCTGGGTGACCGCATTTCTAATTCTGTTTTGCTCCCGTTGTCTCTACTACCCAATTATCACCATATTTCAAATATCTCTATCTAATGTCCTATTATTTTTCAGCATCACATATTTAGCATTTTATTTAAAAAAATAGAATACTATGTAATATCTTGTTTCATGATGATGACCAATATACTGAGTTTTTTTGCATCAGATATACCTTTTATGATCTGGATGGAAGTCCCTTAGTGGTGAAAACAGTTAATGTGCTTGGCTGCTAACTGAAAGATTGGCTGTTCAAGTCCACCCAGAGGCACCTTGGAAGAAAGGCCTGGTGACCTACTCCCCAAAAAATCAGCCATTGAAAACCGTATGGAGCACAGTTCTACTCTGACAAACATGGGGTCTCCATGAGTTGGAACTGACCTGAGAGCAACTGGTTATTTTGATTTCATGATCCAGATCAGTAGTGGGCATGGAGGAGAAACATTTGTAGAACTGATGTGCTGATGTTGGCCTACGTTCTACATCCAGGTAAATAGTGGATGTCCCTTTCTGACAGTTAAATCAATAAGAAGTCAACTTGACCAGCCCAAAGTTATGGAAGCTTCACAGACACATCTAAACACCCTGAGAGACCAAGCTACTAGGCTGAGGGCTGGGGACCTTGGTCTAGGGGACATCTAGCTCAACTGACATAACATAGTCTATAAAGAAACTGTTCTACATCTGACTGTGGTGAGTAGCGAATGGGGTCTTAAAAGCCTGCGAGTGGCCATCTAAGATATATCTACTGGTCCCATCCTGGCTGGAGCTAAGGAAAATGAAGAAGATGAAAGACACAAGGGAAAGATTAGTCCAAAGGACTAATGGACCACAGCTACCACAACCTCCACCAGACTGAGCCCAGAAGAACCAGATGATGCCTGGTTGCCACCATCAACGGCTCTGGCAGGGATCATAATAGAGGGTCCTAGACAGAGCAGGAGAAAAATGTAGAGCAAAATTCAAATTGACACCCATGCACACACAAAAGACCAGGCTTGCTGGTCTGACAGGGAGTGGAGAAACTCCGAGAGTATGGCCCTCAGACGTTCTTTTAACTCAGTATTGAAGTCACTCCTGAGGTTCACCTTTCAGCCAATGATTAGACAGGTCTATAGGGCCAAAAATAGCACACATGGGGGACGTGCTTCATAGTTCAATCATGTATATGAGACTAATGGGCACATCAGCCCAAAAGCAAAGATGTGAAGGCAGGAAGGGACAGGAAAACTGGACAAATGGAAACAGGGAACCTGGGGTGGAGAAGGGGAGAGTGTTGACACATCGCAGGGTTGGCAACCAATGTTACAAAACAATTTGTGTACTAATTGAGAAACTAATTTGCTCTCTAAACTTTCTCCTAAATAACAAATAAAAAAAAAAAAAAAGAGTATGTTTGTGACCAACCCTCTTGCATCATGCCTTTCTAGGTAAGGTACAAGGAATGAGAATATTTCAGCCCAGAGTACTTTGTCCATGGAGTGGTATCCTCAGTAAGTGCTGCATCAGATCCTGTTTAAATTATTATTGCAAAGATAAGAAGAATAAAGCCCAAAGGCAATTATGCATAAAGGAAGGCATCCACGTAGGAGCAGTACCCATAGCTTCCTTTCCAGGGAGCTGAGGAAGCTGGCCAAGGGGGACAGAATGGCAAGCAACTCTGCTAGCACCGAAGTGCCCTTCTCTGAAGAGAGCTGAGCCCTAGGGCTGCACAGAGAGGAGTCCAGTGCTCTTTTCTCTTGTGGCATTTTGAGTGTTTATATCTTAATCGTCCAAATATGTATCATGACACAGAGCAACACAGTTCCAGGGCTATTTCTGGCTTAAATTTTCCACATTTCTCCATAAGAGCTGAGTTTCCAGCTCACTGTCCAGGCCCAGGGATCATCACCAAGCACATTTGTTTTGACTCACATTTGCTTTCACCAGCTATGTTACATCATGGTTGCCCCGGGCATGCACATTGATGGAACAGCTCCACCTCCAACATCTCCCGGCATCTGAAATAACCTCCTCCTTCTCTGTTTTCCCTACCAGATGCTGTTATCTAATGCTTCACCTGTATATGCCCTATTTCCTCACCTGGATTGAGGCTCAATACTGTGCAAATAGCCTGGGATTTGAAGGCAGAAAGACCTGTCTGAGTCAACTTGGGAACTTTGGACAAGTGACAACTTCTGGGCCTCAGTTTCCTCATCTGTGTAATAGTATCATAGTTTTGTGTATGAGGATTAAATGAGAAAATGCTTGTAAAGCACATGGTAGATTGGTAGGTGCTTAATAAATAAAAGTTGTTACTATTATTGTTGTCAGCATCAGCATCATTACCAGGAACTCAACAAAATGCCATGAATTGTACTTATTCTATATCAGTTCACATGCATTGACTAACTGACTGATTAAATAATGTAATGAATGGAGGAATGAATGATTGCCTCTAGAACCGAATAGAGGGGAGCAGACCAAATAGAATGAAGCAACAGATTTTGTCTATAATCGAAACATTTACTCAGTTTTAAGTTGCTGTTTAAGTTGCTGGACTCGGGTTAGCCAACGCATACCAGGCACATGTCTGAAATTTCTGCTTTTGAAGTTTGAGCATAGGGAGGGAGGCATTACCCATAGGCGAGCAGCAAATCCACGTCTAAACTATAAATATGGCACAGTAATTGCAACAGCCACTCAAACAGATGAAAAGGACAACTGATTTTGCTCAAGTTCATGAGGGGCTGCTGTCTGCAGAATGAGCGCTCTGTGCGTCATGAAATTCACGGAAATGGCTGTTAGTAGGACACAGAAACATCTAAAGTTGCAGCAAGCGGCTTTAAAATGTAACATCCAGTCCTATTTGCTCAAAGTGTGCATGTCTCCTTCTCAGTAATAACGGCTTCCAGCTTGCTCAGAGGAGCCAGAGTAGAAGCTGCCCTCCTTCCCAGGCCTTTGGGGGAGGTACTGCAGCGGGCCATCGGAGCAGGATTGGAATGCTGGACACCACACTGAGGGGCCTGTGAGGCCATGCCTGTCCCTGTCAGGACTTCACGGGGAGTGGACATGCAACCACTCCCATCTTGTCTCAAAATCTGAATAACAAGGGTAGGAGATAACGATTAGCCATTGACTGAGTGCTTTGGGGTAGGAGCAAGGAGAAGAATGGTCTGATTAACTGATTTTGTTGCTGCTACTGCTGTTGTTAACTAGAACAATATAAGAATGAAGAAAGGACCACTCTGGCTTACGAATTGAGCACAAGGGAGAGGAGAGTGAGGCAGGAGATAGTGTGAAGTCAGAGGGTCTCAGCAATGAAGGGAAGCAGAAAGGTCATCTAAGTTGATTCTGAAGGACTTTTTTTTTTTTTCATTAAAAAAATAATATCTGATGAACCTAATGGAAGGCCATGAATCTGGAGAAGAACTATCTTGAGAAGGAAATAGGTGTTCAAAACTGTCAGTTCCTGGGTCATGGCCGAGAACCTGGGTCTTGGCCAGAACAGCCCCAGCATGCTGATGGGAAACAGTCTGGTGTGTGACACGCAGCACCTGGAGCTGTTTGGACAGTGGGAGTTATTGCAAATGGTCTCTGAAGGGTTGTGGCTACTTCTGTGACATGTGTTTGTGGTTTGCAGACCACTGGACTAAGCAGTCCAACTCTATGTACATGAATATTTGTAAAATTCACATACTTATACAGTCAAGTGGGGACCGTTCAGTAACAGCATGTCCGCATCTATCAGGAATCCACTTTTCTGCCAGAGTTCAGTGATGCTATGGTCTCTAACTAGCTGCCCAGACTGAAATGAGGCCAGCTCCTTGGTTCCCGCCAAACAAATAAACCCCATGCTCGCATGGGATACAGCTGGATAATTTGTTTTTTCCTGCACGGAGTGGTGACATTTCTGAATCCCAAAATGTTTGCAGGTGCAGAAACGCTAGAAGCTCACTTAGCTCAAAACTGCTCAGGCTTAGTGCCGCAGAATGGCCTTCAAAGAGGGAAGGGAAACGGCTGTAACCATCCACACATGTCCAGCTCTCTGGGAGGTAATCAGGCTAGTTCAAATGAGGCAAGGAGTCCTTGGATGGTACAAAAGTGACGGTTCCAACCCACCCAGAGGCACCTCAGAAGACAAGCCTGGTGATCTGCTTCCAAAAGTTCACAGCCTTGAAAATCCTATGCAGCACAGTTCTACCCTGCACACATGGGGTTGCCATGAGTTGGAAACAACTTAACAGCAACTAATAACAACAACACAGAGATGTAAGGGAAGGTTTCAGATAGGACAGTTATCAGTAGGATTCACTGTGGGAAGGTGCAGAAAAACAGTTTGCACTCCATAAGGCTGTTAAAAGGATCAGGTAAAATAATCCATGTGGAGAAAGACTTTTTAAAAAAAAAGTTTATAATGTATTTTATTTTTGTTGTTGTTGAGTATATACATAGCAGAACATACATCAATACAACAATTTTTACATTTTTCAGTGACATACTAAATATAATTTAACTCTCCATGGTGGTCCACAGACCCATAAACATAAATACGCCAGCATGGGGAGAGATTCCAGGAGAAATCCTACAAGCCCACTTTCTTAGACATGTCTCTGATGCCAGCCTGCTCTTTAGTGGATTGTCTCTCCTAAAACAGTAAAATGAAAGATATATTACTTTATGACCTTTTAGGTCATGGTTTCATGGTTACCCTTCTTCAAAATTAATTATTGTAGCATAGGTTAAAATAACGTTTACTCAAGCACTTTTCTTTCTTTTTTTTTTTTTTCCTGGAAAGGTAACCTTCTTTTTTATTTTTTCCCATACAAAAATTTATACATACATTGTTAAGTGACTCTAATTGCTCTCCCCATACAGTGACAGCACACTCCTCCTTTTCACCTCTGATTCCCCATGTCCATTCAACCAGCTCCTAACCTCTCTGCCTTCCCATCTCACCTCCAGAGCGAAGCTGCCCATTTAGTCTCTTGTATCTACTTGAGCTAAGAGGCACACTCCTCACAAGTATCACTTTATGTCCCACAGGCCAGCCCAATCCTTGTCTGAAGACTTGGCCTCAGAAATAGTTTTAGTTCTGGGGTGATAGAGAGTCCAGGAACCATGCTTTCTGGGTACCTCCAGTCTCAGTCAGACCATTAAGTCTGGTCTTCTTACCAGAATTTGAGTTCTGCACCCCACCTTTCTTTTCTCCTGCTCCATCTGGGACTCTCTGTTGTGTTCCCTGTCAGGGCAGTCATTGGTGGTAGTCGGGCACCATCTAGTTCTTCGGGTCTCAGGACAATGAAATCTCTGGTTTATGTGGCCCTTTCTGTCTCTTGGGCTAATACTTTCCTTGTGTCTTTGGTGTTCTTCCTTCTCCTTTACTCCAGGTGGGTTGGGACCAATTGATGCATCTTAGATGGCCGCTTGCAAGCTTTCAAGATCCGAGACGTCACTCACCAAAGTAGGATGCAGAATATTTTCTTAATAAACTTTGATATGCCAATTTGACCTAGATATCCCCTGAAAGCATAGTCCCCAGGCCCCTACCCCTGCTACTCTGTCCCTCAAAGTGTTTGGTTGTATTCAGGAAACTTCTTAGATTTGGTTTAGTCCAGTTGCGCTGACTTCTCCTGTAGTGTGTGCTGTCCTTCCCTTCACCTAAGATAATTCTTATCTGCTATCTAGTTAGTAAAATACCCTCACACTCCCTCCCCACCCTCATAACTATCAAAGAATGTTTTCTTCTGTGTTTAAACCTTTTCTTGAGTTGTTATAATAGTGATCTTCTACAGTATTTGTCCTTCTGTGACTGACTAAACTCACTCAGCATAATGCCCTCCAGATTCCTCCGTCTTATAAGACGTTTCGTGGCTTCATTGTTGTTCTTTATAGTTGAATAGTATTTCATTGTGTGGATATACCATAATTTGTTTATCCATTCCTCCACCGATGGGCACCTAGACAGTTTCCATCTTTTTGCTGTTGTGAACAGTGCTGCAGTAAACATGAGTGTGCATATATTTATTTGAGTGACAGCTCTTATTTCTCTAGGATATATTCCAAGGAGCAGGATTGCTGGATCGTATGGTACTTCTATTTCCAGCTTTTTAAGGAAGCACCAAATTGATTTCCAAAGTGCTTGTACCATTTTACATTCCCACCAACAGTGTGTAAGTGTTCCAGTCTCTCCACAACCTATCCAGCATTTATTATTTTGTGTTTTTTGGATTAATGCTAGCCTTGTTGGGGTGAGATGATATCTCATTACAGTTTTGATCTTCATTTCTCTAATGGCAAATGATAGTGAGCATTTCTTCACGTGTCTGTTAGCCACCTGAATATCTTCTTTGGTGAAGGGTCTGTTCGTATCCTTTGCCCAGATTTTAATTGGGTTGTTTGTATTTTTGTTGTTAAGGTTTTGCAGTATCTTATAGATTTTAGAGATTAGATGCTGATTGGATTTGTCATAGCCAAAACTTTTTCCATAGTCTGAAGGTTGCCTTTTTATTCTTTTGGTGAAATCTTTTGATAAGCATAAGTGTTTGATTTTTAGGAGCTCCCATTTATCTAGTCTCTCTTCTGGTGCTAGTACACCATTACTTATGGTTCATATTCTGTTTATGCCATGTATTAGAGCTCCTGGCGTTGTCCCTACTTTTTCTTCCATGATCTTTATCATTTTTGATTTTATATTTAAGTCTTTGATCCATTTTGAGCTAGTTTTTGTGCTTGGTGTGAGGTATGGGTCTTGTTTCATTTTTTTGCAGAGGGATATCCAGTTATGCCAGCATCATTTGTTAAAGAGACTATATTTTCCCCAATTAATGGACTTCGGGCCTTTGTCAAATACCAGCTGCTCATAGGTGGATGAATTTATGTCTTGATTCTCAATTCTGTTCCATTGGTCTATGT
>NW_004444053.1:1910527-1929267 GCF_000243295.1 Trichechus manatus latirostris
CGGCGTGGTGCTTCTGCCTAGACCGCCATCTTGCCGGAGTCCTCCCTTTCTTCTTTTTAGATGTGTGCATTTGTTGCTATAAACTGACCTCTGAGCACTGCTTTTGCTGTGTCCCAAAGGTTCTCATAGGATGTTTTCATTCTCGTTTCTGCGAATATCTTTATTCCATCCTTAATTTCTTCTATAACCCAGTAGTTTTTGAGCAAGGTGTTGTTCAGTTTCCATGTGTTTGGTTTTTTTTCCTTGCTTTTTCTGTTATTGATTTCTATTTTTATGGCTTTATGGTCATAAAAGATGCTTTGTAATATCTCAATGCTTTGGATTTTGTTAAGGCTTGCTTTATGGTCTAATATGTGGTCTGTTCTGGAGAATGTTCCCTGTTTGTTGGAAAAGAAAGTATACTTGACTGCTGTTAGGTTGACTGTTCGATATATGTCTATGAGATGAAGTTGGATGATTGTAGCATTTAGCTTTTCTGTGTCTTTGTTGAGCTTCTTTCTGGATGTTCTGTCCTTCACCGAAAGTGGTGTGTTGAAGTCTCCTAGTACTATTATGGAGCTGTCTGTCTCTCTTTTCAGTGCTGTTAGAGTTTGTTTTATGTATTTTGGAACACCGTCATTAGATGTGTAAATATTTATTATAGTTATATCCTCCTGGTGTATTGACCCTTTAATCATTATATAGTGTCCTTCCTTATCCTTCGTGGTGGATTTTACTGTAAAGTCTATTTTGTCAGCAATTAATATTGTCACTCCTGCTCTTTTTTGAGTGTTGTTTCCTTGAAACATTTTTTTCCATCCTTTGAGTTTTAGTTTCTTTGTGTCTTTAAGTCTAAGGTGTGTCTCTTATAGGCAGCATAGAGATGGATCATGTTTTTTTTTATCCAGTCTACCACTCTCTGCCTCTTTATTGGTGCATTTAGTCTATTTACATTCAGTGTAATTATTGATAGGTATGAGTTTCATGCTGTCATTTTGATATCTTTTTCTTTGTGTTGTTCACAGTTTCTTTCTTCCACTTAATTTACTGTGCTGAGTCATTTTTGTTTATGTATTTTCTTTTCATCTTTTTCATTGTTGTTGATTTTGTGTTTGCTGAGTCTTTATATTTTTTGTTTTTTTATTTTGACTTGTAAGATTGTTAGTTTTGTTTGTGGTTACTTTAATATTTACCCCTATTTTCTAAGTTTATACCAGTCTTTTATGTCTTTATATCACCTTGACTTCCTCTCCAGATAAAAAATCTATGTCTACATTTTTTAAGTAAAGCAAAGGAGCTGTGCCTACCCTGGGTTCCTGGCTTAGGAGAGCCAGCAGTTTATTTTTTCCTCTGTTTGTTAATTTGTTCACTCTCCAAGGCAGGGAGAACAGCTCTGGGCATGTGATGGATCCTACTTTAGGCCCAGGGGACTCGACAATCGCTGGAGCCAGTCCGGGACTCAGTGTAGTGCAAGGAGTGGGGAGGTAAATGGGAGAGAGGTTTTTCCCTAAGGGGGGTGTTTTTGATCCGCTCAGTAGGCAGTACGCAAGTGCTTATCTTTCACCAGTGAGGGCTACTTCTCACTGGTTCTGGGTGGCTGTGTAGACTTTCTGGTGCTGGGTCTCTCCCAGTGTGGAAAACGTGCCTCCTGAGCACAGCTGCTTGCCTGCCGCACTGCTCACCCACAAGCTTCTCAGGCCTGAAGGGCTCAGGCTCTCGCTGGGTCAGGTGTGGCAACTCCTCACTGCTTCCGAACCGTCTCTCCCTCTCCCTGCCACTTAGTCTGGTTCCTCAACTCTGCCTTTGATGTTCAGGGCTCCTAGATTGTCATATATAATCGAATCACTTGTTTTTTTGGGTCTTTGTTGTAAGAGCGTCCACCAGAAGTGTCTGACTACTCTGCGATCTTTGCTTCACCTCCTGGAGGAAGTCTTTATCAACTATAAAACATCGTCATACTAATACCAGGTTTCACATTGTTACTGTTCCTAGGGACCTGCAACATTCAGTTACTCATTTGATAAATTTATTAAGGACCTATTTTGTGCCAGCTGCCCTGGTGGAGCAGTGTTTAAGAGCTCCGGCTGCTAACCAAAATGTTGGCAGTTCAAATTTACCAGCTGCGCCTTGGAAACCTTATGGGGCAGTTCTACTCTGTCCTATGGCATTGCTATGAGTTGGAATCGACTAGATAGCAGTGGGTTTGATTTTGTTTTTGTTTTATTTTGTGCCAGGCAATATGCTGAGGCTGAAGAAATAAAATCTAATTTAAACCCTAGAGGCTTCATTCAATCTAGAAAGACATATAATATAATGGCATGACTCAGGCAATTTTAGGATGCCACTGAAATGTCTGGACATACTGGTGGGATGGTGACTCATATGCTGCTTACCATGGTACATACTTGGAGCTCATTCTACTACTTCTCAAAGTTTCCATCTGAAAAAGTATCATTTCCTTTGACAACAGTGGTAGCTTTCAGCTTTGTTATTGTTGCATGCACAATGGAACGAAATGCTGCCCCATTCTGCCCCATCCCCATGATCCATTGCAGGTTAGACTGTTCTGATCCATAGAGTTTTTGCTAGCTAATTTTCAGAATAGATCACCAGGCCTTTCTTCCTAGTCCATCTTAGTCTGGAAGCACTGCTGAAATCTGTTCAACATCATAGCAACATGCAAGCCTCCACTGACAGATAAGTGGTGGCTGTGTATGAGAAGCATTGGCCAGGAATCAAACCCTGATCTCTTGCATGGAAGGAGACAACTGTACAACTGAACCACCAATATCCCCATGTTTCAGTTCTAACACCACGCAATCTGAAATAGAAGCTATCCAAAGAAAAGCCTACCATAGAGGGACTTACTTTAAAGTTGACTTGCTGTATGTTTCTAAGTAATTCTCTCACCTTCACTTGACCCTTTGGTTCTACTGACATCAGAATGGCATGTCTGGATGTCTAGGGGATGAGGGGTGGGGAATGCTATTTCGGACCAAGGGCAGGAGTAGATTTTGACATTGCTCACCAGGTATCTGAATGTTTCAGGCAACTTAAGAAAAGTTGCTAATCTCTATTTGTCAATTGTTAACCTCAGGACTGAGTTCCTGCTTATAAAGCTCCATGTTCATTAAATTCTTAGCATCTTTACTGGTGAGCTGCATCTAAGGGAACTTGAGAGGAAGCAGGAGTAACCTAAAACAAACCACCAGTTGGCAAATATAAGTCATTAGAAAAATAGTAGGGTTTTGAGACAAGGCAGTGACCTGGAATTTGTCAGGTCTCAGCATCCAAATAAACAGGATAAACTTTAAGCAGCAAGGTTCAATGACCCTGACTGCAGAAATTCAGACAGCATGGGGATTCTGGTAAGATTTAGATGTTTCTCCCTTTATCCCACCCTTATCATCATCCATCTTACACTTCTAATGTTTGACAGGGGGCTTCAGAATCTTGCCAGCCTTATCACCAAAGCCCTTAGACCGTCAGTATACTCCCTGCTGCTTCTCCATTTGGCCAGGAGCCAGTCTGCCTGCTGGTAAGCCCCGGACCTTGCAGCAATGAGGAAGGCAGCTGTCCCAGCTTTTGCCTCCTCAACCCAGGGGAAATGACTTCATGCAAGTCCTGACAGACTGCCCAAATGGACACTTCTCTCATTGCTCTGCAGGATCAACTCCAGCAGCAGGACTGCTTCCTGCAGGAAGATCTGACCCCTGATGGGCTGACAGGCTAGCTGAAGGGCCAGTGAGTTGGTGAGGAGGCTGCATTTCTGCTGCAGCTGGGAGGGTGAAGTGGACCCTGCCCAAAGACCGGCCAGTCCATGTGGTGACCATCAGTGTGTGCTGAGGTTTAAATGCCAGGCATGTATGATTATCTCATTTAATCCTCATGAGACAAATAGGAAGTAGGTTGAAGTCTTTCATTCATTCATTCAATCCACAAAGATCATTGAGTGCCTACTGTGTGCCTGGCATTATTTAAGGGGCTTGGATTACATCAATAGTGAGAACTCTGCTTGTACAGAGCTTACATTCTAGGGCACAGTTGACACGGTGGGTGGAGATGGAAGAAAACTTTATAAGTAAGGAAATTATATTTTCTGGACCAATTTATCATACTCTGAAGTACTTCCAGAATCATTTATCCAACCGCTCACTCAATAGTTATCAAGCATCCACTGTGTTCCAAGCACTGTGTTAGGCACTGGGGACACAAAGACAGGTGAGGCCCATCCTCATAGTAGTTAAGCCACAGTGCATTTTGTGCTGTGACAGAGGCATCTGTGAAGGGCAGGGGGACAGGCACCCACACCTAGTCACCTAACTGCCCTTAGGCCGCCTGGTGTGCTCACTGCAACCCACCTGGGGTGACTTCTCTTTCACTCCCTCTCTTGCTCCTGAACACACTCCTCTTGGCCACTCTGGGTAACTCAACCCTGATATCCTCCTTTGGAACTTAAGGGAGAGCCTTGCTAATATGGTAAATAGATTAACTAGGTACTAGTTGGAGCCCTCGTGGCACAGTGGTTAAGAGCTCGACTGCTAACCAAAAGAATGTAAGCTCTGTACAAGCAGAGTTCTCACTATTGATGTAATCCAAGCCCCTTAACCTTTTAAACTTTTTAATGTCTTTCAACAAAGGGAGGTGGGTTTCATTGTGGGACATGCCATTCTGTTAGCAGACTGATGAAGGGAAGGCTGGGGGAGGCCAAGCTTCTCAAGTTACAGTAGGCAGGTCTTACCTACTCTCCTCCCTCATCTTGGCTGACTCATCTTAGGAACTTTCACTCAGTTCTGGGCATCTGGATTGCCCTTTGCAAAAGCATCTATGGAATTAAAAATTTTTAGGATTCAAAATGCCTTCAAAGATCTTCTGGGGGTTTGAACCTGTGATCCAGGGTCCCTGGCAGGGTGCCCATGAATGGCCTTCAGGGTGTTTGACAACTCCTGACATTCTCTGCAAACATTTGTGTGAATATGCTTAAGAGCATTTTTTTCCCCTGAAGACAAGTCTTACAGCTTTCATCAGATTCTTAAAAATTTCAGAGACCTAAAAAAGGTTGTCATGAATTTAAGTGATGGATTTGAAGCTCCTTAGAGAAGTAAATGTCCCTGGGGCAGCACAAGCAGTTTGTCATTGGCTGCTAACCTAAAAGTAGAAGAAAGTCCTGGTGATCTGCTTCTGTAAAGATTATAAATAAAGAAAAAGAAAAAGAAAAACCTATGGAGCAGTTCTACTTTGTAACACATGGGGTTGTCATAGGTCAGAATCGACTCGACAGCAGCAAGTTTTTTTTTTTTTTTAGAGAAGTTAAGTGACTTACTAGAGATAACACAGTTGCAGGTAGAGGCAGATGTGAAGGGAACAGGGTAAAGACTTGAACTCAAGTTTCTTGTTGCCTACGTCGTGCCCTTCCCGCTTACTCCACCAATGAGATCTTTGATCCAGGAGCTATCACAGGTACACTGTACACCCAACCTATGCCTGCCCTCTTGCCATGGTTAAGTAAGAACAGTTATATAGATGTAGTTTTGGAGAGCTGAAGGAGGCCCCTGCTCCATCTCACAGCTTCTGATATTGGCCGACTTTCAACTCAGAGTTTACTATTTGTCATTACTTTAAAAAGAAGAAACACTATGCTTTTGGAGCTGCTTATTCCTAGAGACACTGTGCCCTGCTTTGGCAACTGTGGAGTAACACCAATTTCAGAAAACAGGCATAACCCAACACTGCCATTCCAAGCATCACACTGTAAAGCAATAAATCACTTGAGTGAGCCAATCTTCAAATGCTGACACTTTTAGAAACCATTGTAGAAGGCTGAAATGCCTGGCTTGTTTGTAGATGGAAGAACCTGGGACAAGTTATGTAGTCAACATCCAGTATAAGTTACCAGGGTAAATAAATTTATACACATTCTTGTAGTCAATTTGTGGGAGAAAGATCTCACAGTCTGCTTCTGTAAAGATTAAAGCTTTGGAAACTCTATGGGGCAATTCTACTCTGTCTGATAGGCTTGCTGTGAGTGGAATCGACTCGAAGGCAGTGGGTTTGAAGTGTGTTACAATACTGGGTCAAGGAACAGTGTGCATCAGCCTTGGGAGAGGGAAAGGAACAAAAACTTCCAGCCTGGCATTATACATTGATCTAGAAAACAGTAGCCTTTTTCTGTCTATATGCTATGGTTGGGCTCCTGATCCATGAAAGTGTTGGTTTCTTCCAAAGAAGGCTTCCATAATGTGATGAGAAATTAGAATGGTAGAGAGCAGAGAGTACTGGATCAGGAGTCAATAGACCTCAGTGTTAGACTTGGCATACCCATGAAATAGCTGGGTGACTTTAGGCAAGTCATTTCCTTGCTCTTCTGTTTCCTCTTCTGTCACAAGAGGGGTATGGGAGCATTGGGTAAGATAGCCTCTAAGGTCTTCCCCAGTGTGAACATTCTTCTAGCCTTTCTTTTCATTGTCCATCCATTAACTTGTTCACCTCCCTCCTATATGCTAGCTGCTGCGTTCCTAGCTTGTTTGTGACAGCCAGGCCTATCTGAAGACAGAACACTCTCATCCTGTTCTCCTGTCTGAAGAATCTGTGTGGGGTTGGGGGTGGCTGCCAGACTCACCAGCAGGAATACGGGCATCTCTTGCTGTAGCGACAGCAGTAAAATTGCCACTCCCGATCCAGCACTGACTCAAAGTATCGGCTCTGGAACCCTGCCACCAGTCCATTATTGGAGCATGTCTGGTACCTGAAGAGAACAACCCAAGGAACATAAGGACATTGATACAAAAACAGGCTCCTTCCCAAGACCCAGCTTCCCACAATTACTGAATCAGCCACTATTTCTCTGGCCCTAGAATCCTAACACTTCATTATATTTTTAAGTAAATAATAAAAATCTTGTTATATTGTAAAAATGACATGTTCACCATTAAAATTCAAACAACTGAGAATCTTTCAAATGAAGGAAGCTTGGGGATCACTGTTCTTGATATCTCTCTATGAAGACATAATTAGATGGAAGAATGCATAAATGAATAGATGTAAAAACGTATAAAATTTTACAAATGCAGGATTGTATTATTCATTCCATTTTAAAATAAAAGATAGTAGAATTCAGTTTATTTGAATTTTAAAATAAAAAGAGACCATGGTGAAACACAATGAATTGATGAATATCAAAGAAACATTTCTTCTGCTCAAGAGCAGAGCCCTTATTTAACACAAGAAAGAATCCTAGAAATTTAATGTAAGCCTACCCCATGTATAGCACATGAAGCTCAGAAGGGTGCAGTGATTTGTTTAGGCCAACCAGATAACCTGGAGGAAGCTGTGATCACAACTCCAGCCTTGGGCTTCTGTCTTAGTTATCTAGTGCTACTATAGCAGAAATACCACAAGTGGATGGCTTTAACAAAGAGAATTTTATTCTCTCACAGTCTAGGAGGCTAGAAGTCTGAATTCAGGGAAGGCTTTCTCTCTGTCAGCTCTGGTAAATCCTTGAGGGAAAAGATCATCTTTGTCTTCCCCACAGTGCCTAGTGTTCAGCAAGTGTTAAATGGCCTTAGTCTCCTCTTCTGTAAAATGGGCATAATAATAGCCCTAATCTGTAAAATGGACATAATAATGAATGAATGATCAGGTCATCTATTATTAGAAGCAGAATTGACTTTTAAGAGACCATCACTCAAGATCGTTGTCATCAATCTTCCCTTGGTCTAGGAGCTTCTCAGCACAGACCCCCCAGGTCTAAAGGAAGTGCTCCCCTCCTGGTTCTTCATTCTTGGTGGCATGAGGTCCCTCTGTCTCTCTGCTTACTTCTCTCTTTTATATCTCAAAGGAGATCGACTCGAGATACAACCTAATCTTGTAGATTGACTCCTGCCTCATTAACATCAGAGAGGTAGGATTTACAAGACATAGAAAAATCACATCAGGTAACAAAATAGGGGACAATCACACAGTACTGAGAATCATGGCCTAGCCAAGTTGACACACATTTTGGGAGGACACAATTCAATCCATAACAGTTTCTTATCCAGGAATCTTTCTATTACCTACCCACAGTATTGTAAGAGCTATATGGTCAGGGAGTATTTTGTTCAGAATCTTATTTCCAGTGCCCACAATGGATCCTTGCAAATGGATGCACTCCTTCTGGAGTTGTGATGGGCCAATTGAACTCCTCAAGCTCCCTCTACTTGTTCTAGCTGCTCGGTACTAAATCTCCAAAAAAGGTAACCCCCTCCACCGCAGTCCACAGATTCTCCTTGGGGACACATGAATTTTCACTCTTTCATGCAGCTGCTGGTTGAGGAATTGGCCCCTTTTATCTCCACAGACCTTTCTAACTAGCCTAGCCTCTCGCCCTGACTCTGCCATATTGGCTTAGAACAGGGTAAATTGTCTTACTTTGTTTGGTCACCAGTACTACTTCTGACCATTCTGCCCCTAAACCCTGTAGTTGTTGTTAGGTGCTGTTGGGTCAGTTTTTTACTCATAGAGGGTATGTGATGGAGTAGAACTGCCCCATAAGGTTTTCTAATCTTTATGAAAGCAGATCACCAGGTCTTTCTCCTGCGGAGCTGCTGGGTAGGTTCAAACTGCCAACCTTTCAGTTAGCAGCTGAACACTTAACCATCCATGCCACCAGGGTTCCTTCCCCTAAACCATACCAGTGCCTTAAGACTTGCCACTTTTTACTATGATGATAAGCATGCTGTTCTCTACCTGGAGAACAGTGGGTTCCCACCTTACATTGATGAGATCTTTTTACAAGCACTTCCAAAATAGGCTGTTAGCTACCTCTGATTCATTTGTATTTCCTACCTACCCTTGACACGGGTCACGCCCCTTATGAGTGGTCAGAGTAGGCTGCTGTCTGTATGGCAAAACCAGGGGGCTGCTAGAAATACACATCCATTTTTCAAGTAAAGATGAGTTTCCAGAAAACAAAATAGATATAGTAAGAGTAAGAACCCTGTGCCGACCTGCAACAGAAACTTTGCTGACACACTAACTGGGGGTAACACCATCAGCAACTGGATTTTATTTTGTTCCCTTTAATTGTTGGACATGAACTTATAGATCTGAAAAAACTAGATATTAAATATATTGCATGTCTCTGGTAGGAAAGTTCCTCTCCTTTGCATTCATTTAGTCATCCATGCATACGTACATTCAAATATACTTTTATTTATTCATTCATCCATTCAACAAAATTGTACTTTGCTACTATTCTGTACCAATCACTGTGCTACCATGTTGAAAGATGAATTGAGAGATGGACTTAGTATATAGTCAACCATGCAAATTAACATGCATTCCCTGTTCCCAGGACTTATAAGAAGTTCTTACAGACCATAAAGAGCTCAGGCAATAGGGGACAAATAATGCAAATCAAAATGTAAATTGAGACCTATGGTACTTTGATTATCTAGCCTTCTTTGCTCTGCCACTATGCGCATCTCATCAGGAGCATTGCAACATTGGAAAATGCCTGGCACATTTCAGGAGGCCACATGATTGGAAAGGACTACTAAGGTTGTGGTACAGTGGGAGGGTAGCATCTGATTTTCTAGGATGATCGATTATATCCTATACCCTAGTAATGTGGCTGCGATGTAACTTCAAAATAACACTCTAAGAGTCTAAAATAAAACTCGCGTGTGCTCAAAGAGAGACGGCACAGCAGACTGACGCTCTCTGCAGCCTTTGCTCTTAGCATCACTGAGATGCTGCCTTCCTCTAAAATGGAGCCCGCTCAGGAGGGAGCTGAGCCAAGCTTCAGTTTCCCTGGAGCTGTGGTTCCATTGTTTTGGTTTGTCCCATGGACTCAGACCACCACAGGGAACAGGGTTCCCATGTTGGTGACTTCCCTAGAGTAAAAATAAGTATAGTAAGATAAACTGACATGTTTCACAGGGTACAAGTTCTGAAGGCCATCCAAGTTCCACGGATTCCCCGCCAGCTGTCAGCCAGGCAGCTGCCCCACGACATAGTATGGGAAGTGTGTGTCACTTTCCCACACACCACCTCAGATAACTCTGTCCTGTGAAGATTATTTGGACATTTACAGGCCCAGAGCTTAAGAATGTATGATCATTGTTAGATAACTGAACATAATCCCCTTCTCCCAGCTTTGATCAGGCTGCTGTCACATTTTTTTTTCAAGATATTTAAAATTTTTTAAATTTATTTTGTTGTTGTTGAGGATATACACAGCAAAATATACACCAATTCAACAGTTTCTACATGTACAATTCAGTGACACTGATTACATTTTTTGAGTTGTGCAACCATTCTCACCCTCCTTTTCTGGGTTGTTCCTCCCCCATTAACATAGACTCACTGCCCCCTAAGTTTCCTATCTAATTTTTTGAATTGCTGTTGTCACTTTGATCCCATACAGATAGTTCTTAAAAGACCATAATGCTCAAGGCAGGCATTCTTTACTAGATAAGCTATTGTTTGGTTTTAAGAAGACTTCAGAAGATATTTTTCATTTAAGGTTTAAAGATTATTTTAGGACAATAGTTTCAAGGGTTCACTCAGCCTCCATGGCTCCAGGGATTCCTCTATAGAATCCTTGATCAAAATGTTCAGTAATGGTAGCCAGCCACAGATTGCTTTCACATTTTGGTATAGAGAATCTGCTTAGGAAGTTTGGTAGTAGATGTGCCCAACACAGTGAAATCATTCCTTCTGAGACTGGATCTGTGTATAGATCTCATGTATAGAGCAGGATAGAAGAGTGGTTAAGAGCATGGGTTCTGCAGTCAGACTGTATGCTCCACCACTCCTAGCTGGGTAATCTTGGGCAGGCTTCTTAACCTCTAATGGCCTTAGTTTCTTCATCTGTAAAATGGTCATAAAAATAGCATGTACTTATTAAAGTTATTGTGGAGGTCAAATAAGGCAATGCGTATAAAATGCCCGGAATAGTATCTTCTAATGCTTAATAAATTGTTTACCATTGTCATCCTACTTTCATTTAGTCCGCATGATGATTGTGGTAGTCTCTGTGGAAGCCTCTCTTGGTTCCCCAGTTTCTAGTTAGAAGATCTGTGAACTCATCTACTTTTTCTGAGCTGCTGCGTCCCTAAAACAAAGCTCACTGAGGTGGCCTGTCTTAGCTGCTGATACCCACTTCCTTTGTAGCATTGATACTTTTGTACGTCTTATCGCCCCCAGTAGATGGTAAATCCTTGAGGGAAAAGATCATCTTTGTCTTCCCCACAGTGCCTAGTGTTCAGCAAGTGTTAAATGGCCTTAGTCTCCTCTTCTGTAAAATGGGCATAATAATAGCCCTAATCTGTAAAATGGACATAATAATGAATGAATGATCAGGTCATCTATTATTAGAAGCAGAATTGACTTTTAAGAGACCATCACTCAAACCTTTGAAGGGCCTGAAACTCCCTGCAAGTAGTTTCTGTGAAGTCTGAGTGAGCAGTTCATCTTCACACTTGTACCGTCTCCCTCAGCTCCTGGGCCTTCTCTTACACAGAGAGCAGAACAAAGCCTGCTCTAGGATGAGAATGGAAAATGAGAATAGCTTTGGGCACCCGTCTACTCTATCCCTCTCACTTTTAACTGTGTATATAAAAGAACTTGATTTAACAAAACTCACCTGAACATTGACCACAAACTACAGGATTAAAACACAGGAGACTCCAGGAGCCAGGCAGATGAGGAGAGGTGTGAGGGTAGCCTGTGAATGGGAGGGGATGGGGGAGATGGAGAGGGCTTGCCTTGGTAAAGCTATTCAAATTTAATTAAAAAAAATAGACTAAAAAATGGGTGGTGGGCCAAAAGACAAACCTGGCTACTCTGATTCATCTTCACAGTACCTTGGTTGTCGCTCCTGAGCAGTCTGCAGAACTGAATATCAGCCAAAACTGCAGCTTTTCTGGTGAACTGTAACATGACCCCACTGAGTCAATGGCTCGGATTCTGAAGGAACATTCCCTTGGAGCATGAAGTCACTGGTACCCTGCTTCAGAGACTCTCTCCTCTCCATTTGAGAAGACATGCTTTCTTTCTCACCATCTCTTTGAAAGCTGGAGGATCAATTGCAGTTTAACAAACTAAAAATCAATGGCTATTGATGTTGATAACTGTTGTCCAGTCAGTCCCCAACTCACTGCCTGGTCTTGAGCCATCCATCCCCACGATCAGCTGTAGATTGGACTGTTGTGATCCATAGGGTTTTCACTGGCTGATTTTCAGAAATAGATCATCAGGCCTTTCTTCCTAGTTTGTCTTAGTCTAGAAGCTCTGCTGAAATCTGTTCAACGTCATAGCAATACCCAAGCCTCCAGTGACAGATGGGTGGTGGCTGCACATGAGGTGCCTTGGCCGGAAACCCAATCCAGGTCTCCTGCATGGAAGGCACAAACTCTATCATTGAACCACCACTGTTTCACCTAGTACTAGGAACTTTCTAGAAGGAAAATCACAAGACACTTACTCCTCATCTGGCAACAACATTCGTGGATCTGTTCTGAGAAAGTGTCCTTTCTGAAAATGGTTTATCTCCGGGCCATCATTTTGAAAGCAAAGATAGAAAACCTTCTCTTACATCTGTAACAGTGAAACATAAAGGCAGTGGGACCCAGGGAGAAGAGCTCTCATTGAATCAGCAGCCATGAGTTAGCCCTGATCTTAACATGCATTGTGACCTTTGAGCCTCACCTAAGTCATTGTGAGGATTAAATGAATTAATGCCTGCAAAACTCTTGGCCAAGATAGAAGACGATGGACAAGCCATGACCCAAACTGAGACTCATATGAGGCCAAAGCTCATGTTCATGAGCTCTCAGGGAGCACAAAAAATATAGTTTCAAGATTGTTCTTTGGTTTCAGGTCAGTACTCCAGCCAGGCCTTCTTCCTGCTTTCCGTCCTCTTGATCAGGTCCAGGGATCTTGGATAGGCAAGAATGATGGAGGCCAAAACTAGAAGGTGCTTGAGCATCTTGTTTTGTTTGTGAACTTCTCTGTGGAGTTTTAGCCTCTCGTTCCAGTCTTTGCTGGTCTCAGTTCAAATGTATAGGAAGTCCAAGCAAGTTGGGAGTGAGTTAGTTAGGGTCAGGTGGAGAGCAAGGTTGAGAAAAACAGCACAGTCTTGACCAAGAGCTTTCAAACCTCATAAAATGGATGGGGCTGGTTGTGCTGGTCTCTTTCGTCTCAGCTCCACAAACGTACAAATGTGTTTCCAGGGCTATTGGGCAGAGTCTCCAACCCCATTGCACAAATGGATCTAGGAGCAGCTTGGGGAAGCCAATGACTACCTCTCTGGGTTGGCAAGACCACGTAGTATAGCCTCCATAATGCCATAAAATGCCCCCCTGCACAACTGGATGAGGGCTTAAATTCTACCAAAAGAAATTCCTTCTTTTAGAATAAAACTTTGACTCCTGCTGATTCTATTTCTCCCAGAATAATCCTTTGAGCTGCTGTTAGGCATTTACAACATAGTCTACAGAATTTTAGAATGTTCATTAAGTCTTTCACCCAGTATATCTTTGGACCTATAAGCATTTGGCTGCTAACTGAAGGGTTGATGGTTCAAACCCACCAGCTGCTCCATGGGAGAAAGATCTGGTGACCTGGTCCTGTAAAGATTATAGGCTAGGAAACCCGATTGTGCAATTCTACTCTGTCACATGGGGTCACTATGAGTCAGAATCAACTCGACAGCACACAACAACTATGTCTGGTGCTGTACTTGGTCTTACAGATACTAAGATGGTACAGGTATTTGAGAGAGGAAGTAGGTTGGTACTAACGACAGAGGAGCGGAGAAATAGGGGTCTGGGTGGGGACAGTGGGGCAGTGAAGTGACAAGGGGCAGAGACAAACCCAGTTTGGGGGCAAGTTTACTGGTTCAAAAGAGCTTTTAAAGTCCTGGATTTCTCTCTTAAACCCCAAAAGAATGATTCCACATCTCATCTTGCCCTTTCTGCTAGCATTTATGTCTACTTCTGCAAATTGAGGTGACAGTTCTTAACCTGATAGGATTATGTGAAGAGAAAAGAGACGCTATCTGCCAAGTGCCTAGCATAGAGTCTGGCACAAAGTATGTTATTAAAAGGCAGGCAAGGCAGTAGTTCTTATTATTACTAGTATCATAAATATTTATAGTTTAATAGAAAGAGAAGTTACATCCTACTCTCCCAAACCTACCCTCTGTAAGTGTTGGGGACTGGATGGGGACTGTTGGGGTGAGCCCCTCCAGGGAAGCAATGTCATGAGCCACAGAAAGTAGATAGCAGAGAATAAAAGACAATCTCAAGCCTCACCTCCTCCGAGAAGACTTCCATCTTTGACAATTACAACTCATTTTCCTTCTTCATGACATGTTGATGTCACTATCACACATTTCATCTGACCTGTACTAGCACTGAATTTTTGAAGGCAAACACCATCACACCACACAGGACTGCCCTCCCGTCACAGTACGGGGATATGAACAGTTTCTATAAATAATGCTGAGTTATACTCAGTCTGCTCTCTTCCTACCCTCATCAGGGTAGGAGTTCAGCTATCTTCTCCTTGTCCAAGTTTTAAGCCTGCTAGTCTCTCCATCAGATTTTAAAATGATGAAGCAGAAATGACCTGCTGAATAGCTTCTCTGGATAGATAGACATAGCAAAGGGCAGAGTGAAAATATCTCCCCAAAATGCAAATACTTGCCCCATTTTGGGAAAAATGCAAGCAGTAGAGGCTACCCTTAATGCCTTGAGAAGACCCAGATTATCTTGTGAGATTGTATTTATGTTCCAAAAGCAATTATGGCCTGAGAGCAATTCCCAGCCCTGGTGGGCTTGCGGGATTAACCACAAGAGCTCATGGACATCAAGTGTTATAATGTTTTTCAACCAAGAGGTTCAAATGCTACCCCAGTGTCTATCTTAAAATGTGACAAATATTTAAGACCCTCCTGATACACATTGAACATTTATAGATCAGTAATTGAATTCTATTTTCCAAAAGCAAAGTGGTACATATCAGGGGTTTTGCAATCTAGCAATTTGGATTTCAACTCCAGCTTTATAATTCACCAACTGTGTGCCATCTAGCAAGTTACTTAACCTCTCTGGGTCTCTGTTTCCTTCAAGTATTCATAAGGTAATGATAAGTAACTTTTGTGCAGTACCTACCATGTACCAGGTGTTGCATTAAGCACTACAAGTGTGTTAATGATTCTCATCATCAAAGCAATTCTATGACATAGGCTCAAATAATCAACTACCTGCCACCTCCCTACCACCAACACCACTGTTTTATTTATAAGGAAACTCAGGTTTAGAGGGGTTAAGTAACTTCCTCTAAGGATGAACAGCCAGTAATGTACATATACTGTCTCATTTAATTCTCACAACAAATCTAGGGAGCTGTTTTTGTAGATGGACAAAGTTGACATGATTTGCCTTAAGATAGCAGTAGGGCTGCCTTTTGAGAATTGTTCAGTCAGATGCCAAAGTTCGTAATCTTTCCATTACTTTAAGATACCACAAAGAAACACACACATATTCACTCACACACACATATTCCTTTCCATTCCAGGAGTGGAAAACCTAGGGAAGGTCCCCAAACTCTGTGAAAAATCTCTTATTTATTGAAAAGATTAAGTACAGCATAAGCAAATCCCCAACCTGGAAAAGTGAACTTTGCTATCCTTATGAGAACAGCCAAAAGTCTTTTTTTTTTTTTTTTATTGTACTTTAGATGAAGGTTTACAGAATAAACTAGCTTCTCATTAAACAGTTAGTATACATATTGTTTTGTGACTTTGGTTACCAATCCCATGACATGTCAACACTCTCCCCTTCTCAAATTTGGGTTCCCTGTTATCAGCTTTCCTGTTCCCTCCTGCCTTCTCGTCCTTGCCCCTGGGCTGGTGTGCCCATTTAGTCTTGTTTTGTTTTATAAAATTAAAAAAAACAACAAAAAAACAAAAAAAAAAGTTGCCATTGAGTTGATTCCAACTCATAGCGACCCTATAGGACAGAGTAGAACTGCCCCATATTGTTTCCAAGGAGCTGGCTGGTGAATTCGAGCTGCTGACCTTTTTGTTAGCAGACCTTTTTGTAACCACCACACCACTAGGTCTCCATTTTGTTTTATGGGCCTGTCTAATCTTTGACTGAAGGGTGAACCTCAAGAGGGACTTCATTACTGAGCTGAAAGGGTGTCGGGAGCCATATTCTGGGGCTTTCTACATTTTCTGTCAGACCAGTAAATCTGGTCTTTGTGTATGTGTGTGTGAGTTAGAATTTTGTTCTACATTTTTCTCCAGCTCTGTCTGGGACCCTTTGCTGTGATCCCTGTCAGAGCAGTCGGTGGTGGTAGCCAGGCACCATCTAGTTGTGCTGGATTCAGTCTGGTGGAGGCTGTAGTACTTGTGGTCCGTTAGTCCTTTAGACTAATCTTTCCCTTATGTCTTTGATTTTCTTCATTTTCCCTTGCTCCAGATGGGGTGAGATGAGTGAAGTATGTTAGATGGTGGCTCAGAAGCTTTTAAGATCCCAGATGATACTCACCAAAGTAGAATGTAGAACATTTTCTTTATAAACTGTTATGCCATTTGAGCTAGATGTTCCCCAAGACCATGGTCCCCATAGCCCTCAGCCCAGTAATTTGGTCCTTCAGGGGAGTTTGGATGTGTCTATGGAGCCTCCATGACCTTGCCTTGGACAAGTTGTGCCAAGAGCCATTTTTGCAAAGCTCAAGTTCCCCCAGACAACTGATTCGTAGAACTTAGGAAAGTCACCTAGATCTACCCTAACCCTGTCCTCTGCACTCAGCCTTCTTGTCCTCTGAAGTCACTCTTAGGTGAATTTGATAACTTCTTTAGCCCAGCACTCGCTACGGTTTTATCTAAGAACAAAAATAACACCAGCATTTAATATCCACCTGCAGTAGTGTGACATCAGACAGACTGGCTTGGGTTCAGGCTCTGCCATTTACTAGCTGTGAGTGGGCAAATCTCCTAATGTTTCTGAATCATAGTCTCCTTGTAATTAATATGGGGATAATAGCATTGTCCCTGCTTGCCTCTCAGTGTTGTTGTGAATATCAAGTAAGATTAGACTATAAGCAACTCAAGGTCCTTGGGTGGTGCCAGACGTTTGAGCTCAACTACTAAATGAAAGGTTGGCAGTTCTTGAACCCACCCAGTGGCATGGCAGAAGAAAGACCTGGCAATCCGCTTCTGTAAAGCTTACAGCCAAGGAAATCCTGTGGAGCAGTTTTACTCTGTTACACATGGGGTCGCCATGAGTCAGAATAGACTTGATGGCAATGAATTTTGGTTTATGAGTGTCATGGACTGAATTATGTCCCCCCAAAATATGCGTCAACTTGGTTAGGCCATGATTCCAAGTATTGTGTGGTTTTCCCCCATTTTGGGATTATAATTTTATGTTAAAGAGGATTAGCGTGGGATTGTAACACCCTTACTAAGGTCACATCCTGATCCAATGTAAAGGGAGTTCTCCTTGGGTGTGGCCTGCACCATCTTTTATCTTACAAGACATAAAAGGAAAAGGAAGCAAGCAGAGAGTTGGGGATCTCATACCACCAAGAAAGCAGTGCTGGGAGCACGGCGCTTCCTTTGGACCCAGGGTTCCTGCACGGAGAAGCTCCTAGTCCAAAGTAAGATTGATGACAAGGACTTTCCCCCAAATTGACTGAGAAAGAAAGCCTTCCCCTGGAGCTGACACACTGAGTTTGGACTTGTAGCTGACTGGACTGAGAGAATAAATTTTTCTTTGTTAAAGCCATCCACTTGTGGTATTTCTGTTATAGCAGCACTAGATGACTAAGACTATGAGTAACTCAAAGGCATAGACTGTCCTATTCTTCTGGAGTCTGGTAAAGTTTGTGATAATAAGCATTTGGTAAAGAATGAATGACAAATAAATGCATGAATGATGAACACTTAATAAACTGCAAATCACCACATAACTTAAGGTTAGAGGCAGAGCACTTGCACTTAAGGTAAATATTTCATTGATTTTTCACTGATTTAATTGTTTCATTCTCTTAGCCTTAATTCCTAGTCTATGCAGTAAGGAGGTTGCCCTAGATTATACCCAAGACCTATTCCAGTGCTGGTTTTCTTTGATTTTGTTATGTTCTCTTTGCTCTTTAAACTCCCAATATTCACTCCACTGGCCTGCTTTCTTACCTTTTTTTTAAAACCTTTTATTTTGAAATAATTTTTGATTTACAAAAGATTTATAAAGATAGTGCATACCAGTACCTGTTGCCATTGAGCCGATTCCAACTCCTAGTGACCCTAAGGTAATACTTAGGATTCGTGCATACTCTTCATCCAGCTTCCCTAATGTTATCTTAGATAACAATGGCATACCTTGTAAAAAATTTTTTTATTGTACTTTAGATGAAGGTTTACAAAACAAATAGTTTCTCATTAAACAGTCAGTACACATATTGTTTTATGACATTAGTTAACAACCCCACGACATGTTAACACTCTCCCTTCTCGACCTTGAGGAACTTTTTTTTGGTGAAAATATACATAGCCAAAGTTACACCATCTTGAAAGTTTCTACATGAACAATTCAGTGACATCGATTACATTCTTCCAGTTGTGCTGCTAATCTCACTATCCTTTGCAAATTATTCTATCACCATTATCTTCAACTCACTGTCCCCTAGGCTTCCCATCAAACCTTTTGAGTTGCTGTTGTCAATTTGATCTCACATAGATAATTCTTTTTTTTTTTTTGCAC
>NW_004444053.1:1930279-1943687 GCF_000243295.1 Trichechus manatus latirostris
CTGAGACCTTATGTTTTTCTTCTTTATTTTGATGAGTAGGTTTGTTAACTTTCTTTGTGCTTACTGTAAAATTTACCCTTATCTTCCTAGATTTGAACCAGTTTATTATTACTTGGTATTGCTTGACTTCCTCTCCATTAGAAGGTTCTGTATCTAAACCATTTATTCCCTCTTTTATTGTTCTGATGCTGTTGTCATTTACGGATTAACCTCCCTGGTTCCCTTTTGTAATTCTTTTGGTTTTGCATAGTCCTTAAGAGTTCATTTCCTAGGTTGGTATCTGGCTAGTACAATTCTGTGTCCTAGATTCAGCCTGTGGTCTGATATTGTTTGTTCTCAGATTGAAGGACTTCCTTTAATGAGTCTTGTAAGTTTGGTTTGGTTTTCACACAGTCGCTTAATTTCTGTTTATCTGGAAATAATCTAATTTCACCATCATATTTGAACTAGAGTTTTGCAAGATATATTATTCTTGGCTGACAATTTTTTTCTTTCAAGGTTTTATATATGTCATCCCATTGCCTTCTTACCTGCATGGTTTCTGCCAAATAATCTGAGCTTAGTCTTATTGTTTCTCCTCTGTATGTGACTTTTCGTTTTTGATGAGCTGCTGTCAGGATTCTTTGTTTGTCTTTGGTTTTAGCGAGTGTGATTGTGATATGTCTTGGTGATTTTCTTTTGGGGTCTATCCTATATGGGGTTCGTTGAACTTCTTGGATGGTCAGCTATTTATCTTTCATGATATTGGGGAAGTTTTCTGTCAGCAGTTCTTCAATGATCCTCTCTGTGTCTTCTGTTTTCTCCCCCTGTTCTGGAACACTGATCACTTGCAGATTTTTGCTTCTGATTGTATCCCACATAATTCTCAGGGTCTCTTCATTTTTCTTCACTCTTTTTTCTGATTTTTCCTCAAACAGGGTTGTATCCAAGGGTCTGTCTTCAATTCCGCTGATCCTGTCTTCCACCATTTCAAATCTGCTCCTCAGCCCTTCTGTGACACTGTCCATTTCCAAAATTTTGTTGTTTATCTTTTGGATTTATAATTGTTGTTTTTGTATGATTTCTAGTCGTGAATTTATTTTGGCATTTTGTTCCTGCATGATTTTCCTGACTTCTTCCAGTTTTTGTCTGTATTTTCCATGAATTTGTCTGCATTTTCCATTAATTTGTCTGTTTTTTCCTCAATTTTGTCTGCTTTTTGCTTCAACTCTTGGATAATTCTGAGTATCAGAGATTTGAATTCCCTATCAGGTAGTTCTGGTGCCTTTTCTTCTACTGGAAAGTCTTCTGGTGTTTTATTTTGGACCCCTACTGGAAACATCCTGTCCAGTTTTTGTAAATGTTTTGATATTGTCTGCTGTCTTCGGGGCATTCCGTGGTTATTTTTGATTGTTAGAATTGTTTGTTTTGTCCTTTTTTTCCCTAAATTTGGCTATGTCTGAGCAGGTGGGCAGTGTGTTCTTTGTTGTTTACTCGTCTGAGGGCACAATACTTTTTTCCTCCGTCCCCAACTGGCAGGGTCAGTCCCTCAGATATGGTACAGCAGGGCAGGTCTAGCTGGAGAGGATTTGCTGGGATGGGTTGTTTGTGGCACTTACTATAGCCACCAGGGTGGGTAGGCAATCGTTGCAGGGCAGGTTCCGGCAGGCTGTGCCTGTACTGCTTGGTGGTATGATATTAAGCACACAGTGCAGGTAGGCAGGATGGGGGGAGGGAGGAGATTGTGATGTGTGGAGCTAAGATGGGTATGGGAGAGAGGAGAGAGGAACAGGAGCCAAAAACATACAAACAAACAAAAAAGTGTTCTAGGAGAGTTGCCGTTGGAGTGGAGGGATGAGAGACTATGAAAAGGAGAAAAACAAAAAGGGCAAGAAGAAGAAAAAAAGAAAAGAATGAATAAATAAAAATTAGAAAGAAAAAAAGAACAGCAAACTCCCAGGAATCCCACAAGTGTGGCTACGAGGTCTGGGGAAGTTGGTCCCAGGTGTTGAAGTACAGCCTGGCTAAGAGGCATAGAGGTATTCAGCACCAGGAATACAGAGGACAGGAAGAGAAGGAAGGTATAGAGAGACGAGAAACTGAGTAATGAAGAAAGACAAAAAGGGAAAAAGGGGGGAAAAAACAAATTAAAAAAACAACAACAAACAGAAAAAAAAAACCCACAAAAAAAGAAATGCTCCCAGGGATCCCTCTGCACGTCTGCACAAGCTGAGGGGGTAGGTCCCAAGCTGCACAGCACCACCTGGCCAGAACGGGCTCCCAACTCGAGAAAAGAAAAGAAAACAAACAAACAATTGAAAACAAACAAACAAAAACCCGGGGATCCCACCAGCATGGCAGCACAGACCAGGAAGCAGTTCCACACTTGGACTGAGCTCCACAGCCCCTCGGGAAGAAGCAAAGATGGTGCACGGAGCCAGGTATTTGAGCAAAAGGAGGGGGAGGTGGTAAGAGGTAAGGAAGAAATCAAAAGAAGTGGGAAAAAGCAACACCAGCAGCCAACAAATGGCACTCAGGGAGTCGGCCAGTGAGGGCAGGTGGAATCCAAGCAGCTAAGAGACTGTGACCATGGGAAACATAGGAGGCCGAATGGGGGTGAAGAAGGGTGGGAATGGGAAAGCATATATGGCTGTTTACTGGTTGTTTTGTCTCCTGCTGGAAGCTCTGTGAAGCTGCTTTCTCGTATACCCTATTTGCTGGTCTCTGAGAGGAGCCCAAGATGGCAGATCCATGCTGCCTTAAATGATAGGGGACCTCTGCATGTATGTCTCCTTGCTCTCTGTCCATTTCTTATTCCATTTGGTGCTTGGCTGAGTTATTTATCTCTTCATTTGATGTTTAGGATTTCAGGATTGCTGTTTTCTCTGTTTGGCTTAGTTTTCCGGATCTTTGCTGTGGAGGGACGGCGTGGTGCTTCTGCCTAGGGCGCCATGTTGCCGGAAGTCCCACTATGGCATATTTTGAAAACTAAGAAACTAACATTGATACAACTCCATACTCCAGACTTTATTTAGTTTTCATTAGTTTTTCCACTAATGCCCTTTTTCTGTTCCAGTATCCAAACCAGAGTACCATGTTGCATTTAATCCTTATGACTTATGAAATGAAGAGTTCAATATTCTATTTTGTAAGCTTATGTAGACATGAAGGTTATTGGGAAAATGGAAGTCTAATAAGGAATTCATCCTGAGGGAGCCAAATGTGTCAGCCATCCTCTGCATTACGTTTGACAGGTACTCAGGAAGTACAAAAAGGCTATCCTGCATCTTGGTAAATGTCACAAACCAAAACGAGAGGTAGTCAATAAAGCTGAGCCCCATATTATAGGCACTGGGTATTGAGAGTCAAAGATGTAGACAAAATGGCTTACCCTGCAGGAAATCTGCAGGCTAATTGTTGAGGGAATTAGGGACACAGGCTAGGATTTGAACTGACTGAAACACTAACTTATAATTTATAAGTCTGACTTTTTCTTTCATTAAATATTTACTGAGGGCCTACTATACACCAAGGAGCCCTGGTGTCTCAGTGGTTAAGAGCTGGCTGCTAACCAAAAAGGTTGGCAGTTCAAATTCACCAGCTGCTCCTTGGAAACCCTATGGGGCATTTCTACTCTGTCCTATAGTGTCGCTATGAGTCGGACTCAATCTGACAGCAATGGATTTGTTTTTTTTGGACTATATACCAAAGGTCCCTGGGTGGCACAAACAATTTGCAATTGGCCATGAATCAAAAGTTCGGTGGTTCCAACCCATCCAGTGGCACTGTGGAAGAAAGGCCTGGTGATTTACTTCTGTGAAGGTTAAACCAAAAACCATATCAGTCACTGTTGAGTCAATTTTGACTACTAGCAAAGCCATGCATTGCAGAGTAGAACTGGGTTTTCAAGACTATGACCTTTCAGAAGCAGATTGCAAGGGCTTTTTTCCGAGGCACCTGTGGGTGTGTTTAAACAGCCAGCCTTTTGGTTAAAAGTTGAGTGCTTAACAGTTTGTGCCACCCAGAGACTTCTCCATAAAGATTATACTAAAGAAAATCCTGTGGAGCTCAGTTCCACTCTGTAACACATGGGGTCACCATGAGTCAAAGGTAGTGGGTTTTTTGTTTTGCTTGTTTACTATATACCAAAACACTAGGGATACAGTGGTGAATGAGACAAAGTCCCTACCTTCACGAAGCTTACATTTGATGTGAAAGACAAATGTTAAACAAGTATAAACCAGGTGATGGCAAGTGCGCTGAAGGAAGCATAAAATAGGTTTAGAGTGTAGTCGAGGGTGAGGGGTGCTGGTTGAGAGGTTGTGGTCTGGGTAGGCCTTTCTGAGCAGGTAGGTGCATGTGTAATGAATACTCAGAGCCATGGATCAGGAGGGCCTGCTCTGCACTATACAGAGCCTTGCTCTTAATTGTAGTCAGGTTGTGGAAAACCTTGATTTCCTGCCCAACATATCCAGCTTCATGTTGACCTTAATGCTAACGTAGCTTGGTGGGACAGTTTTCCTGCCTCCTCTTCTCAGTCTAGTGGCTTGTTTTTGGTGAATTCATAAATTCAAATAGTCAGCTCTAATAAGAGCTGCCATTTTAAAATGTCTTCCGGGAGTATTTGAAGCCCAGGAAAAAACCAACAAAAGGAGCAGCCTTTCTCTTAATTCAGACTCCATTTAGAGCTGGCTGGCCCCAAATTGGCCTCATCAAATCCCAGATTCACTAAAAACCTTTACTGACTGCCTATGATGTGGCAGATGTTTTCACTTACACTCTTTTAGGCAGCACAGTGACACCCTCCAACAACTTCTGAGGTGGATATCATTATCTCCCTCTGCCAGATGAGGAACCAGATGCCCAAAGACACAGAGCTAAGACTCACAGAAACAAGGTGTGAGTGAATTCAGGCTCCCTGGTTGCAAGAACAGAGTTCTTTCCACCACTCTAAAGCTTTGCTTCACTAGAAAATTCCAGCTCCGTCTTGTTCCACACAGTCATTGGTGCCCCAGACTGAGTCAGACAGCCATCTGTCAGAAGGGGATTTGGAAAATTAAATCCACTCACCAGAGATAGTGGGGGTGGATGAGGAGGGCTCAGTAAAGGTCTAAGCAACTGGGCAGGCCTGGCTGCCCACCTACAGCCACCTGCGTGACCCCCTCTTCCCACCCCTCCCATGGTAGTTACCACGGTGGCCCCACCCCTGCAGGGATCTTACCAACCCCCACCCTATCCCAGGGTGAAGAGCCACCCTAGACCAGCACTGCAGCCTGTTCTGCTGATGGAGAATCAGCTGTGGTTCAGAGCTCACATAGCAGAGGCAGCTGGCTCCCAAGGAGCACAGATGCTTTGGAGCTAAGACTTGATGGATCCAAATACCGGCTGTACACGTTCTGGCTGAGAAAATATCCAATCACTTTGTGGCTGAAGTTTGTCCACTTATAATTGACTTCTAGATTTGTTCTGAGCATTATCTGAGCTAATGAATGTAAAGCACTTAGCTCAGGGTGAGCACTCCACAAATGGTCAGTTTTTATTTCTTGGAGGCCTCCTGTCTTGCCTGGATCCCTCCATCCCTAGTGTCTTTTTCTTTGGACTTATCATTGCTCTGCCTGCTAACAGAGCGACCCCCTAGATTTTATACCTTACCATGACCCATTCCCCCAATCCACAAAGTGCCTGCTGGAACTCCACTAGAGCCTTGTTCACAGATACCATGTGCAGCCTCCCCCAGGGCCTGCCTCCCCCAGGGCCTGCCTCCCCCAGGGCCTGCCTCGTCCAGGGCCTGCCTCGTCCAGGGCCTGCCTCGTCCAGGGCCTGCCTCGTCCAGGGCCTGCCTCTACACTCTCCCCACAACCCCACCCAGGGGCCTGGCTCTACCCAGGTGCTGTGAATAGCCAGGTCCTGCCTGCCCTGTCTAGTCCCTCGATGGTGCAAACATTTAACACTCAATTGCTATCTGATAGGTTGCAGGTTTGAATCCACCCAGAAACACCTCAGAAGAAATGACTTGTGATCTACTTCCAAAAAATCAGCCACTGAAAACCCTATGGAGCACAGTTCTAGTCTGACATACTTGGGGTTGCCATGAGTCAGAGCTGACTCAACGGCAACTGGTGGTTTGGCATGACCACTGGAAGGGCAAGACAGCTCTCAATCAGCTAACATGATCTCCCCCCGCCACCTCCCACTGTCAGAGCAGATTAATGAAGAGTCTCAAATGTAAGGCCCTATAGCCTGGCAGTCAGTAGCTGCTGGGATGGGCTCCTGACACAGCACTGGGGCTGGGACCTGGCTGGGACAGTCACTTCCTAACTTTGTGTGGTTGACCAGGGCTGAGCTCAGCTAGATGAGGGCAGTGCCTCACTCTAAAAGCCTGTAGTATGCTATTTTACAGCACTGGAACCCATTTTAAATCCAGAGATAAAGACCACAGTCTTCACAATTGAGAGAGCATATTTAATACAGGGAAGCAGAGAATTACTTAATTTCAGATTTCTTTGCTTAATTTTCTTTGCCCCCTCTCTCCCATTTCCTTGCTCTAAATCAATATTTCTCAAACTCTTTGTGGTGTGGGGCCAGTTGTTTATTTTTCTCAAAGTTTTGCAGACCAACACTTTTATAAAACAATAAAAGTAAGTTCTACAAAACTAAAATGCCATTTGGATATTGTTATGGATTGAATTGTATTCCCCAAAAAAACATGTGTTGGAATCCTAATCCCTATACATGTGGATGTAATCCTGTTTGGGAATAGGGTTTTCCTTGTTATTTTAATGAAGCCATACCAATGCACGACGTGTCCTAAACCTAATCATTTCTGAGTTATAGAAAGAGCAGACGTGACACTGAAGAGAGCACAAAGAGGGAGTAGGGGATAGATGCCCTGTGAAGGTCACCAAGGAACCAGGGAGCACCGGGGCTACGAAGCTGGAGAGCCAAGGAATTTCCCCCAGAGCCATCAGAAAGAGAGCCTTCCCCTAGAGCTGGTGCCCTGAATTCTGACTTCTAGTTTCCTGAACTGTGGGAAAATACATTTCTATTCTTTAAAGCCACTACCTGTGGCATTTCTGTTATGACAGCACTAGATAACAAAGATAGATGTCATTTCTAAATTGCTATAAATGTTTTTAAACACTTACAAGTTTTGTACTTATTGCAGGATGATGAACATTTTACAGACCCACCCCAGCCCCTGGACCAAACTTACAGCAGGGCTGCTTCTAGAAGTAACAAAGCACAAAGGCACCCTTCTGCCATGGACTCCCCATCCCAGGCTTTTCCCTATAGCAAAGCCCACTCGCAGCAGCCCTGCCCCACCAAAGCATGCATGGTAACTTGGTAAGGCTCCTGGTAGGACTTGCCCAGATTTTAGACACTATTTCCCAAAGGTCGAGCAAACCACAGGGGTGAGCTGTACAGAGGCATCTCCACCCAAGCCCAGAGGGCTACCCCTTACCATTCCATTCCAGCCCTGTTGATCTCTTCCCACCAGCACTCGGAAGGCTCCCCAAGGCTCTGGGTCGTGGGCATGCAGGCATAGTTCCACTGTCTGTCAGAACCTTCCTTCTTGCTGAAAATGCTCCTCACGGCCACCACTACCTGCCCATGGGGACACTGGTAGCTGAAGCCCTGCCGATTCAGATTCACCCATCCATCATCGCTGTAATCGTGGTACTGCTGGTAGGGGTACCCGTAGTCGCCATACTGGCCCCAAGCCACAGTAACTAGTGGCAGAAGCACCCACAGAAGAGTGAGGTCCATTCTGCCTGGCTTCTGGCAAGATATGTCAGCCTGGTTTGCCGGGCTGGCTGTTTTGTACGGCTGCCCCTGACATGTGGCTTCCAGATGTGGGTAAGCAGGCTCCAACTGCAGAGTGTCATCTCTTAAGCAAAACTTTTCAGAGCAGGGATGTTTGCCACAAGTACACACGGCTTGTTTTAAGGTGGACTTTTAGGAACATGCAGAGAACATGCAAATTCAAGAAACATCCCCGGTGGAAGAGCACTTTCGCAGATAGGATATAAAAGCAAACTGTTTTCACACGCTTAGAAACCTTCACCTGGGAAAAGGGGTCTGCAGCATATATGCCCCTCACCTCTCAGCACCCCACCCCACATTGTCGCCCACTAGCAAACCCCTCTATTTGTTCTCCAAATCACCCTGCTAGGACCACACGAATACCCCAAGAGTGAAATCAAAACACCAAAATAATAGAATGAGGAATAGAGCCATCTGGATTTCTGCTGGGGTGGATGTCGTGTTTCCTCTATGTTCTCAGCCCGACATCTTGTAACGCTGAAGTGTAAGCATGGGTGCACCAGTTTGCAGGGCTGCTCTGAGAACCCTTTAGTTGCATCATGGAAGTCACGTGGGCCCATGGGGAGACAAGCTGGGCATTATCCATTTGTAAGTATCCTTCCAGCTCCTGAAAATGGACCCAGGCAAGCCTAGAAATTGTGCTGTACACTCCACTAGGCAATGGGGTTTAATCAAATAACTATAATTTTTACACTTTGGTGTTTTTTTCTTTCTTGTTGAATTTTCATTTTATTGAGGTGTAATCTACATGTAATAAAATTTATTCCTTTTAAATGTTTAGCATACAGTCGTGTAACCAGCACCACAATCACATCAACCCAAAAAATCCCATCATGCCGTTTTACAGCCAACCTTTCACTCCACACCCAGCCCCAGGCAACCATTAATCTACTTTCTGTTTTGCAGTTTCCAGAATGCCAGGTAAATGGAATCATACAGTATGTAGTCTTTATGTTTGTCTTTCATTTAGCATAACATTTTCGAGATTCATCCATGTTATTGTGTGTATCAGTGATGCATTACTTTTTATTGCTGAGTAGTATCCCATGGTATAGATACACCACAGTTTGTTTATCCACTCACTAGCTGAAGGACATTTGGGTTGTTTCCGTTTTTGGTAATTATGAATAAAGCTGCTATAAACATCGGTTCACAGGCTTTTGTGTGAACACATCTTTATTTCATTTGGGAAAACACCTACAGGTGGGATTACTGGATTGCCTGGTAAGTGTATCTTTAACTTTATAAGAAACTACCAATCTGATTTCCAAAGTGGCTGTACCATTCTGCATCTCTACCAGAAAATTGCTTTTTTTTTTTTTTTTAAAAAAAAAAAAAGCCATTCTAATAGATATGTAGTGGTATTTCAATGTGGTTTTGATCTGAATTTCCTTAATGACTAATGATGTTAAACATCTTTTCATGTGCTTATTTTTCCATCCATACGTCTTCTTTGTCGATGTGACTTGTTCGAAGTTTTTGAACCCGTTGGGAGTCTATAAAGTACATAGTATTTCCATTTTTCATCAGGGTTGCCCTTAAGGAAGCTTCTTAAGATTGTTATTGTAGACCAATTATATCAGATTGTAGACCATTATATGAAGTTTATTAAAATGCAGACTCCTGGGCTCCATCCCAGATCTGCTAAATCATAACTTCAGGGGGTGTGCCAAGAAATCTACACTAAAAAAAAAAACAAAAAACAAAAAACAAGTTTTCCAGGTGATTTTTATTCACACCTAAATTTAACAACCACTTTCCTAGAGGAATGTGGGTGTAAGGAAAAAGCACACTATAAATCCTACCCCTGCCCATGCTATATCAGATTAGACTAGATTAAACATCAAGGAAACTGTGAAGGAGAAAGTCACACATGGGGATAAAATAATCATGTGTATGTGTGTGTGTGTAGTGTGGGGTGTGTGTGTGTATTTTGAGGGTGGTATGTGTTTTTGTGTGGGGTGTGTGTGTACATATTGAGGGTAGTATATGTTTCTGTGTGGGTAGGTGTATGTATTTTGAAGGTGCAATTTGCTCTGATAATAGTGGTTACTGAAGATGAGAGGCCCTGTGTCAAACAGATATCTGAGTCTCAATTTTGTTTTTAGCACCATCTTTTCCCACCAAGTCTATCTCTAAGTAACTTCCCAGTACTGGCAACCACAGCCCTCCTAGCTTAGGGTTACCATTCAGATCTGTAGTTACCTATGGGGTTTTGTAAAACACCCAGTGCTTGAACCTCACCCCTGCCCAATCATATTAGAATCTTCTGGGTGAGATCCAGTCAATAGTATCCTCTGAAACCTTCCTGTATGATTCTTATGTGAAGCCAGGTTGAGAACCACTACTCTAGAAGATTTTTTAATTTCTGATGTTCTGGAGATGTATCCTGCATTCTTGGGGTGACTTATCAGTAACCTCAAACCTTAACGAGCTCCAAGAGACAATGAAATCATTGTGCAGGCTCATTTTATTATACGTTTATTTTAGAACAATCCCCAGGTCCTTCCTGGTGCCCGCTCTCTGCAGACCTCCCATCCTATAGCTGGAGCTATCTTGAGTGAAGTCTCTGTAAACATCTTTATAGTTTAGGCCAGTCTGGGCACAGATTCCTGTTACTTAGAGCTAAAGTCATCCAAACTCATGCAATGTGTCAGGGGATTACAGAAACTGCTGAGGCCTTTGAGTGAGCTACTGGAGGGCTCATAAAGAATGGCTCACACAAATAGTCATTAAGAATGTAGATTTAGGAGGCGAGGCCAAGATACGTAGTAGTCAGATGCTTCCAGTGGTCCCTCTTAAAACAAAGACCTGAAAAAACAAGTGAATCGATTATATAAGACATTCTAGGAGCCCTGAACATCAAAGGCAAAGCTGAGGAATTGGACTGAGTGGCAGGGGGAGGGAGAGATGGTTCGGAAGCAGTGAGGAGTTGCTAGACCTGACCCAGCAGGAGCCAGAGCCCTTCAGGCCGGATCAGCTCATGATATGTGCTGAGCCAAGCAGCTACCTCTGGAGACGTTTTCCACATCAGGAGAGACCCAGTGGCAGAGAGCCTACTCAGCAATCCAGAATCAGTGAGAAGCAGCACGGAGAAAGATAAGTACTAACATCTGGCCTATCATGTGGATCAAAAACACCCTCCTCTGGGAAAAACCTCTCTCCCATTTACCTCCCTGCTCCTTACTCTACACTGGGTCTGGGATGGCTTCAGCAATTGCTGCGTACTGTGGGTTGCAAGTAGGAGCTGTCACGTGCCCTGAGCCATTCTCCTGGCCTTGGAGAGGGAACAAATTAACAAACAGGGGGAAAAATAATCTGCTGGCTCCCCTAAGCTAGGAACTCAGGGTAGGCACAGCTCCTTTGTCTAGGCACAGGCATAAGGGGTACACAGATTTTGAGTGCCTTTCCCCCTGAAGAGACTTGTGTGGACCCATTTCAACAGCATAGGCCCTCAATACCACAATACAACAAGGTATATACCTGAAGTCTAACTTCAACTGTTTCAGCTGTGAAGTGGCAGGTTTGTGACATTTGACACTGCTCTGCCCATTAAGCAGGGTCTTCACCTACCCACATCAGGGGCCTGAGGACTGATAACTCCACACACGCCACCTAGCCACGTGCGACAGGGGCCCAAGAATAAGTCGTGCCCCCTCGTCCTTACAGCCAACAACACTGGGTGTTCATAGTCTGGCTACAAAACCCACCCACCTACGTGCTCTAGGGAACAGGGACACGCTATCCTCCCGGACACATGGGGTGGCCGTTGGCCCCCTGCCTTACTCAGCGTGTGACCTTCTGCTGCAGCCAGATGCCTGAGCCTATACCAATCACCCATACCTGTCTAGGACTGTAGGTGAGAGTTTGCACCTCACACTTGGTGGCCAACTACCTGGACACCTGAGCTGAATCCATACAGAAGGAGTAAGCGGACTCCTGGGCTCAAATACTTAGTGGCAGTTCTGGCCACCTGGTGGCATGACTTTGGAGCTTCAGGGGCATGGGTGATCTGGCTAGCTCACACGAGCAGCCTATTCGGGCATATCAAAACTAAGAAGCTAGAACACAGTAAGCAAACATAAAATAGATAAATATAATAACTTACTGAAGGCTCGGAGACAAAAGTCAACATTAAATCACAAAAAGAGGCAGACCATGATGGCTTCAGCAAGCTCCCAAAATAAAGAATCAAGAAATTATCCAGAGGAAGATACTTTCTTGCAATTACTGGAGGCAGAATACAAAATATTAATATACAGAACACTTCAAAAGATCAGGAAGGAAATTTTGTAAAACGCAGACCAAGCAATAGAGGAACTTAAGAAGATTAGAGAAGAGCATAATGACAAATTTAACAGGCTGCAAGAATCCATAGAGAGACAGCAAACAGAAATCCAGAAGATTAACGATAAAATTTCAGAATTAGGCAACTCAGTAGAAAGTCATAGGAGCAGAATTGAGGCAATGAAAGTCAGAAATAGTGAGATTGAAGATAAAGCACTTGATACCCACTTATTTGAGGAAAAATCAGATGAAGGATTTAAAAAAATGAAGACTCCCTAAGAATTATGTGGGATTTTATCAAGAGGAATAATCTACTAGTGATTGGAGTACCAGAACACAGGAGAATAACAGAAAATACAGAGAGAATTGTCGAAGATTTGTTTCCAGAAAACTTCCCTGATATCGTGAAAGATGAGAAGATATCTATCCAAGATGCTCATCGAACCCCACATAAGGTAGATCCCAAAAGAAAGACATCAAGATATATCATAATCAAACTTGCCAAAACCAAAGATAAAGAGAGAATTTTAAGAGCAGCTAGGGATAAACAAAAAGTCATCTACAAAGGAGAGTCAATAACAATAAGCTTGGACTACTCAGTGGAAACCATGCAGGTGAGAAGGCAATGGGAAGACATATATAAAGCCTTGAAGGAAAAAAATTACCAGCAAGGAATGATACATCCAGCAAAATTATCTCTCAAATATGATGGTGAAATTAGGGCATTTCCAGATAAATGGAAGTTTAGGGAATTTGCAAAAAACAGACTAAAATTACAAGAAATACTAAAGGGAGTACTCCAGTTTGAAAATCAATAACCTCAGATAACAACCAAAGACTAGATCACAGGACAGAGCCACCTGAAATCAACCCAGATAGGGAAGTCACAAAAATAAATCAAAGCTAAAACACTGAAAACAGGGAAACAGAGAAGTCAATATGTAAAAGATGACAACATTAAAACAAAAAAGAGGGACTAAAAAATGTAGACACAGATTTTTCATATGGAGAGAAGTCGAGGCAATATAATGAAATAAAAGACTGGTTTAACCTTAGAAAAATAGGGGAAAATATTAAGGTAACCACAAAGGAAACTAACAATCCTGCACATCAAAATAAAAAACAAGAAAAATACAAAGGCCCAGCAAATAAAAAATCAACAACAATGAAAAAGATGAAAAGAAAATACATAAAGGAAAATGACTCAGCACAGAAAACTAAGTGGAACAAAGAAACTGTCAACAACTCACAAAAAAGGACATCAAGGAGTTCCGGCAAAATGGCTCTCTAGGCAGAAGTACCACGCTGTCCCTCCACA
>NW_004444053.1:1944399-1945555 GCF_000243295.1 Trichechus manatus latirostris
TTTTTTTTTCTGCTTCTTTTGATTTCTTACTTGACTCTTGCCACCTCCCCCTCCATTCACTCAAGTACCTGGCTCCGTGCGCCATCTTTGCTTCTTCCTGAGGGGCTGCAGACCTCCGTTCGAGTGTGGAGCTGCTTCCTGGTTTGGGCTGCCAAGCTGGAGGGACCCTGGGGCTTTTGTTCATTTATTTGTTTTGAATTGTTTGTTTGTTTTCTTTTCCTTTTCTTGAGTGGGGAGCCCTTTCTGGCCAGGCTGAGCTGCGTGGCAGGGAGAATCCTCTTCGGTTTCCACAGATGTGCAGAGGGATGCTAGAGGGCATTTCTTTTTATGTTGTATTTTTTTTTATGTTTCCTTGGGGGCCTTTCTTGTTTCTTCTATTTTTTTTAATTTGTATTGTTTTCTTTTTCCTCTTTTCCCCTTTCTGTGTTTCTTCATTGCTCAGTTTCCCATCTCTCTGTATCTTCCTTCTTTTCTGTTTCCTGAATACCTGGCATTGTATACCTCTATGCCTTCTAGCCAGACTGTACTATAACACCTGAGAGCGACATCCCCAGACCTCATAACTGCACCAGTGAGATCCCTGGGAACTTTGTGGTTCTTTAACCTTTATGATTCTTATTTATTCATTTTTTTCTTTTCTTCCTCCTCACCTTTCTGTTTTTCTCCATTTCATAGTCTCTCATCTCTCCACTCCAATGGCAAGCTCCACTAGCATTCTTTTTTGTTTGTTTGTATGTCTTTGGCTCCTGTTCCTCTCTCCTCTTTCCCATATCCATCTTAGCTCCACACATAACAATCTCCCCGCTGCATCCTGCCTACCTGCACCGTGCTTGACATCACATCACCAAGCAGCACAGGCAGGACCTACTGGAACCTGCCCTGCACCGATTACCGACCCACTGTGGTGGCTGTAGTAAGTGTCACAAAAAACCTGTCCCAGTAACTCTTCTTCAGCTACACCTGCCCTGCCGTACCATATCTGAGTGGCTGACCAGGCCAGTTGAAGAAAGAGGTGAAAAGTATTGTGCCCACAGGTGAGCAAACAACAAAGAACACATAGTCTGCCTGCTCAGACACTGTCAATTTTTTTTTAAAAAAAGGGACAAAACAAACAAATCTACAATCAATAAATGAGAAAAATAACTACTGTATGCCC
>NW_004444053.1:1958532-1982407 GCF_000243295.1 Trichechus manatus latirostris
AAGTATTAGCCCAAGAGACAGAAAGGGCCACATAAACCAGAGACTTCATCAGCCTGAGACCAGAAGAACTAGATGGTGCCTGGCTACCACCAATGACCACCCTGACAGTGAACACAACAGCATCCCCAATGGAGCTGGAGAAAAGTGGGGTGCACAACTCAAATTCTAGTAAAAAGACCAGACTTAATGGTCTAATGGAGACTGGAGGAATCCCAGAAAGCATGGCTCCCAGACTCTCTGTCAAACCAGAACTAAAACCATTCCCTAGGCCAACTCTTCAGACAAAGATTAGACTGGACTATGGGACATAAAATGATACTCGTGAAGAGTGTGCTTCTTAGCTCAAGCAGATAACATGATACTAAATGGGCAGCTCCTGTCCGGAAGTGAGATGAGAAGGCAGAGAGGGTCAGAAGCTGGTTGAATGGACACGGGAAATCTGCGGTGGAAAGGAGGAGTGTGCTGTCACAGTATAGGGAGAGCAATTAGGGTCACGTAACAATGTATGTATAAATTTTTATATGAGAGACTAACTCGAATTGTAAACTTTCACTTAAAGTACAAAAATAAAATAAAGAATGTAGGTTTAGTTAAGGGGTACTGATTTCTGTTTTAAGGGATGAAAAGCATGTAAAAATGGATAGTGGTGATGGTTATACAACATGATGAACATAATTAATGTCGGTTAAAATGGTTACAATGACAAATGTTTTGGTATGTATATTTTACTACAATAAAAAAGAATGTAAGTTTAGCAAATACAGTTTGCCATGTATTTTCAATTAAGTTATCATATTATCTTCCTCACAACCTTATAATATAGACTTGCTGATTCACTCTAGAGATGGGCCTCAGAGCGTGTATTTTAACAAGCACTTCAGGTGACAGGCTTAAGTGAGAACCACTGCATACGAGATACCTTGGAAAACTATCCAAATCCCAGGTGTCATTTCTCTCTCTCCCTCTCCTTCTTCTCTTTATCCACCTCCTCCTCCTTTTCTTCATAACAGCTTTATTAAGATATAATTCACAAACCGTATAACTCACCATTTAAAGTATGCAATTCAATGGCTTTTAGTATATTCACTGCAATCAATTTTAGCACATTTTCATCACCCAAACAAGAAACCCCGTATCGTTAGCAGTCACAGTGTTTTCAATGTTTATCCATGTTGTAGCATGTATTAGTAATTCATTCCTTTTTATTGCCAAGTAATCTTCCATTGTATGGATATACAGCATTTCATTTCTCTTTTACTTATCCTCTCATCTGTTGATGGATATTTGGGTTGTTTCTATCTTTTGGCTATTGTGAATAATATTGATATGGGTAACCGTGTCCAAGTGTTTTGTGTGGACACGTTTTCATTTCTCTTGGGTATTTACCTAGAAGTAGAATTGCTGAGCCATATGGTAGCTCTTTTTCACCTTTTGAGGAACTACCAAACTATTTTCCAAAGGAGCTGCACTGTTTTATATTTCCATCAGAAGTGCAAGAAAGTTTCAAGTTTTTCACATCCTTGCCAACACTAAGACCTGGGTTCTTCTGAAAGCTGTGGAAACCCACAGCCACTGCGGAGAGACTTTTTGCGGACTGGATTCACTCCTATTTGGAAGCTTCCTCAGAGTGACAACCCCTTCTTGAGAGACTCTGAATATACTGCTTTGGCCTGATCTCAATGGGGAACTCCTAGAAAGGCCCTAGAATCAACTCATTCCTCTGAGCTACTTCTACACTTTCAGGATTGGAGCAGATCCTGTTGTATGTTGGCAGGGAACAATGTAGACCCAAGTGGTCACCACAGAGCAGATCTGAATTCACTGGAGCATTCTAATTGAGACCTGTTGGCTCCATGGACAAACTACCAGGAAGGCAGAGGACATGGCTCTTCCTAGTGCCTATGTGAAGCTGGTAGCCCCATATGAACAGATGGTTAGCCTAAAACACTGGCTGGAAATTATTGGAGGAGTCCGTTTTTGCATGCTGTCTTTTTTTCCTTTTTTAATTACTTGTGTATAATCAGGATTTAGCTGCAGCTGTAAGTGGATAAAGTACCAGTTCTTTATATAATGTACTGTCAGGACCTCCATGGCAAGTGTCTGCTGAACTATCCGTGCTCTCTATCCAAGAAGAATGTTTCTGGTTTCACAGTTTAGCTGAGTGAGGCCTTGAGTAGCCTCTGCATGTTCAATCTGTCCTTCCTTTCCTCAAGCTTGCCACCCTTCTCATGATCTATTGCTTTCCTCAGATCTTTGTGCCATGTGGGTTTAGCCCTGAGGGCTACCAGTGAGGTTAACATGCTCATACTGGAGGCAGCAAGAGAGAGTGAAGGCTGAAGTTGAGGAAAGAGAGAAGATTGGGAGAGGTAGAATAAGGTTCACCTACTGTGTGCTCGATACTTAGTACTAAGTGCTCATTTAATCTTTAAGCAGTCCAAGGATAACCATATATGGTTGAAGAAAAGAGGTTAAGAGATAATTAGTAACATCCAAATTTTCCAGGATAGTACAGGGCAGAAAACCCAAACCAAACTTGTTGCCATCGAGTTGATTCCAACTCATAGCAACCCTATAGGACAGGGTAGACCTGCCCCATAGGGTTTCCAAGGAGCAGCTGGTGGATTCAAACTGCTGACCTTTTGGCTAGCAGCTGAGTTCTTAACCACTGCTCTACCAGGGCTCCACAGGGCACAAAGAGGCCTGGAATTCACCTGTCTGAGTCTCTTAGTGAGGAGATCCTATTACCCAAGGTGTCAGATGGCCATGTCTGGCCTCAGAGCAGTGGCAGATGGTCCTGAGTAGAGCAGGGAGTTCTGGAATCCAAACATCTGGGTTAGCATGCTAGTTCTGCAAGTAACTTAAATGACCTTAGACAAGGGTTCCTCAACCTCAAAAAAATTGATGTTTTGAGCAGGATAATTCTTTGTTGTGAGGGCTGTCCTGTGCATTGTAGGATGTTCAGCAGCATTCCTGGATTCCATCCACTAGATGCCAGTAGTAACCACACCCATTTGTAACCAATAAAAATGTCTCCAGACATTATAAGGCCAGGCTCTTAAAGCACACCACATTGCTTTGACACTGACATCAGGCAGCCCTGCCAGGTTTCTGTGGGATCTGGAGAACTTGGCATGGAGAAACTCTGTGAGCATGTCCTTTAGGGAAGGAGGTGACCAATCTTAGAGTGCTTTGGAAGAACCATTTCATACACTTTCACCAGCCCCTTCCTCTGACCACCCTGCAAGCAAGGCCGGGGCGGGGGCGGCCAGCTATTAGCCACGGACATAGCCCCTCTGAAAGTGACTTTAGCCACTTCCGCTCCAGAAAGCCAACATTTCCACTGTCTGTGTTAGTTGGCTTCTCCAGTACTCTTTCTATCTGCTGCTTCCTTTGATCATACCTGGCCTACTCTAAGATTCATATTCCTGTTCCCATTCCTGTAGCTTCCTTTTGGCACTGTACAATCGCTTAACATCAGTGGGTTTCAGATACTGGGACTCAGTTACCTAAGAAGATTTTGGTCTCCACCAAGTCTAAAAACACATGTCCACTGCAAGTCAGTATTTCTCAAAGCAAAGTCATAGACCACCTGCATCACAGCCATGGAGAAGTGTGCTGAAGGCAGGTTCCTGAGTCCTCCCTCAGTCCTACTGAGGTGGAATCTCTGGAGGTGGGGCCCTTGGGCCTTCATTTTTAACAAGCTCTCCCAGGTGACTGTTACGCATACCCAAGTCTAGAGCCATAGACTAAAGTGCATACTTATTCCTGAGGCCGCTTCTGATTTTTGTATCCTTCCCCCTGTATGAGGCAGAACCAAGCAGTTCTCCTCGGCTAACAACCTGGCTGTTGGTCAAAGGCCAGGTGTGCTCCTGGCTTGGGCACATGGGCTGCTGGGAGGGCTCTGTCCACTAATCCTGCTTTCACAGATTGGTACCTGCCTCCTGCTCACACACTGCCCATGGGCGCAGTGACAGAGCAGAAATGGGAACTGCAGCAAAGATAGCAACTCAGCCTTCCTCCCATCCCCATCAATAGCCCGAAGCTTAGCACGCTAATTAGTACTCTTTTCTATCCCAGCTATTTTAAATGCTGCAATATTAACACCTACCAGAATAATTCAGTTCTCTTTGGCAGTGAAGGAGCCCTGGTGGTGCCGTGGTTAAATTGATTGACTGTTAACTGAAACATTGGCAGTTCTAAACCACCAGCTGCTCAGAGGGAGAAACATGCGGCAGTCTGCTTCCGTAGAGATTTACAACCTTGGAAACCCTGTGGGGTCACTATGAGTCAGAATTGGCTCAACAGCAGTGGGTTTGGGTTTTTGGCAGTGGGCTGGTCCACCTGAGCAGAAGCACTAATACAGGCTGCAACGTTTCTGCTGTGATGCCAAAAGGTGTGTGTGTGTGTACATGATGTACATGCAGGCAAGTCATGCATGCGTACATGCATGTACATTTTAATCTTTCATGAAAATTAAATGAGATAATACATGTAAAATGCTTAGAAAAGAGCCTGGTGCTCAAAAAAAATGAGTTATTATTTTGCAAGGTGATGTGCTGGATATTCCTTATTTTACTTCCAGAATCTCGTCTCTGTCCTGCACTGTGCCCTGGGAGACTTCAGGCACTGCAGTCGTGGGCTCTCTTGCTTTTGGTTCTGGTTGTGTTTACCCAATGAGAAGCACCAGCAGAGTATTGAAGGATGAGAGGAGTCAAAGCACTAATTCTCCTGCTCCCTTGCTGCCGAGCCCTGTTTGGCAGTGGCTAGGTCTCTCTCCATGCAGTCACCATCTCTGTTGGCTGGCTCCTCCTCCAAGGCCGAAGCTCCTTCTGGATCCCATGACACCAGTCTCTCACCTGGTCACTTCAGGCCTAGGGGCTGTGTTTTAACGATTCCCAGCTGTAGCTAATTCTGGGTGTTCCCCCTTAACCCTGCTCACACCTTTGAAAGTATCTTCTTTGTTAATTCTTTCCAGTCATCACTTTTGAGTATGTGCCAGGTTCCTGTCAGGACCTGACTGATAATGGGCTGATGAAATCCTGAAACAATATGCCTGCCCTAGTAATGGATGACTGTCTTCACCTGCTCGTGGTCTTACTCATGGGGAAAAGAATGTTCTTCCCCAGTTGTGTGATGTTAGGAAACATCGACATGATTCCTTCTTCAATGTGAAGCCAACACCACTTCCATCCACAATCCTACCACCGTCAGCCCTCATATCATTCTGTCAACATGCCAACCTTTGCAACATTTTCTTCAGGAAAGCAGAGGTAAATCTTCTGAAAATACATTGGAAATCTCTCTGGTTTGTCCTTATATGTAGGTCCATCTTCTCCACTAGGCCACACAGTCTCTGTCTCTGGAGTTCCTCCTGAGAAAAAGAAAACATATCTCACCAACCTGTGTGCTTACATGGCATGTCTAACTGTGGCACATGATTTTATTCTCGTTAAGTCTAATGTCATCCTCATACTATTTGACAAAATCAGTTGCTGTAGAATCAATTCTGACTCATAGCGACCCCACGTGTGTCAGGGTTTTCAATGGCTGATTTTTTTGGGCAGTAGATTACCAAGACTTTCTTCCAAGGCACCTCTGGGTGGACTCAAACCTCTAGTCTTTCAGTTAGCAGCTGAGCTCATTAACCATTAATCCACCCAGGGACTCCCATACTTCTTGAGGGACACATTATCCCAATTTCACAAAGGAGGCAACCCATGTATTTCTCAAGGTCATCCAGGGGGTGGAGACACAGAATTCAAGTTCTGTTTGAAAACAAAGCCTGTGCTCTCAAAATGAAGGGTCTCTCAAGATTGCATTAGGATCAGAATCACCTAGAGGGCTAGCAAAAACTGCATGTTCCTGCCCCCCACATCCCTTCGCAGACTGATACAGGAGATCTGGAGTGGAAGTCCACAACTAACTTGCCTGTTTCTTCTCCCTCGAATCCTCTCCCCACCCCCTCCACCTTCCTGTATAATTTCTCCTCATTTAAATCTCAACTTCAACTTCAGCTCCTGGGGAGGCCTTCCTCATCCCCCTGACTCAGACAAATCTCCCATCTCACAACCTCCTTCATAGTCCTTACCACAACTGCAATTTTATGTTTGTTTGTATAATTATTTGATAACTTTTGACTCCCCTGCTAGACTATAAGTTCAGTGAGGGCCAGTTCTGCATCTGTTTTTACTTCCTGTTCTTTCTTCAAGTTAGAGTGCTGTGTCTGGTAAAGGGTTGACATTTAATAAACAACAGATGTTTATTGACTGAAACCAGAAGACTGCCCCCAACTTCCCGAGATCCCTTTTGACCATTTTTTGTCTTAAAAAATTACTTTTTCAAAATTTTAGTTAAAGTACACACAGCCAAAGATACACCATTTCAACAATTTCTACATGTACAACTCAATGACATTGATTACATTCTTCAGATTGTGCTACCATTCTTGCTATTCTTTTCCAAATTAGTCCACCACTGTTATCTTAAACTCACTGCCCCCTAAGCTTCCCTTCCACCTTTCAAGTTGCTGTTGTCAATTTGATCTCACATAGGTAATTCTTCTAAAGAGCACAATGCTCAAAGCAGATGTACTTTACTAATTAAGATAAGCTATTTTTTTAATTTGTTTTCTTGGTTTGAAGGTTTAGGGTCATGATTTTGAGGTACATTCCAATCAATTGGCCTAATATTGTCTCTCAATCCTTCTGTTCTATGTCCTAGTTCATTGTGTAGTGACTGGGATCCTAAAAGCTAGCAAGCACCCATCCAAGGTACAACCATTAGTCTGTATTCACCTGAAGCAACAGAGGAAGAAGGAGTCAGGAATCAGAGGAGGAAACTGAATGCATGTCTGGTTGCCTCCATGAACAACTGCCACCTTTGCCAGGAGACCTGAAAAACTGGATAGTGCCTGGTGACCGTTACTGAATGTTTTAAACAAAGATTTTATAGAAGAATCCCAATCAAAAGGGGTGGGGAGGGAATGTGAAACAGAATTCAAATTCTTAATGGAATTAGATTTTCTGGTGCCATTGAGGCTAGATGAACACCCAGAACTATTGCCCTGAGAAAATCTTCTTTAAACCTTTGGTCCTTTTGATCCTATACATACCACCTTCAGGGGCAGAGGATAAATTCTGTTTATCTGGTGCCTCCCAAGACATCAAATGCAGATCAAGGAGTAGATCAGACAGTGTGGCTTTTCTAACTTATCATTGTTTGACAGATGACCACAGGATATCCAAATAGTAGCTGTCTGGTGATCTAAACGATAAGCCATTTGAAAGCAGGGACATGTCTGTTGTGTTCACCACTGTATCTCCAGGTCCCAACTCAGGGTTTGGTATATTGACTATATGTGTTGAATCCATGTTGTATTGAATGAATAAGTTGTATCTTCCACTACTCCTTTCTCAATTCATACTCCTCTCCACTCGAAAATGTTTCCAGGAGTCATTGAGGCAAGACTTAAGATAATGTGGCCTTCTGGCTAGTGACATTACAGAGGAAATGATCAATAAACAGCACAGAATGTGGCAGTATCCACAGTTAGATGGCTTTAAAAAGTATATAATTCATGGAGTAAAGAGGTAATGCTGCAAAAAGAGGCACACTTTATAAGCCAAAGTAAACAATAGCTTCAACTAAAAGAAAACCCTCCAACTGCACAAAAATTCAAAGAACTTCTGATCTTTTATAGAACAACACCATAAATAATGTCATGTAAAACCTACTTCTCTTTCTCTATATATATACGTGTGTGTGTGTGCATGTGCACGTGTGCACCTGTGTTTGTCCCCATGTGTCCATGAAATGCAGCCACTTTTGTGAGACTGTGACTACATCAGACAGCCCATTTCAGTCGGGCCTCTCAAAGAAAATACACTTTAACTCAAAATCATTAGCAGCTATCAAGTGATTTGATTTCTAATAAGTTCAGCGAACCAAATTATCGACACATTCTGAGGTATTTTGATGTTAAGAATCTTGACCTGATGTCTGACAGAGGCACCCATCATCCTTGCTCTCTCTCCTGCAGGAGCATACTCACTGTTTCACTACAGTCGATAGCAATGCTGGTTTCTGAAAGCCTAAGGTGGGAAGCTGAACAATTAGTGTGACAAAGTTCTAGTCCTTGACTTTCAGTTTCTCTCAATCACCTCCCTCTTTCTCTTTCACACAGATCCCAGCTGCAGTATGTTGACCCTTCACATTTTAACTTGGATGAAATGCCACAGTGTGGTGTGCTCTCTGGCTTCCTGAGCAGCCGCTGAGGGGCAGCATAACACACCCTGGAACTACAGGACAGCAAGCTGGGGGTAGGGTGGAGCTCAGTCAAAGGAGAGAGTGGAGGGAAATGGCTGGATAAACATCCCTCCTTTCTGCTTTCCATGGACTACTCCAAGGTGCTACTGCAGTCCCGGTAAACCTTCCAGAGAAATCTAGACTCAGAGTGACCACGTCTGCTGAGTATCACCTTGTTATGGATTGATTTAGTCCCCACAAAAGATAAGCCCAAGTCCTAACCCCCAGTACCTGTGAATATACCTTTATTTGGAAATAGAGTCTTTGCAGATGTAAATAGTTAACATGAGGTCATACGGGAGTAGAGTGGGTCCTAATCCAATATGACTGGTGTCTTCATAAAAAGAGAAGACACAGAGACACAGACACACAGAGGGAAGGCCATGTGAAGACAGAGGCAAAGATGGAGTGATGTATCTACAAGGCAAGGAATGCCAAGGAATGCCTAGACCCGCCAAATGATGGAAATGGCAAAGAAGGATTCCCCCACAAACTTCAGAGGGAGTGCTACCCTGCTGACACTTTCATTTGAGACTTCCAGCCTCCAGAAGTGTGAGAAAATTAATTTCTGATATTTGAAGCCATCCAGTTTGTGGTAATTTGTTAGAGCAGCTCTAGGAAATTAACATACCCCTCATGTTTCACCTCCTTCCTGACCTCACTTTCCTTTTTCCACTCACCCCTGGTGTCCCAGGGGCTTACTGTCTAGTCCTTGCCTCAGGCACTGTGAAGACAGGATGGTGAAACTTGGACAAGTTAATTAATGTTTCTGTGCCTCAGTTTCCTTTCCTGTAAAGTGAGAAATTAATTGTTTCTACCACATATGACTGTTCTGAGAATTAAATAAATCAGCATACATAAAACTTTGCAAAGTGCTGGGCGCATATTGTTGTTGTTGTTGTTGTAAGGTGCCGTCAAGTTGATTCCAACTCATACCGACTCTATGTACAACAGAAGGAAACATTGCCCAGTGCCATGCCATCCTAACAATTGTTATGTTTGAGCCCATTGTTGCAGCCACTGTTTCAATCCATCTCATTGAAGATCTTCCTCTTTTTCCCTAACCCTCTGCTTTACCAAGCATGATGTCCTTCTCCAGGGACTAGTCCTTCCTGATAACATGTCCAAAGTATGTGAGGCAAAGTCTCACCATCCTCACTTCCAAGGAGCACTCTGGCTGTATTTCTTCCAAGACAGACTTGTTTATTCTTCTGGCAGTCCATGGTATAGTCAATATTCTTCTCCAACACCATAATTCAAAGGCAATAAATCTTCTTCAGTCTTTCTTATTCTTTGTCCAGCTTTCCCATGCATATAAGGCTATGGAAAACATTATGGCTCCAGTTAGGTGCACCTTAGTCCTCAAGGTGATATGTTTGCTTTTCAACACTTTAAAGAGGTCTTTTGTAGCAGATTTGCCCAATGTAATAAGGCGTTTGGTTTCCTGACTGCTGCTTCCATGGGCATTGATTGTGGATCCAAGTAAAATGAAATCCTTGACAATGTCAATCTTGTCTCCATTTATCAAGATGTTGCTTATTGCTCCAGTTGTGGGGATTTTTGTTTTCTTTATGTTGAGGTGTAATCCACACCAAAGGCTGCAGTCTTTGATCTTCATCAGTAAGTTTCAAGTCCTCTTCACTTTCAGCAAGCAAGGTTCTGTCATTGGCTTAACTCAGGTTGTTAATGAGACTTTCTCCAATCCTGATGCCACATTCTTCTTCATATAGTCCAGCTTCTCCAATTATTTGTTCAGCATACAGATTGAATATGAATAGTGAAAGGATACAACCCTGACACACACCTTTCCTGACTTTAAGCCATGCAGCATCCCCTTGTTCTGTTTGAACAACTGCCTCTTGGTCTATGTACAGGTTCTGCATAAGCACAATTAAGTGTTCTGGAATTCCCATTCTTCGAAATATTATCCATAATTTGTCATGATCCACACAGTTGAATGCCTTTTCACAGTCAATACAACACAGGTAAACATCTTTCTGATATTCTCTGCTTTCAGCCAAGATCCATCTGACATCAGCAATGATATTCCTTGTTGCACATCCTCTTCTGAATCCAGCCTGAATTTCTGGCAGTTCTCTGCTACAATCATTTCTGAATCATCTTCAGCAAAATTTTATTTGCATGCAATATTAATGATATTGTTCAATAATTTCTGCATTCTGTTGGATCACTTTTCTTTTGAATGGGAGCAAATATGGATCTCTTCCAGTCAGTTGGCCAGGTAGCTGTCTTCCAAATTTCTTGGCATAGACAAGTGAAGGCTTCCAGAGTTGCTTCTGTTTGTTGAAATGTCTCAGTTGGTATTCCATCAATTCTTGGAGACTTGCTTTTCGTCAATGCCTTCGGTGCAGCTTGGACTTCTTCCTTCAATATCATCAGTTCATGATCATATTCTACTCTGGAAATGGCTGAACATCAGCCAATTCTTTTTGGTACAGTGGCTATGTATTCCTTCCATCTTGTTTTGATGCTTCCTGCATTTTTCAATATTTTGCCTATATAATCCTTCAAAATTGAACCTCAAGGCTTGAATTTTTTCTTCAGTTTTTTCAGCTTGAGAAATGCCAACTATGTTCTTTGCTTTTGGTTTTCTAACTCCAGTCTTTGCACATTTCATTATGATACTTTACTTTGTCTTCTCGAGCTGCCCTTTGAAATCTGCTCAGCTCTTTTACTTCATCATTTCTTCCATTTACTTTAGCTACTCTATGTTCAAGAGCAAGTTTCAGATTCTCTTCTGATATCCATTTTGGTCTTTTCTTTCTTTCCTGTCTTTTTAAAGACCTTTTGCTTTCTTCATGTATGATGTCCTTGATGTCATTCTACAACTCATCTGGTCTTCAGTCATTAGTGTTTAACGTGTCAAATCTATTCCTAAAGTGGTCTCTAAATCAGGTGGGATATACAAGGTTGTACTTTGGCTCCGGTGCGCTTGTTTTAGTTTTCTTCAGCTTCAACTTGAGCTTGCACATGAGCAATTGATGGTCTATTTGGCAGTTGGCCCCTGGCCTTGTTGTTATTGATGATATTGAGCTTTTCCATCAACTCTTTCCACAGATGTAGTCAATTTGCTTCCTGTGTATTCCATTTGGTGAGATCCACTTGTATATTTGCTGTTTATGTTGTTGAAAAAAGATATTTGCAATGAAGAAGTCATTAGTCTTGCAAAATTCTCTCATGTAATCCCCTAGTGTAGTTTCTATTACCAAGGCCTCATTTTCCAACTACTGATCCTTCTTTGTTTCCAACTTTCCGTTCCAATCTCAATAATTACCAATGCATCTTGACTGCATGTTTGATCAATTTCAGACCGCAGAAGTTGGTAAAAATCTTCAGTGTCTTCATTGTTGGCTTTAGTGGTTGGTGCATAAATTTGAACAATAGTCATATTAACTGGTCTTCCTTGTAGGCATATGAATATTATCTTATTACTGATGGTGTTATATGTCAGGATAGACCTTGAAATGTTCTTTTTGACAATGAATGTAACGCCATTCCTCTTCATTTTTTCATTCCCATCATAGTAGACAATATGATTATCTGATTCAAAATGGCCGATACTAGTCCATTTCAGCTCACTAATTCTTAGGATATTGATCTTTATGGGTTCCATTTCATTTTTGATGATTCCCAATTTTTCTAGATTCATACTTCATTCATTTCACGTTCTGATTATTAATGGATTGATTATTAATGGATGTTTGCAGCTGTTTCTTCTTGTTTTAAGTCATGTCACATCAGCAAATGAAAGTCCTGGAAGCTTTACCCTGTCCACATTACTAATGTTGACTCTACTTTGAGGAGGCCGTTCTTCCCCAATCATCTTTTGAGTGCCTTCCAACCTGAGAGGCTCATATTCTGGCACTATATCAGACAATGTTCCACTGCTAACGTTTTCAGTGGCCAACTTTTTTATAAGTAGATCGCCAGGTCCTTCTTCCTAGTCTGTCTTAGTCTGTAAGCTCTGTTGAAACCTGTCCACCATGGGTGACCCTGCTGGTATTTGAATACTGGTGGCATAGCTTCCAGAGTCACTGCAACATGCAATCCACCTCAGTACAACAAAATGACAGACAAGTGGTGGGGGCACATATTAAGTGATCAGTAATGGTAACTATGAGATAGTGTAAGGAGATTTTGGTTTTGCTTGATACCAAATGTTAATAAAAATTCTCCATTAAACACTAATCCTTTAGGAACAATCTGATAATTGTATAAATATCTTATTTTAAAAAGAAGCAATAAAAAGAAGTTAGCACGTGTGGGAAGACTTATTAGTGGAAAGTGGCCTATGAAAGTAAATGATGCTTTTACCAGGTCTCAGCTCATAAATCTTAAAAAAAAAAAAATCCTGATTACCGTAAAAGTGGGAGAAAAATCCCAACAGCTTCCTGTTTCTCATTCCTCTTCACAAAGGCAAAAAGGGTACTCGGCTTAACTCTATGAGAAAGTATGTCAGCAGCAACCATTTATGGGTATAACCAAACTTGCCATCTTCATGTTCATGTGCTGGACACCATGCTAAGTTTTTTAAACTCACTATCATGCTTAATCCTCACAATAACACTTTGAGATGAGATTATGCATATTTTAGAAATGAGAAAACTGTTCACAGAAAGAGTTTAAATAATTGCCCAAGGTCACACATCCAGGTAGTAAAGCACCTGGGATTTGTACCCAAGAATTCTGACTTCAAAGTTCAGGATCTCATCCTTCTCTATAGTGTGAGATAGCCTGTTGCTTATTATAATGATGTAAAAAGAATATAAACTACTCATTTGTCCCATAAAAGTAATATATTTTCTGTAGCTACTTGAACACTTCCACGTGAGAGTGCATAGTTCCGAAAGGAGGTGTCCCACAAGCTGCAACCCTTGTTCACTGATTTGTGTTGGTAATTAGGAGCTACACACACACAGACACACTGTTTTAGTCATCTAGTGCTACTATAACAGAAATACCACAGGTGGATGGTTGTAACAAAGAGAAGTTTATTTCCTTACAGTAAAGTAGGCTAAAAGTCCAAATTCAGGGTGTCATCTCCAGGAGAAGGCTTTCTCTCTCTGTCGGCCTTCTCATCAATGTTCCTCTGGACTAAGAGCTTCTCCGTGCAGGTACCCCAGGTCCAAAGGACCGTGCTCTGCTCCTGGCACTGTTTTCATGGTGGTATGAGGTCCCCGTGTCTCTCTGCTCACTTCTCTCTTTTATATCTCAAGAGATTGCCTCAGGACACAATCCAGTCTTGTAGATCCAGTCCTGCCTTACTAACACAACTGCCACCCATCCTCCCTCATTAACATCATAGAGGGAGGATTTTCATACAGGAAAATCACACAATACCAGGAATCATGGCCCAGCCAAATTGATACACACATTTTTGGGGGGACATAATTCAATCCATGACACACACCTTAGCCTCTGAAATATGCCCATGAAACATTAAAGGGTGGCTTATAGGAAGCATATGATTTTAAACTATAGTACTTAAAGTATAGTGCAGTAAACCAGGAACAACAGTGTAGAGGGTGAATGACTTCTCAAACACACAGAATTTCCACAACACTGCTCATGTGGGGGAGTCAGAGCCCTCTGTAAACACTGCCATCTCAGCAATACAGTGTCCTAGGTCCCTGACTAAGTTCCTGCCTTGTTTGGGTCTCAGTTTGCCTCTCTGTTGAAGGCACCCCCCTCTCCTGGCCTGAGGATGGTAAATTAGGCTGTATGTGGTGCCTTAAATTGGGAACGGTAGTAATTTTCTTGAGTGACAAGAGCAGACATTTTCCCTTGACTAATCAGGAAGGAGCCAAGCACTGTAATGTTAGTAAATCCCTTAGAGCCCCTGGAATAAAAGACATTATGTAAACACTGGTTATTATTGCAGTTGGAAGGAAGAAGAATTAAGACAGTAAGTATTTTTAGGAGCTGGAATGGAGGGCTTTGAATCAATGATGACTTCCCATGCCTTTGGTGGTTTCCTTTCATTACAAGCGTCAGGACATGGCTTATCTTTAAATCAGCTTGCTGGCCACCAGTCAGATTGATGAACAGTATTAGGGGCAAGAATATTTCCCTGGAAATCATGGATTTAAAATGTACTCATACTCATTAAGAGCGGGATATAACATAAAGTACCTTGTGTCTTAGGGGGAAAGAGTCCCTTTCTCTTCCTTTCTGTCCAGAATGCACTATAGAATAGACAATTACCCTGAATGACTCAAATACTTAAGTGTCATTGAATTTTGGAATGATTTTGTTGGATTGTCTATAAGTAATCCTTTGGAGTTGTATGGACATTACACCTGGATGTGGAAAAAATCCTCACCTTGACAGTATGTATTCTTCCCACGCAGGAATTTAGTATATTGCTGTTGTGTGTTGTTGAGTCAATTTCAACTCATAGCGACCCTATAGGACAGAGTAGGGCTGCCCATTAGGGTTTCCTAGGCTGAAATCTTTATGGAAGCAGATGGCCAGGTCTTTCCTTCTGGTGTATTCGAACTGCTGACCTTTTGGTTAGTAGCCAAGTGCTTAGCCATTGTGCTACCAGAGCTCCTTAGAATGTAGTATACCCATACATTTATTAAAGCAAAAGCATTGTTAAAGCTTGCTGGGGGTCATTAGATAAGTCACCAAACTTCTCTGAGCCTCAGTCTCTTCATTTGTTAAACAAGGGGACTGGATTAGATGATCTGAGGTCGTTTTCAACTCCAATATTTAGTGATTCTATATTTAAAATATATTCTTGAAATAAATAAATGTCTTTTTTTAGTGTGGACAAAGCTTCAGTCTCTGAGACCTGGAGGTCACCATTCAATTACTGGTTAGTTGGTTATCGAGAAAGATTAGGAAACTGCCCCCTACTGCTTCCTCAGAACCGTATGATTTAGCCATATTCATGACTTTCAGGTACCCAAAAACACCATGATGGTTTTTACTTCCTGGTCTTGGCACACTCTTCCCATGGCACACAACACTCTCCATATTCTCTTCTCCATTCACCTAGCTCACTCCAGCTCACCCTGCACATTTCAGCTTAGATGGCACCTCCCAGGGAAACCTCCCCTGATGCTCCCATCTGGGTAAGTGCCCCTCATGTGCTTTCCTGTTTCACAATGTACTTGTCCCTACTATGGCACTTCCCACACTTCGCCGACCCTGCCGATTTATTTATTTAAATTTTATTTGGTAAAATATATATTAAAAAAATTTGCCATTTTAACCTTTTTTTGTGTGTGTAGGATTCAGTGATATTAATTACATTCACCATGTTACGCAACCATCACCACTATCTATTGTCAATTTTTTCCATCACCCCAAACAATAAGTCTCCCTTCCCCTCTTCCTCCCAGTCCCTGGCAACTACTAATAAACTTTTGTCTCTATGTGTTTGCCTATTCTAGTTATTTCATATAAGTGGGATTATACAATATTCGTCCTTTTGTGGCTGACTTATTTCACTCAGCATAATGTTTTCAAGGTTCATCCATATTGTAGCATGTATCATGACTTCATTTATCTTCATGGCTGAATAATTTTCCATTGTATGTATGTACCACATTTTGTTTATCCATTCATCTGTTGATGGACATTTGGGTTGTTTCTACCTTTAGGTTATTGTGAATAATGCTGCAATGAACCATGGCTTACTGTTTACTTTTTAGAACTCTCCTCTAGACTGTAAGATCTTTGAAGGTAGAAATGTTATGTTATTCACTCTGAAATCCCCATTTCTTGTAGAGTATGTGGCCCATAATAGGTGCTGAATAAATATTTATTGTTGTTATTACAGAATTGTAAACCCTGAGCAGTTTTAGATGGTCAACACAATTTAGTAACAGCACCTCACTGCTGAGTAACACTATACGTGGTTGTCAATTGGTTCTTCTATACCTATTGGCATACAGAACTGCTATAGAAATCAATGGGTGGGGTAGACTATCCAGCAGGCCTTTGGGCATTTATCCCATGGCCAAGTGAGAAACATGCTATTTTCACTTTTCTGGAGTGGAGAAGAAACTGCATTTTTCAGAGTCTCCCCTGGACCCTGGAATCATGGGCATCTACCCTGCCTCCTTTCTGGAGATGACCCAGACAGATCTGTGAAAGCAGCCTCAGATGCTCCAAGAAGAAAGTATGAGAGAATGGTAAAGGAGTATTTTTTACCATTCATGACAAGTCTAATACAAAATTCCGAAGCCCCACAAGGGATAGAAAACCCCAAATTAAAACTCCAAGGAAGCAGAGCCATTCAGTGGCATGATTAGGGGGACATGGAACTTGGGGTGCAGAGCACACTGGGTGACACTGTCAGAGGTGGTGACCCCAAAATTACTGTCTATAAAATTTTTGTGCAGTGTTTCAGCAGAAATTTATTATTTTTTTGTGAAAATATCCCTGTAGTTAATTATAACAACAAAAACATTTTTTGTAAGGCCAGCTTACATGTATCAATATACCTACAAGGCTAAAACTCTATGCTAATTTACTTTTTGAACCTTACCATGCCCTCCAGTGAGAGCTGTCATTGTTACCCATTTATAATGATGCTTCCAATCATGTGATTTTCTCTACATGTGCTACAAGCACGTGCTGCTGTTTTCTTTGCTGCCAGTGTTTTTATAGTCTCTGATTTTGCCAGATTTTCTGGTGTTTTAGCTACAATATTCTGGTAGTTAGCATTTACGAACCTATAAAATAACTTTTTGAGAATGAAGTAGTAATTAAAGGAAAAGGAGAAAATCAGAAAAGGCTTCGCCTAAGTTACTAATATTCTTGTAACTAATAATGTTGTAATTCAATGTAGAAATATTTTACAAAACAATTTTGCTGTTATTTTTCATATAATCTAAGAAATATTACATTTAAGCAATTTACAACTACATTTATCAATATTATTTTATTATTAAAATTGATAATAAACTTACATGTATAACAATTATTGACCAATATAACTCTTTGATAACTAAATAGAGAAACTGACAGTGTAAAACATGAATTGGGGAAATGCTATGTTTCTTGATATATGTTTAGGAATATAATTTAAATCTTAAATTCAATTTTTTTAGAATTTTAGTCTTTTAAAAATTTGCTTTAAAAACATCACTGTCTTGTAAATATATATCTGACTTTAATGAAATTTTCAGGGTTTAAGTTTGAATTATGATTTAAAAAAATAGTGACTCATTAAAAAGTGAGTTGGTGGTCTTAACAGCTCGTAAGCAGCCATCTATGTTGCAACTATTCGTCTCTTCTCATATGTAGCAAAGGAGAATGAAGAAAACTGGATATTCAAGGAAGCAATTAGTTCAAGGGACTAATGGCCCTCATGACAAACAGCCTCCTCTAATCTGAGACCAGAAGAATTAGGTGGTGTCCAGCTGCCACTACTGACCATTCTGACCTGGATCACAGTAGAAGGTCCCAGTTAGAATGGGTGAAAAATGTAGAACAAACTCAAATTCTTAAAAAAAAGACGATACCTACTGGTCTGATGGAGACTGGAGGAACCCCCGAGACTATCGCCCTAAAACAGCCTTCTAACTGGAAACTGAAGCCACTCCCAGAGGTCACCTCTCAGCCAAATAATAGTCTGGCCTATAAAATAAACAATAACATCCGTGAGGAATGTGCTTCTTAGAATAATCAACTGTAGGAGACCAAAAGGGAAGCATTTGCCCAAGAGCAAAGGTGAGATTGCAGGAAGGGGCAGGGAAACAGGACGAATGGAAACGGGGAAACTGGGGAGGAAATGGAAAGAGTGCTGACACACTGTGGGGATTGCAACAAATGTCACAGAACAATTTGTGTATTAAAAATTGTTAGGAAAACTAATTCTCTATGTAAACTTTCACCAAAATCACAATAAAATGTTTAAAAAAAAATGAGTTGGCGAAAGACATTGATTTCGATGAAGTCATTCACAACTTTATAGCTTTGGAGGCCAGGAAAGGAAAGTTCTGATTTAATCGAGATGTTCACCAAGTGCTGAAATGCTTGTGTATTTGTTCCTGTTTATTTTTATGGTATTATTTCATTTAGAAATATATTTCCATAAGAATTTATCTACAACTTCTACATTATTTGGGCTGTTATTGATTATGCAGACTTAACCCATTAATGTATCTTGTGTAAAGGTAAAGTTTAACATTAAAATGAACATAATTTTGATGTAGTTCTTAAACATTTTTACTTTGAATTCTATTGTTTTCTTACCAAATTTCCACTTTAACCACAAGAAATTATATAAATGTAAACACATTTAGGCTGTGCACATGATATTATCATTTAAAGGTATAATTTTAATTTTGCTAGTTGTTTATGTCAGTACTGTTGCCATTACATTCAGTGATACACAGGAATTGCAATTTATGAATAATATTAGCACAAAAAACTTAACAAGGATTCTGTACGGTCTGGTATAGAAGGAGGTCCATTGGGGGAGGGTAACACTGTGAGTTACCACACTGGGTGACGCCAACCCTAGTGATACCACTGGAGTCATCTACAGATTTTGACTTTGAATCCTTTAGAAGAATGGTCCAAAGAAGCCAGATATAAATATCTGAATACAATGTGTCTTACATATAGATAAGCTTTGTAAATATTACCCAATGAGCCATCACCCCTTCAGCCACTTAAATGCCATCTGACTTTGGCCAAGGTTCTTAACTCTCTGGGTTTTTCAATTTGTAAAATAGAGATACTACTACTCACCTTTTGGGATTGTGGTGAGAATTACTCTACTCCCATTTCTTTTTTATTGCCAGTTTACAATCCAGCTGCTAATATTCCAACTGACAATAGGGAGGCAAAGATAATGGGGAAAAGAGAAGAACTCGACTCGAATGCATCCCCTTCTCTGAAGAGTTTCCTGATCACTCAACTAAGATGTAATTGCTCCTGGGCTGCCATAACACATTGCCTGTATTTCTTTCCAACATTAATTGTCATGCTGCCTGTGTTATAATTAGTAGCTTTCATGAGACTCCCATATAAAATTGTGTGCTCCTTGAAGACAAAGACTGATTGGAAGGTATTTAGGAAATTTTTCTTTTTCTCTTAATTTGTCAGGTTCTGGGTTGGAGAAAGGAAGGAGGTGAAGGCATAGTTATGGCTAAACACCCACAGAGTCTTTGATTAGGTCTGTGGCACCTCCTCTCTAATGGATTATAGTGTTGGAAAGGAATCTTCAGAACTTCAGATCAAATCTCTGCTCTTCAACTTTCTGTGAGGCCTCTAGCAAGTAAACTTAACCTCTGTGAATTTTCTCAAGTATAAAAACTGGGATAATAATATAGAATTCTCAAGGTTATTGTGAGGAAACCATGTCTGTAAAGTGCTCAAGCAACAACTGGCATACAGTAACTGCTTGATAATTGAGAACAAAACTATTTTTCTAGGCTGCCCTAGGTCTGCCTTCTGAGACTCCATTTCCTCATTTCCTTGCTCAGTCAGTGGGCATAGAAGGGCAGCCTGGGAAGTTTTCCACTTTCTGCCAGTTATAAAAGTTACACAAATAAGCAGGCGTGTGGTGGAGTGGAGAGGGCAGGGGCCCTGAAGTCAGCAAGAACTAGAGTTACTTGAACTCTAAGCCTGTGTTTGCCCAATTGTAAAGTTGGGATAATAACAGTGTCTACTTTATAGAATTATTGTGAGTATGAAATGAGAAAACACATGTGAAATTGCTGAGCACACTGCTTGGTAGTGAGCACTCAATAAATGATACCTATTAGCTATTTTCAGCATTAAGATCTATACTCAAATGCATCCTCCTCTCTGAAGAGTTTCCTGATAACTCAACTATGATGTAATTGCTCCTGGGCTGCCATAACACATTGCCCGTATTTCTTCCCAGCATGAAATTGTCATTCTGCCTGTGTTATAATTAGTAGTTTACGTGAGACTTCCATACAAAACGACGTGCTCCTTGAGAATAAAGACTGCTTGTCTCAGTCATGTGTTCCTCATCATCTGTGAAGGTACATAATAAAGGCTCAACAGTCATTGCTCAACTAAACTAAAATGATGAGTTAAAAAGGAAAACTCTTTTTGCCCACCATGATAATTAGGGTTAGAGACACTATGTACCCCAAACAACAACTAAAACAGCAAGAAACAAACAGTGAGGAACAACCCCCTGAGATGGTGGTCAAGAAATCGGTTAAGAGTGATGTTACTGAACGCTAGAAGGTTGGACCTTGTCCAGAGTGCTCAGACTTGCCAATAATCTGCACACTGGTCTTTGAGAAAGAGAAAGTAACTTTATTGCAATGTGCAGAGCACGGAGCCAGGAGGAAGTTCCTCAGATCTGGCTCCCCAAGCTACAGGGAAGCAGGGCTTATATGTGATTTGGGCAGCAAGATGGCAGCCAAGCAGGTGTCCTGGGGAGGGAAAACTCTAGAAGGCGGCCAGGAAACAGGAGGTGATGTGGTTCTTGTCAGACCTCTCGTTTAGGAATAGGGTCCGGGTGCTGATTTTCCTTCTGATTCATTCCACCTGTAGCTGCATCCGCAGCTGAAGTCAATTAGTGTTCACAGCTGGCCCTTCTGTGCCTGCTGGGTGGGCCAAATCTAGTTTGAGGTAGTTTAAGGACTAATGGAAATTTACTGGCATTCGCAGGGTCATATTACAGTGAGAAGAAGAGATCGAATCATGCAAATAAAAATTTCATTTTACAAGGGAAATAATTGAGAAAAATATTTATGTGTTGGAATCAAAGAAGTTAATAAACTCCTACAGTTAATGCTGTTAACAAGTTGTTGGGAGAGCATTGAAATGGAAAAATTGGGCAATTTTTCCTAGGTTTGCCAGGAAAAGGAATCAAGGTCACTCAACTGCTGACAGATAGTTTAAACTTTCAAATCCAACCTTACTCCTACTTAGCTAAAGACAAAGCGGATTACACATGTTGTTGTTGTTGTGTGTCACTAAATCGATTTCAACTCACAGTGACCCTATAGGACAGAGTAGAACTCCCATATAGAGTTTGTTGGGCTGTAATCTTTATGAGAGCAGATCACCAGGTCTTTCTCCCGAGGAGTGTCTGGTGGGTTCAAATCGCTGAACTTTCAGTCAGCCGCTGAGCACTTAACCATTGTGCCACCAGGGCTGCTTACACATTGTATATGTAGAATAAATAATAACTGATGGCTCATTCATAATTGCTGTTTGTAGGCTGTCTAAAATGTGTAGTTACATGTGCAGACAAGCATCCCACTAACAGAGCAGGAGAGGGGTGGGGATGAGAACTGGATGTGCGGAGAAAAGGACGGAAATTAAACTTCTGCAGGTTTCCAGTCACACCACTTCCTCCTTATCTGTGAAATTTTATCTTATCCGTTTTTGTCCAAGAGGCTGTTGTGCAAATTCCTCACACCTGAAAGACCTGTTGGATGAGAACTGTGGTGTGAGGTTTCAGATATCGGGGCTAGATAGGGGAGTACTTTTCCATGAAAGAAAAGCAGATAGCACCTCCCTTATTGGAGGGCTTCATCAAAGAAAACCAAACACTAGCCTCGGGCACCAAACATGTGAAGAGAATGAAGTGGGAGAGGCCAGGAAGGAGGGAGGGTTTGTTCAAGCACTACTCAGCCCCATCCTAAATCAGAGCCAAAGTTGGTGATGATGAACCTGAAATAATGCAATCCCAGCTCCTCCTCATGGTTTGCCTGAATGGCCCAGGGACAGGGGATGTTGGTGTTAGTGGTTCTAATTCTTACACTCCTGGAAGTCCAGAGGCAGTCTGTGCTGCTCTCTGCCTTATTCTCAGGAAGAATGTCAGGCAAGGCCCTTTAACTGTTCAGGTTTAAGGTGTGAGGGTGCAGTTTTCCAATAGGTAAAATAACGTGGTTGGTGTAGTTTAATGAGTTCCTGGTTGGTGCAAATAGTTAATGCAAACAGCTGCTAACCGAAAAGTTGGTGCTTCAAGTCCACCCAGAGGTGCCCTGAAAGTAAAGGCCTGGTGATCTACTTTCAAAAAACCAGCCGATGAAAACCCTATGGAGAGGTGAGAAGGGAAGACAGAGAGGGTTAGGAGCTGGTTGAACAGTCATGGGGAATCAGGGGCGGAAATGATGAGTGTGCTGTCGCAGAACTGGATGAACAATTAGGGTCACATAACAATATATGTATAAAAATTTTGTATGAGAGACTAACTTGAAATGTAAACATCATTTAACTATAACAATAAAAAAAAAGTTGAACATAGAGCTACAAAAAAAAAAAAAAACACCCTTATGGAGCACAGTTCTACTTTGACACACATGGGGTTGCCATCATTCTGAATCTACACAATAGCAATTGGTTTTTTGATGTAGTTTATCTATGAGTTGCAATCAGCTTGATGGCAATAGGTTTATCTCCAAGGTTGTGATTCTTAACATTTTGAAGATCATAAGCAACTCTGAGAATCTGATGAAAATTGTAAAGCTTTCCATGAGGAAGCACATATATTCAACATTTAACATATGTTTTAATAGCGACCCTATATGACGGAGTGGAACTGCTCCACAGGGTTTCCAAGGAGTGGCTGGTGGATTCAAACTGCCAAACTTTTGGTTAGCAGCTGAACTCTTAGCCTCTACGCCACCAGAAAACCAAACAAAAAACAAACAAACAAGAAGCCAAACTAGTTGCCGTGGAGTCAATTCAGACTCATAGCCACCATATAGGACAGAGTAAAACTGGCCGTTAGGGTTTCCAAGGAGCAGCTAGTGTATTCAAACTGTTGAGCTTTTGGTTAGCAGCTGATGTCTCCTGGCTTTTAATCCATATAGCATTATAAAAATTTAGTGAAATGACCTCAGTTACAAGGCTTAGGTTTCTTTCTGTATAGTTGTAAGTAAAATTAAATTTTGTCCAGTGAATCAAACTTTATCCTTGCATTATGATTGCAAAGACACTTCCCCAGGAGGAAAACAAATTTGACCCTGGATTGTGAAAATAAACAAATAAAATAATCACATTTTGATTAGAACTAATATTCACTTGTGAAGACACATTGACTTGATTTAGTTTAAGGAGAACCGCTGATGCGACCGTTGTTTCAGAATGTCAGGAAAACAAACTTAAGGATGGACCTCTTAATGTAAGCACTGTGTTATCACAATTACAAATTCCCTTTTAAAAATCTGCACAGGTCGAAGAGAGGCGTGGCCAACATGGCTGAGTAGTTAGATGCTTCCTATATCCCTCTTACAACAAAGACCTGAAAAAACAAGTGATTTGATTCTATATGAATATCTAGGAGCCCTGAACAAGGCAAAGTTGAGGAATCTGTCTGAGTGATAAGGGAGAGGCAGACAGTTTGGAAGCAGCAAAGAGTGCCAGAGCCTTGGTGGTGAAACTGCAGTGCCAAAGCCACACCGGTCCGCAGTGAAGCAGGCAAACAGCTGTGCTGTGCGCATGCTCAGGAAGCAGTTTCCACATCGAGAGAGACCTGGCAGCAGAGAGTCTGCTTGGACACTCCGAACCAGTGAAAAGCAGCTCCCAAGAGGCTAAGATAAGTACGTGCGTGCACCCTTTCGCGGGGATTAAAAAAAAAAAAAAGCCC
>NW_004444053.1:1984326-1985280 GCF_000243295.1 Trichechus manatus latirostris
AAAATTAGGGCATTTCCAGATAAACAGAAGTTCAGGGAATTTTCAAAAAACAAACGAAAATTACAAGCAATACTAAAGGGAGTCCTATGGTTAGATAATCAATAACACCAGATTACAATGCAAGACTAGAACACAGGACAGAGCAACCAGATATTGACTTAGATAGGGAAGTAGAAAATACATCAAAGCTAAAACATAGAAAATAGGGAAACAGATATCAATACGTAAAAAAGGATAATATTAAAATGAAAAAGAGGGACTTAAAAAATGGAGACATTGATTTTTTATATGGAGGGGAAGTTAAGGCGATATAAAGTAATTAAAGACTGGTATAAACTTAGAAAAATAGGGGTAAAGATCAAGGTAACCACAAAGGACTCTAACAATCCTACAAATCAAAATAAAAAAGTAGAAAAACATAAAGACCCAGCAAACACAAAATCTACAACAAAAAAAAAGATGAAAAAAAATACATAAAGAAAAATGACTCAGCACAGAAAATTGAGGAGAACAAAGAAACTATGAACAACACACATAAAGAGACATCAGGATGACAGCACTAAACTCATACCTATCAATAATTACTCTGAATGTAAACAGACTTAATGCAGCAATAAAGAGACGGAGAGTCGCAGATTGGATAAAAAAGCGTGATCCATCTATATGCTGCCTAAAAGAGATGCACCTTAGACTTAAAGACACAAACAGGCTAAAATTCAAAGGATGGAAAGAAATATATCCAGCAAACAATACTCAAAAAACACCAGGAGTGGCAATATTAATCTGTGACAAAATAGACTTTAAAGTAAAATCCACCACAAATGATAAGGAAGGATACTATATAATGATTAAAGGGTCAATACACTGGGAGGACATAACTATAATAAATATTTGCGCACCCAACAACAGGGCTCCAAAATACATAAAACGAACTCTAACGGCTCTGAAAAGAGA
>NW_004444053.1:1987278-1988906 GCF_000243295.1 Trichechus manatus latirostris
GTGAAAATGTCAATTCTACCCAAAGCAATCTACAGATACAATGCAATCCCGATCCAAATTCCACCAGCATCTTCTAATGAGATGGAGAAACAAATCACCAACTTCATATGGAGTATGAGGCCGGAATAAAAAAAGCACTACTCAAGAAGAGGAACAAAGTGGGAGGTCTTACACTACCTGATTTTAGGACCTACTATACTGCCACAGTAGTCAAAACAGATACATAAACCAATGGAACAGAGTTGAGAATCAGATATAAGGTCACCCACCTATGAGCAGCTAATATTTGACAAAGGCCCAAAGTCCATTAACTGGTGAAAAGACAGTCTCTTTAACAAATAGTGCTGGCATGATTGGATATCTATATGCAAAAAACTGAAACAAGACCCATATCTCACATCATGTACAAAAACTAACTCAAAATGGATCAAAGACTTAAATATAAGATCATGGAAGAAAAAATAGGGACAAGCCTAGGAACCCTAATACATGGCATAAACACAAAAGGAACCATAAGTAACAATGCACAAGCACCAGAAGAGAGATAAACAAATGGGAGCTCCTAAAAATCAAACACTTATGCTCATCAAAAGACTTCATCAAAAGAGTCAAAAGACATCCGACAGACTGGGAAAAAAATTTTGGCTATGACAAACCTGATCAACGTTTAACCTCTAAAATCTACAAGATACTGCAAAACCTCAACAGTAAAAAGACAAATAACCCAATTAAAAAATGGGCAAAGGATAAGAACTGGCACTTCACCAAAGAAGATATTCAGGCAGCTAATAGACACATGAAGAAATGCTCACGATCATTAGCCATTAGAGAAATGCAAATCAAAACTACAATGAGATATCATCTCACCCCAACAAGGCTAGCATTAATCCAAAAAACACAAAATAAGAAAAGCTGGAGAGATTGTGGAGAGACTAGAACACTTATACACTGTTGGTGGGAATGTAAAATGGTACAACCACTTTGGGATCAATTTGGCACTTCCTTAAAAAGCTAGAAAGAGAAGTATCATACGATCTAGCTATCCCGCTCCTTGGAATATATCCTAAAGAAACAAGAGCCATCATATGAACAGATATATGCACACCCATGTTCATCGCAGCACTGTTCACAATAGCAAAAAGATGGAAGCAACCTAGGTGTCCATCAACGGACGAATGGATAAACTATGGTATATCCACACAATGGAATATTACACAACGGTAAAGAACAATGATGAAACTGTGAAACATCGTATAACATGGTGAAAGCTGGAACTTATTATGCTGAGTGAATTTAGTCTGTCACAGAAGGACAAATACTGCATAAGACCACTATTATAAGAAGTCAAGAAAAGATTTAAACACAGAAGAAAACATTGTTTGATGGTTACGGGGGTGGGGAGGGAGGGTGAGTGTTATTCACTAACTAGATAGTAGATAAGAATCATCTTAAGTGAAGGGAAGGACACCACATACTACAGGGGAAGCCAGCACAACTGAAGTAAACCAAAGCTAAGAAGTTTCCTCAGTACAATCAAATACTTTGAGAGACAGAGTAGCAGGGATGCAGGGTCTGGGGACCAGGCTTTCAGGGGACATCTATGTCAATTGGCATACAAAGCTTATTAA
>NW_004444053.1:1989341-2010039 GCF_000243295.1 Trichechus manatus latirostris
GCCAACTCTTCAGACAGGGATTGGACTGGACTGTGGGACATAAAGTGATACTTGTGAAGAATGTGCCTCTTAGTCAAGTAGATACAAGAGACCAAAGGGGCAGCTTCTGTCCAGAGGTGAGATGGGAAGGCAGAGAGAGTTAGGAGCTGGTTGAACGTTCATGGGGAATCAGGGGCAGAGGGGAAGAGTGTGCTGTCACAGAGTAGGGTGAGTGGTTGGGGTCTCATAACAATGCATGTTAAAAAAAAAAAATTATGTATGGGAGACTAACCTGAATTGTAAATTTCATTTAATTACAGCAATAATAAAAAAAAAAAATCTGCACAATGAACTGTGGCATCTTTAGGATTGCACCAACAGGTCAGACAGGAGACACACTGGGTAGCAGGTGAGAGCTGTCAAGCCTCAGAGATTTCAAGAGAGGGGAAAATGTCAAGATAATGTCATAATCATAACAGCTACAATCTCCATTTGGGATAAAAGTAACTGGGTATCTTAGCACCCTTCAAATGACAAAAGTTTTCCTACTGACCATTGTCATAGGGCAAAATGTGTAGTAGCAGTTAAATGAGAAACTATTTTGTTCTGTAAGCCTTCATCTTAAGTGTGAATAGCAGCACAATTGGAAGAGGGTAGTCAATGTAACTGAACTGTTCATGTAGAAATTTTTGAAATGGTATATCTTTGGCTATGTGTATTTTCACCATAAAAAAAGGTTGAGAAGTTAGAGGGTTGACATGTTGTGGGGTTTTTAACCAATGTCATAAAACAATATGTGTACTACCATCTCATGAGAAACTATTTGTTCTGTAAGCCTTCACCTGAAGTACAATAAAAAAAAAAAAAAAAAAGTTTTCCTACTGAATAATGTGTCCAGACTGTCTTACTCATTTATACATTTACAAAGCCCAAGTCAGTGTCTGGCCCATTGTTCCTTCCACACATTCTTCTCCTCCTTCCTCCCATCTTTTGGCAAAAATGTCAGAGTAGGAAGTATGATTTGAGGACAGCAGGGATATTCGTGTGTGTCTTATCCTCCTGTTGCAGTGTCTGCAGTTCTATTAGATTCATTTCTTTGTGCCAAGGTGCAAATCCCCAGCTGTCCCCTCTTTTAAACTGTAAATATTTCTAGAATGGTTAACACTTTAATAGGATTATAACTCATTAATATAAGGTGAGTGTGGTTTCCAGTTCAGGTTTTTATAGCAAGCAGAGACTAGAGCGCTGAAGAAACCGAAGACAGGATGAGCAAGGACAGATAAGCTTTGATTTGCAGCAGAAGAGGGGACACCCTAAGAAACAGCTGAGATGAAGTGTGGTGGTGGGTGGGGTTGGCAAAGAGTGGGGACTGAAGCAAGAAGAATGTCAAAGAACACAGAGACTACACAGGGCAAACTTTGCCCCCTTCTCGGTTTTGCCCCAAATAAAATCAGTTAAAAAGAAATTATACGTACTACACTTGTCTGAATGTGTCAGTTAATTTATTTTGAAAACTTTAGCACATGGTAGGCAGTAAAAATATTTGTGGAATGAATGAAATTATCACCAACACCCCTGAGCCATATGATAACTAAGTTAAAAATCCTTCTCATTAAAATGCAATTCTAAAGCTGAGGCCCCCTTAGAGCCAGCTGACTTTTATTGGTAACACTATGGCTGTCTGTCTTGAAAAAATGCCTTTAAGGTCATTCTCCATAGTTGTACATTCCATGTTTCTACTTATGGGATATAGGTATTTCATTCTATTTCCTCCACTGTTTCTCATGGCTGCATTGATAACACAACTATCGGTATTGTTGTTAGTTGTTCAGTCAGCTCTGACTCACAGGGACCTTCTTTTTAACAGAACAAAACCTTGTTCAGTCCAGTGTCATCTTAACGATCATCTATATGTTTGAGTCCATTGTCATGGCTACCACTGTTGTTGTTGTCGTTAGATGCCGTCAAGTCGGTTCCGACTCATACCAACACTATGCACCACAGAATGAAACATTGCCCAGTCCTGTGTCATGCTCACCATGGTTATGCTGGAGGGTATTGTTGCAGCCACTGTGTCAATCCATCTTGTTGAGGGTCTTTCTCTTTTTTGCTGACCCTGTATTTACCAAGCATGATGTCCTTCTCCAGGGACTGATCCCTCCTGACAACATGCCCAAAGTATGTAAGATGTAGTTTCGCCATCCTTCCTTCTAAGGAGCACTGGTTGTACTTCTTCCAAGACAGATTTGTTCGTTATTTTGGCAGTCCATGGTATATTCAATATTCTTCGCCAACACCACCATTCAAAGGCATCAATTGTTCTTCAGTCTTCCTTATTCACTGCCCAGCTTTCGCATGCATATGATGCGATTGAAAATATCATGGCTTGGGTCAGGCGCACCTTAGTCTTCAAGGTGACATCTTTGCTTTTCAACACTTTAAAGAGGTCTTTTGCAGCAGATTTGCCAAATGCAATTGGTCTTTTGATTTCCTGACTGCTGCTTCCATGGGTGTTGATCGTGGATCCAAGTAAAATGAAATCCTTAATAACTTCAATCTTTTCTCCATTTATCATGATGTTGCTTATTGATCCAGTAGTGAGGATTTTTGTTTTCTTCATGTTGAGGTGTAATCCGTACTGAAAGCTGTGGTCTTTGATGTTCATCAGTAAGTGCTTCAAGTCCTCTTCACTTTCAGCAAGCAAGGTTGGGTCATCTGCATATCTCAGGTTGTTAATGAGTCTTCCTCCAATCCTGATGCCCCTGTCTTCTTCATATAGTCCAGCTTCTCCGATTATTTGCTCAGCATACAGATTGAATAGGTATGGTGAAAGGATGCAACCCTGATGCACACCTTTCCTGACTTTAAACCACGCAGTATCCCCTTGTTCTGTCCGAACAACTGCCTCTTGATCTGTGTACAGGTTCCTCATGAGCACAATTAAGTGTTCTGGAATTCCCATTCTTCACAATGTTATCCATAATTTGTTATGATCCACACAATCGTATGCCTTTGCATAGTCAATAAAACACAGGTAAATATCCTTCTGGTATTCTCTGCTTTCAGCCAGGATCCATCTGACATCAGCAATGACATCCCTAGTTCCGCATTCTCTTCTGAATCTGGCCTGAATTTCTGTCAGTTCCCTGTTGACATATTGCTACAGCCCCTTTTGAATGATCTTCAGTAAAATTTTACTTGCGTGTGATATTAATGATATTGTTCGATAATTTCCACATTCAGTTGGATCACCTTTCTTGGGAATAGGCATAAATACAGATCTCTTCCAGTCAGTTGGCCAGGTAGCTGTCTTCCAAATTTCTTGGTATGGACGAGTGAGTGCTTCCAGCACTGCATCTATTTGTTGAAACATCTCAATTGATATGCCGTCAATTCCTGGAGGCTTATTTTTTGCCAAGGTCTTCAGTGCAGATTGGACTTCTTCCTTCAGTACCATCGGTTCCTGATCATATGCTACCTCTTGAAATGTTTGAATGTTGAAGAATTCTTTTTGGTATAATGACTCTGTGTATTCCTTCCATCTTCTTTTGATGCTTCCTGCATCATTTAATATTTTCCCCATAGAATCCTTCACTATTGCAACTCAAGGCTTGAATTTTTTCTTCAGTTCTTTCAGCTTGAGGAATGCCAAGCGTGTTCTTCTCTTTTGGTTTTCTATCTCCAGTTCTTTGTACATGTCATTATAATACTTTACTTTGTCTTCTCTAGCCGCCCTTTGAAATCTTCTGTTCAGTTCTTTCACTTCATCATTTCTTCCTTTTGCTTTAGCTACTCAGCCTTCAAGGGCAAGTTTCAGAGTCTCTTTTGACATCCATTTTGGTCTTTTCTTTCTTTCCTGTCTTTTTAATGACCTCTTGCTTTCTTCATGTATGATGTTCTTGATGTCACTCCACAACTCGCCTGGCCTTTGGTCATTAGTGCTCAATGTGTCAAATCTATTCTTGAGACGGTCTCTAAATTCAGGTGAGATATACTCAAGGTTGTACTTTGGCTCTCATGGACTTGTTCTAATTTTCTTCAGTTTCAACTTGAACTTCCATATGAGCAGTTGATGGTCTGTTCCGCAGTCAGCACCTGGCCTTGTTCTGACTGATGATATTGAGCTTTTCAATCTTCTGTTTCCACAGATGTAGTCTCTTTGATTCCTGTGTATTCCATATTGTGAGGTCTATGTGTATAGTAGCTGTTGCTGTGATGCTAAAAGCTATGCCACCAGTATTCAGATACCAGCAGGTCACCCATGAGTTCCAGTTGAGCTTCCAGACTAAGACAGACTAGGAAGAAGGACCCAGCAGTCTTCTTCTGAAAAGAATTAGCCAGTGAAAACCTTATGAATAACAGTGGAACACTGTCTGATATAGTGCCAGAAGATGAGCCACCCACATTGGAAGGCACTCAAAAGACAACTGGGGAAGAGCTGCCTCCTCAAAGTAAAATTGACCTTAATGACATGGATGGAGTGAAGCTTTCGGGACCTTCATTTGCTGATGTGGCACGACCTGAAATGAGAAGAAACAGCTGCAAACATCTGTCAATAATTGGAAGGTGGAATGTACAAAGTATGAATCTAGGAAAACTGGAAATCGTAAAAAATGAAATGGAATGCATAACATCGATATCCTAGTCATTAGTGAGCGGAAATGGACTGGTATTAGCCATCTTGAATGGGACAACCATATGGTCTACTCTGCTGGGAATGACAACTTGAAGAGGAATAGCATTGCATTCGTTGTCAAAAACAACATTTCAAGATCTATCCTGAAGAACAATGCTGTCAATGATAGGATAATATCCATACACCTACAAGGAAGACCAGTTAATACCACTGTTATTCAAATTTACACACAAACTACTAAAGTCAAAGATGATGAAATTGAAGATTTTTACCAGCTTCTGCAGTCTGAGATTGATTGAATGTGCAATCAGGATGCATTGATAATTACGGGTGATTGGAATGTGAAAGTTGGAAACAAAGAGGAAAGATCCGTAGTTGGAAAATATGGCCTTGGTGATAGAAATGATGCCAGAGATTGCATGATAGAATGTTGCAGGCCCAATGACTTCTTCATTTCAAATACCTTTTTTCACCAATATAAATGGTGACTATACACATGGACCTGGCCAGATGGAATACAATGTGGCTACTACCACTACTAATTATATTAATGACATTTATTGAGCATCTTACATGTGCCAGGCACTAGAATAAACATATCACAGTGTATTAGCTATTTGTATCAGGTGTACATTATCATTATTCTCATTTGACAGATAGGACAATTGAGTCAGTAAGCAGTGGATGGAGCAGTTTTTGTCCCACATTGTGTGTTTCAAAGTCAGGGCTCTTAACTCATGTAGCCAGAACTCCGCAGTGAGAGGAACTTTGTCAAGGCTGGTGACGGTGAAAAAAAGTTTACCATATTGATTGCAAATTAAAGTAGCAAAAGTCTCCGAGGAATAATAAACTATGAGGCCCTGGTGCCTTGCAGACTTCATTTACGTGGAATTAGAAAGCACTCATTCTTCTAAAGCCGTGCCCATGAGAGCCTAGTGGTCATCAAGCAAAGTACTAGGTGATCTGGCAGGCGGCAGCGCTGCCCTCATCTCTGCACAAAGCTGTGTGAGGCATAAGGAAAATCTGAGGCCCGTCAACTGTGCAGGATTAAGAGCAGACTACATGGGCGTCACCCAGGGCACTAGGCTTAAAGAGGCACAGTATTCGATATGTGTCAAAAAATTAATATGACTGAAATACTGCCAAAACAAACTAAATGTCAAGTAGCTAACGTAAGTTTATATAGATGTTCCCAAATACACACTGTGGTACAGTCATGTGAGCAGGGTGCACGAAACCCATGCTGTAGAAAACACTCTCATAGTTAAGAAACTAATTACTGCTCTATTCTCCCATGAACAGTTCACCACTATGTGAGAACAACTTGAGAGAACTTAGGCATTGTGCATCACACGTGGGAGGCCTGTGAGAAGCCCTGAAAGCAACTTGGACAGAAGCAGTGCATCACTGGACCACAGCGCCAGTCAGGTGGTGGAAATTAATTGACATGACAAGAAGCTGAGTATATATACATATAGCAGCAAATTAGGTTCTCCTTTAACAATTTTTATGTAGATTGTTCTATGTCATTGGTTACAATTTTTACAATGTGTCAGCATTCTCATTATTTCCATTCTGTTTTTTCTGTTTCCCTTGATTTAGCTTCCCTTCCCCTCCTTGCCTTCTCATCTTTGCTTTTGGGTGAATGTGGACTGTTTGATCTTGTATAGTTAATTGTTTTAGGGAGCACATTACTCATGGTGGTATTGTTTATTTTATAAGCCAATCCATTATTTGGCTGACAGGTGACCCGCATAAATAGCTTCAATTCCAAGTTCAAAGGATATCTTCTGGTGATAGTTTTAGGGTTTCTCCAGTCTCTATCAGTCCAGTAGGTTCAATGTTTTTTAGGAATTTGAGTTTTATTCTACATTTTTCTCCCATTCTATCCAGGACCTTTTACTGTGTCGCTGGTCAGAATGGTCAGTAGTAGTAGCCGGGTACCATCTAGTTCTTCTGTCTCAGGTTAGAAGAGGTTGTGGTGCCTGTGGGTTATTGGTCTTGTGGATTAGTTTCTTCTTTGAGCCTTTGATTTTCTTCATTCTTTTTTGCTCCATATGAATAGAGACCAATAGGTGTATCTTAGATGACTGTTCACAAGCTTTTAAGACCCCAGACACTACTCACCAAACTCGGATGTAGAACATTATCTTTGTGAATGCCAATTGACTAAGTTGTCCCCTGAGACTATGGTCCCAAGCCTTTTAACTCAGTAAACCAATCCCTTGAGTTGTTTGGATATGTCTAGGAAGCCTCCATAACTGTGCCCCTATGTAGTTATATGTGGATATATATGCAGCACACACAAAAATATATATACATATGCCTACAGATACATCTGTACATGCACATGCTTTTACTAGAATATGCCTTCCTATACACATATAAACCTTTTGCTGTTGAGTTGATTCCAACTCATAGCAACCCTATAGGACAGAGTAGAACTTCCCCATAGGGTTTCCAAGGAGTGGCTGGTAGATTCGAACCGCTGACCTTTTGGTTAGCAGCCGTAGCCTTTAACCACTGTGCCACCAGGACTCCTGTACACATATACATGTCCATATCTACCTATGTAAACACACATACATTTTTTGGTTGTTTTTACCATTGTTGCAAAATTGTATATGTTATAGCATTTACCAAAGTTGTCCCTTTTTTGTGTGTACTTCTTAGTGTCTTTATTTACTTTGGTCTAGTTGTGCTGACATCACCCATATTTGGGATTGCCTTTCCCATCACCAAAAGTAACAACTGTCTACTATGTAGAAAATTATTCCCCTTCCCTCTCCCTCTCATCCCTGATAACCATCAAAGAACTTTGCTTTCTGTGTTTATATCTATTCTTGACTTTTTAGAAAAGTGGGACCATACAATATTAGTTTTTTTGTGATTGACTTATTTCACTCAGCATAATGTCCTCCAGATTCATCCATGTTATGTTTAGTGGACTCCTCATCATTCTTTATAGTTGCATAGAGTCATGGATTGAATTGTGTCCCCCCAAAATGTCTGTCAACTTGGCTAGGTCATGAATCCCAGTACCACTGTGTACCATTTTGTAATCTGATGTGATTTCCTTATGTGTTGTAAACTCTATCACTATGATGTGATAAGATGGATTAGGGGCAGTTATACTGTTGAGGTCTACAAGATTAGATAGTGTCTTAAGCCAATCTCTTTTGAGATACAAAAGACAGAAGTGAGCAGAGACACATGGGGGACCTCGTACCACGAAGAAAGCAGCACCAGGAGCAGATCGCTTCCTTTGGACCTGAGTTTCCTGCCCTGAGATACTCCCAGACCATGGGAAGACTGACGACAAGGACCTTCCACTGGAGCTGACAGAGAGAAGGCCTTTCCCTGGAGCTGATGCCCTGAATTTGGACTTGTAGCCTACCAGACTGTGAGAGAATAAATTTTTCTTTGTTAAAGCCATCCACTTGTGGTATTTCTGTTATAGCAGCACTAGAAGACTAAGACACATAGTATTCCATTGTATGTGTGTATTCACCATAATTGTTTATCCATTTATCCATTGATAGGCATTTAGGTTGTTTCTATCTTTTTGCTGTCGTAAATAACGCTGCAATGAACATAGGTGTGCATATGTCTATTTGTGTCACTGCTCTTATATCTCTAGGATATATACCTAGGAGTGGGCTTGTTAGATCATATGGTATTTCTTTTTCTAGCTTTTTGAGGAAGTGCCATACTGTTTTCCATAGTGTTTGTTGTACCATTTTACAATCCTACCTGTAATGTGTGAAAGTTCTAATCCCCCCACAACCTTGTGAGCATTTTTTTTCTTTTTTCTTTTTTCTTTTTTTTTTTATTAGCATTGCCATTTTTGAAGGGGTGAGATGATATTGCATTCTAGTTTTGATTTAGATCTCTCTATTGGCTAATGATTGCGAGCATCTTTTCATGTATTTGTTGGCTGCCAGAATGTCCTATTTGGTGAAGTGTCCATGTCCTTTTGCCCATTTTTTGATTGAATTGTCTTTTTGTTGATGAGTTGTTGAAGTTTTCTTATATATTTTAGAAATTAGACTTTTATCAGACAAGTTGTTGCCAAAGATTTTTTTCCCAGTCTGTACGTTCTCTTTTTACTCTTTTAGTAAAGTCTTTTGATAAGCTTAAGTATTAAATTTTTAGGAGATTCCAGCTCTCTAATTTATCTTCTGTCATTTGTCAATTTTTAGTTTTGTTTGATAAGGTATTTATGGCAAAAATTAGGTCCCCTAGTTGTGAACTTATGTTGTCTTCCAGGAACTTAATAGTTTTAGCTTTGACATTAGATCTTGATCCATTCTAAGTCAGGTTTTCTGTACTGTGTGAGGTATGGATCCTGTTTGATTTTTCTGCATATGGATATCCAGTTTTGTCAGCACCATTTGTTAGAGACTGTTTATTCCTCATTGAACATACTTTGACCCTTTTTTGAAGATCAGCTGCCCATAGATGGATGGATTTACTTCTGAGTTTTCAAGTCTATTGTGTTTGTCTATGTGTCTGCCATTGAACCAGTACCAGGCTATATAGTAAGTTTTGAGATTGGGAAAAGTGTGAGGATTCCTACTTTGTTCTTCTTTAATATTGCTTTAGCTATTAGGGAACTCCTTCCTTTCCATATAAAGTTTTCTATTTCATTAAAGCACGTTGTCGGGATTCAATAGGGATTGCATTATATCTATGTAATTGCTTTCGGTAGTATTGACATTTTCACAATGTTAACTCTTCCAATCCATGAGTATGGAATGTTTTTCCATTTATGTAGATCTGTTTTGGTTTCTTGCAGTAGTGTTTTGTAGTTTTCCTTGTATAATTCTTTATATCTATGGTTATGTTTATTCCCAGGTATTTTATCCTTTTAGGGACTATGGTATTAATTTCTTGATTTCTTTTAGAATCCTCCTTGATAACGTAGAGGAACCCAACTGATTTTTATGTGTTGGTCTTATACCCTGCCACTTTGCTGAATTCTTCTATAATTTCAAGGAACTTTCTTGTGGAGTCTCTGGGATTTTCTATGTATGAGATTATATCATATGTGAATAAGAAGGGTTTTACTTCTTCCTTTCCAATTTGGATACCTTTTATTTCCCTTTCTTGCCTTATTGCTCTAGCTAGGACGTCAGTACAATACTGAATAAGAGTGGTGATAAAGGGCATCCTTGTCTCATTCCTGTTCTCAAAGGAAATGCTCTCAATCTTTCTCTGTTGAGAATAACGTTGGCTGTTGATTTTGCACGTTGTTGTTGTTATGTGCCCATGAGTCAGTTCTGTGTACAACAGAATGAAATACTGCCTGGTCCTGCACCATCCTACCAATCATTGTTACTCTTGAGCCCATTGTTGCAGCCACTGTGTCAATCCATCTCTTTGAGGGTCTTCCTATTTTTCACTGTCCCTCTACTTTACCAAGCTTGATGTCCTTCTCCAGGGTCTGACCCCTCCTGATAACATGTCCAAAGTATGAGATTTAGTCTTGCCATCCTTCCTTCTAAGGAGCATTCTGGCTGTACTTCTTCCAAGACAGATTTGTTCATTCTTTTGGCATTGCATGATATATTCAATATTCTTCACCAATACAATTCAAAGACATCAATTCTTCTTCGATCTTCCTTATTCATCGTCAACCTCGCATGCATATGAGGCAATTGAAAACACCATGGCTTGGGTCAGGTGCACCTTAGTCTTCAAGGTGACATCTTTGCTTCTCAACACTCCAAAGAAGTCATTTTTAATTTTATAGTCCAATGGAATGGATAGTTCGATTTATTGACTGCTGCTTCCATGGATGTTGATTGTGGATCCAAGTAAAATGAAGTCCTTGACAATTTCAATGTTTTCTCGATTTATCATGATGTTACTCATTGGTCCAGTTGTGAGGATTTTTGTTTTCCTTCTGTTGAGGTATAATCCATACTGAAGGCTGTGGTCTTTGGTCTTCATCAGTAAGTGCTTCAAGTCTTCTTCACTTCCAGCAAGCAAGGTTGTATCATCTGCATAATGCAGTTTGTTCCAATCCTTATGCCCCATTCTTCTTCATGATTGTGTATATATGCCCTTAATTATGTTGAGGAATTTCTCTTCTATTTCTATTTTGCTGGGAGTTTGTATCAGGAAAGGTGTTGGATGCTTTTTCTGCATCAATTTGGGATAATCATTTGATTCTTTTTCTTTGTTTTATTTATGTGGTGAATTATGTTGATTGATCTTCTAATGTTGAAACATCTTTTTATCCCTGGTATGAGTCCTACTTGATCATGACATATTATTTTTTAATATTCTGTTGAATTCTATTGGCTAGAATTTTGTTGAGAATTTTTGTGTCTATATTCATAAGGGATAATGGACTGAAATTTTATTTTTTGTGTGGTATCTTTGCCTGGCTTTGGTATCAGGATTATGCTGGCTTCATTGAATGAGTTCGGGAGTATTCCTTCCTTTTCTATGTTCTGAAATAGTTTGAGTAGTACTGGTGTGAGGTCTTCTCAGAATGTTTGGTAGAATTATCCAGTGAAGCCACCTGGGCTGGGACTTCTTTTTGTTGGGAGTTTTGTTTTTTAATGACATGTTCAATTTCTTCTTTTGTTATGGGTCTGTTCAAATTTTCTACTTCTATTTGTATTAATTTAGGTAGGTAGTGTGTTTCTAGAAAGTTTTCCATTTCTTTCAGGTTTTCAAATTTGTCAGAGTACAATTTTTCATAATATTCTGTTATGATTCTTTTTATCTCAGTTCGTTCTGTTGTAATGCCACCCATCTCATTTCTTATTTTGGTTATTTGCATCTTTTCATTTTTTTCCTTTGTCAATTTGGCCAGCGGTTTGTCAATTTTATTGATCTTCTCAAAGAACCAACTTCTAGTATTATTGATTCTTTCTATTTTTTTCTGTTTTATATTTCATTGATTTTTGCTCTGATCTTCGTTATGATCTTCTGTTTACTGTGGTTTTCTTTTGCTGCTCCTTTTCTATTTGTTTGAGTTTTCAGATTAAGGTACTGATTTTGGCCCTTTCTTCTTTTTAGATGTGTGCATTTATTGCTATAAATTCTCTGAGAACTGCTTTTTCTGTGTCCCAGAGGTTTTGGTAGGTTGTGTTTTCATTCTCATTTGATTCTAATAATTTTTTAAATTTCATTTTTAATTTCTTCTATTACCCAATAGTTTTTAAGTAAGGTGTTATTCAGTTTCCATGTATTTAATTTTTTTCCTTGTTCTTTCTGTTATTCATTTTTAATTTTATAGCATTATGATCAAAGAAGATGCTTTGTATTACTTCAGTGTTTTTGAGTTTATCGAGGTTTGCTTTGTGGCCTAAAATATGGTGTATTGTGAAGAATGATCCAGTACATTGGAGAAGAATGTGTACTGTGCTGCTGTTGGGTGGTGTCTTAGGCTGGGTTTATATATATATATATAAGCTATTTATCTCAAGGAAATGGCTCATGCAGTTGTGGAGGCTGGGAAGTCTGAAGTCCATGAGTAAGGTGTCAGTCTGGAGGCTTCTCCTGCTTCACGTAGCTTCAGGGGCTGATGAACCCAAGATCAGCAGGTTGGACAGCAGGCCACTGGCTTGTGGACTGCAGAGGCTAATGAATCCATGATCAGCAGGTAAAATGGCAGGCTACTACCTCACAGGCTGTAGAGGCTGAGGAATCCCAATATTGACAGGCAATACAGCAGGCTGCTGGCTCAAGTCCCAAGAACTGGAGGTCAGATGATGATGAGCCAGATGCAGGATCCAGAGCAAGCAAGTGAGCTTTGCCAGAAAATCCATATATATATATATATATATATTGGATGCAGGCTACACACCTGAGGAAATTTCCCTTACAACTGATTGTAGTCATCATGTAGGATGAGTACATAATTACATAACTGCCAAACTACATCATTACAAAACTACCAAACTACATCATTATTTAACTGCCAAGCCACTGGGACTCATGGCCCAGGTAAGTTGACACGTAACCTTAACCATCACAGGTGGTGTGTTCTGTATATGTCTGTGATGTCTGGTTGGTTGATTGTGTTATTTAGATCTCTGTATCTTTGCTGAGTTTCTTTCTAGTTGTTCTGTCCATCATCGAAAGTGGTGTGTTAAAGTCTCCTACTATTACTTTAGAACTGTCTATTTATCTTTTCAATTTTGCTAGAGTTTGTTTCATGTATTTTGGGGCTCTGTAATTTGGTACATAATTATTTATTATGGTTATGTCCTCTTGGTGGATTGACCCTTTAATCATTATATAATGCCCTTCTTTGTCTCTTATAATGGATTTTGACTTAAAGTTTATTTTATCATCTCACTATTTTGCAACCCTGTTCTCTTTTTGTTACTGTTTGCTTGACATATTTTTCTTCCATCCTTTGATTTTTAACCTATTTATATGTTTGTGGCTAAGGTGAGTCTCTTGTAGGCAACATATTGGTGGGTTATGTTTTTTAATCCATTCTGCCACTCTCTGTCTTTTCACTGGTGCATTTAAATCATTTTCACTCATTGTGATTATCAATAGGTATGAATTTACTGCTGCCATTTTGTTATGCCTTTTGTGTGTGTGTTTGATGTTAGTGGTTTCTTTGTTTCGCTTAATTTTCTGCGCTGCATTCTTTTTGTTTATGGATTTTCTTTTTGTATCCTTTGTTGTTGTTAATTTTGTGTTTACTGAGTCTTTTTGTTTTTCTTCTTTATTTTGGCTGAGTAGATTTATTAATTTCCTTTGTGGTCACTCTGAAATTTACCTTTCTCTTCCTAAATTTAAAACAGTCTCTTATATCTTGATATTCCCTCGACTTCCTCTCCATATGGAAGTTCTACAGCTATACCATTTATTTCCCCTTTTCGTTTTGAAGTTGCCATTTATAGATTGGCATCTCTGGTTTCCTATTTTTAGTTTTGTAGCTTTATTTTTCTTTTGAGAATTCTTTATCTGGGTTGGTATCTGAGTGATGCCGTCATGGTCTTAATCTCAGGTCTGATGTCATTGGTTCTCTGTCTGAAGGCCTTCCTTTAATATTTTTGTAAGGTTGGTCTGGTTTTTACAAATTCCCTTAATTTCTGTTTATCTGGGAATGTCCTAGTTTTGCCATCATATCTGAAAGACAATTTTGCTGGATATATGATTCTTGGTTCGTGCCTTACTTATCTAAAAACCCGTTGCCATTGAGTCGATTCTGACTCATAGCAACCCTGTAAAACAGAGTAGAACTGCCCCATAGAGTTTCCAAGGAGTGGCTGGTGGATTTGAACTGTGACCTTTTGGTTAGCAGCCAAGATCTTAACTCCTGCACCACCAGGCCTCCTTAGTTATCTAGTGCTGCTATAACAGAAATACCACAAGTGGATGGCTTTAACAAACAGAAATTTATAATCTCACAGTCTGGTAGGTTAGAAGTTCAAATTCAGGGCACCAGCTCCAGGGGAAGGCTTTCTGTCTCTGTCAGCTCTGGAGGAAGGTCCTTATCAATCTTCCCCTGGTCCAGAAGCTTCTCAGATGTAGGAAACCTGGGTCCGAAGGATGCACTCTGCTCCCAGTGCTGCTTTCTTGGTGATATGAGGTCCCCCTGTCTCTTTATTTGCATCTCTCTTTTGTATATCAAAATAGATTGACTTAAGGCACAATCTAATCTTGTAGATTGAGTCCTGCCTCATTAACATAACTGATGCTAATCCTGCCTGATTAGCATCATAGAGGTAGGATTTACAACACATAAGAAAAGCACATCAGATGACAAAATTGTGAACAATTGCACAATACTGGGTATCATGGCCTAGCCAAGTTGACACACATTCGTGGGGGACACAATTCAACCCCAATACTTTTCTTTCAGGGTTTTATATATGTCATCCTATTGCCTTCTTTCCTGAATATTTTCTGCTGAGAAATAAGCACTTAGTCTTATTGGTGCCCCTTTGTAAGTGATATTTCATTTTTCACAAGCTGCTCTCAGAATTCTTTCTTTGTCGTGGTTTTGGAAAATTTGATTATGATATGTCTTGGTGAGTTTGTTTTGGGGTCTATCCTGTATGGGATTGGTTGAGCTTCTTGGATGGAAATCTTCTCGTCTTTCATGATATTAAGGAAGTTTTGTGCCAATAATTCTTCAAAAATTCTCTCTGTATTTTTTTTCTCCTCCTCTTCTGGAATCCTATTACACGTAAATTTTTCTTGTTGATAGTATCCCACATAACTCTTAGGCTTTCTTCATTTTTCTTCATTCTTTATTCTGACTATTCCTCAAGTAAATTACTAGCAATGGATTTGTACTCTATTTAGATGATTCTTTCTTCCATTGATTCAATTCTACTTCTATGTCCTTCCATTGAGTTATCTATTTCTGATATTTTATTATTAATCTTCTGGATTTCCAGTTTTTTTTTTATGGTTTCTAATTATTTATTTGTCAGTTTGTTCTTGTACTGTTTTCCTGAATTATTCTAGAATTTTTTTTCTTTAATCTCTTTAAGGATCCTGTATATGACTTTTGAATTCCTTATTAAGTAATTTATTACCATTTCTTCCTCAGGAAGATTTTCTGCTCCTTTATTTTTGTCACTTGTTTGAGCCATCTTATCCTGTTTCTTCATATGATTTGTTGTTGTCTGCTGTCTCTGAGGCATTAATGTGTTAGTTAATTTATTTATATATTTCTTTATTGCTTGTATGTATGTTGTTTTGTGATTTTGTTTTGTTTTTATATATCAGGGGCTTTATTTCTTCTCTTTCTCTTTAGAATGTCTTTCTTCCTTTGTATTATTTTTATTGTCATTTTATGGTTCTGGTCTGTGGGTGACTTTTGTGGTGTCTTTTGGCTGGGTGTGATTTTCTCTCACTAGTGGATACGGTGGGTCACACCCACATGCAAGTCCTCTGTGGTTAGGCTCATATGTCTTCCTTTACTGGAGTGGAGGTGGAGAGCATATTCTTTCCCTGATATAGGGTGACAAGTGTTGGGTAGTCAGGGCCACTCCATGGCCCTTGTGAGACTGTGGGATCCTTCTGGGTCAGTGCAAGCTAGAAGTTAGTGCATTCTCTGGAGGTCAGAGCAGGATATCTCCACATCCACTGTGAGGGAATGCTACCTAATTGGAAGAGGTAGGCCCACTGTGCATGCGCAAATTGGTGTCTCAGTAGGTAGTGGGGTATCAAGGGGTTTCCTTGCAAGTGCAGATGGCCTGCAGGAACTGTTTGAGTGCGGGATGTTGGACATTGCAGTTGGGCAGATATTGGATGAGGGCACTAGGCTCTCCTGCTCATCGTTTGGCAGAGGTACAGATGAAGACTGTCAGGATGTGACTGGTGTTGCTGGTGAGATGATGTTTCTGTCCAACGGGTCACCAGGCATGGGCACAGGAGAATTTTTGCTGGTTGCTGGGTTGGGTGCTCTGTGTGCACTGCCAGTCACCAGGTGGTCGAAGCAAGGGTGCACAGGTCACCTGTCACTAGGTGGGAGGCACAGGAACTTGCACCATTGGTCGCTGGGTGGACGAGGTGGTGGAAGTGGAGGAGGGGTGGACATGAACCTCCATTTGCCTGTCTGATGGCATGGGAGGGCCTGCTGTGGATAGCTTGGAGTGAGGGGTGGTGCGGGGATGGGTGGGGTGGGTGCGAGCTTCTGGTCACAGGTCCAATGGCATGAGAGCTCATGCTGCAGATCGCCAGGTGGGTGGGACCTCGTGGGAGTGGGTGGGGTGAGTGAGAGCCTCCAGCCGCCGATCCTACGGTGCAGGAGTGCACACCACGGATCACTGGGTGTGGGAGGGGAGCACACCACTGATCACTGGGAGGGCAGTGGAAAAGGAAGGGAGAAGCATGTTCTCCCAGTCTCTTGTGTTGGCGCTGGGACCCTCCCTGCAGCAGCTGGTGATCAAGACCAGCCCCAAACAAATTTGATGAAGGAAGTGCTGTCCAGAGTCCAGTTAAGTGGGAGATCTCTAGTCACCACTCCAAGGATCCTCCACTCTGCAAGCACTACTTATCCAAATGATTAGGGACTACTGCAGATGAATAGTTCTGTCCCTATTTTCTGGTTCCCTCCCTGCTGTATGGTCGCCTGGGTCCCTAGAGCTCTTGCCTGCCTTCCTGCACTTCCCCTCCTTCTATCCCTTGCCTCCTCTCTCCAGGTTTTTCTACACAGTATCTCTGTCTCCTACTGGGGATTCCGTGAAGTTGCCATCCTGTGCTCCTTACCTGGGAACACTGCTTGCTTTGTCTCAAGATGGCCACGCTGCACTGGACTGGCTGGCAGGGCATCTATAGTCCATAACTCTCCTCCTTTGCTGTTTTCATTCAATTTCTCATTCCCGTTGGTGTTTGGTTTAACTCTTCATCCTCCCATTTGCTGTTCTGGATTTCCAGATTGTCATCTGTATCTGTTTCAATTGGTTTCTCAGTTCTTTGCTGTAGGAGGTTGACATAGCATATGTGATTAAGTTGCCATCATGAGCCGTCTGTTCAGGGTGTATTTTTATTACACTATTTTCTTCAATTTGTCAATTTGTTATTTGAAATAAAATGAACAAATAAGTACACTTTTTTTTTTCTTCTGGTGCTAGGGCATCCCCAGTGCTCTCTGCCCCAGCACAGGACACAAAAATATCTTTGTCCAGTCCTGCCTGCAAGTTACCTTGCAAGTCCTCTATTTCTTCCCTTCCTCTTCCCAGTACCTGGGACTCTACAAACCAAAAGGCTTGGTACCTGCATGTCCCTGCTTTCTGGGCAGAGCAGGGCTGTCTGGTGCCATTTCCTTAGGGAGGTAACCTTTCTTTGAGCCATTCCTGTACTCAGTTGCCTCATTCTTCTAAGCCAGTGGAAACTGCCTGTCACCAGCCAGTGAACCTGGACCTTTCCCCTGTTCCTTCCTGGAGAGCAATAGAGGCAAGGTCTGGATGGTGCTAACAACACCTAACCAGCCAAGGTTGCTCTGGGCCACTTCTGTACCTAGTGAAGCAGCCTGGCTTTCTGAAGCCTTTCTGCCTTCCAACCTCTCCAAAAATGAAAGGTCAGAAGTGGGAGTCATATCTTGCTAACAGATATAGCTACTGATTATCCAAAGCCTGCTCTGCAATTGGCAAAATAAACACGTTTTTATTAATTGTCATCACCCTGCTGTGAAGTAGGTCTGCATATCTCTAATTTATAATTGGGAAGGCATAACTCAGCTAGGTGAGGTAACATACTCAAGGCACACTGTTAGGGACTGTCAGAACTGAGATTTAAACCTCAGTTTAAATCTGTCTGGCTGTGAGGTTGATGCTCTCCCCTACACTATACTACCTTACAGCCTCTCCCATATGCTCCTTTCTACTCATTCCAGGGTCAATCAGGACTCCTAAACTCTCCCCTCTGCAGCCCACTTCCCTCTGCAACTTAATAACATTCTTTAAGCTAGGAACACCTACTTTGTAGAAGTCTTCATCAGCAACTAAATTCACCTTTACCCATGTTCTGTGCACAATTTTCTGAATCCCTGAAACTTACGCTTATGAATCTTTCAAAGCCAGTGCTGTTTTCCTACTGCACAATGTGACCCTCTAGTCTGTTTCAGAATGATTGGTGTCCATCCTGCCTGTCACTTATGTGACCTTAGTCAAGTCACTTAACCCCTCTGAATCTTGATTTGCTAATATCTACTTCCCAGGGCTGATGTGGAAATTGGAAATAATATTTATAACAGGCCTAACAGTCAAGGGACATAGTAGAGTCTTGATAACCTATAGCTACATTTACCACTTGCACTGCTTTATTGTCATGTGGCTTCTAGAGGAACTGCCTGTGCCATGCCTCAGTTTCCCCGATGTAAAAAGGAGATAATTGGATCCCCTATATGCCTCATCCATTCTTACATAAGTTTTATAAGATATTGTACTTGATTACTGTAGAACATAAAATTCCCTGGAAATCATCTATATGAGAAGATTCTGGCTACCCAGACAATCACCTACTGCCATTACATGATGACAGCCTTTTTCTCTGTAGTCTATTGTTCTTGGCAAGGATTAGCTTATTCATTTTCTCATCGTCCCCTTTAACATCATACACGGAGGCATTTATTAAGCTGTTCCAGGAGAGTAATGCCCTTTCTTGCCTCTCATTAAACACATGATAAGTCTGGGATGTGTGTATATATGGGATGTATATATGTATGTGTGTGTGTGTGTATGTGTGTATGTATACGTATATATATATGTATATATGTTGAACTCTGGTGGCTCAGTGGTTAAGAGCTCAGGCTGCTAATCAAAAGACTGGCAGTTCAAATCCACCAGCCAGTCCTTGGAAACTCTAATAGTTGTGTGCCATCGAGTCAATTCCAACTCATAGGGACCCTATAAGACAGAGTAGAACTGCCCCATAGAGTTTCCTAGGCTGTAATCTTTATGAGCAGATATCTAGATTTCCAGATCTTTTGTTATGTGGAGCAGCTGGTAGGTTCAAACCACCATCCTTTTGGTTAGCAGCTGAGCACTTACCCATTGCACCACCAGGGCTCATATATATATACTCTCATATATATACATATATGTGCATATATATATATATATATATATCATAACAAGACCTAATGGAGAAACATGGGAATATTTGCTAAGTAATATGAGTACTTTAATAATGGTATGAACAAAGTTTTTTTGGAAGGGACAAAAAGAAAAATGAATTCTGCCTCCTGAGTGGGAAGACAGAACATCTTCATAGAATAATAGTAATAGATATTTGCTGAAATTCTTCCTAAGTACCAGGAAAGTACAAAGCACTTTTATGCATTATCTTCTCTAATCCTCACATCAGTCTTTTGAGATGAATATTATTACTCCAATTTGTAAAAGAAGAAGCTGAGACTCAGAGAGCTTAACAACACTGTACAAGATCACATTTCTAACCACGTTGTGGACAAAGAACCTGCAGTCATAATCACTGTGCTGCCTGCACACAGGGAAGTGAAATGTGCCTGCCTGGAATGTGCCTGATTATGTACTAAACATTTTGCAGGTTTATATCAGTTAATCCTCACCACAACCCTATGAGTAAATAGTATTATCATCCTCATACAACAGATTAAGGAACTGAAGCTCAGGGAGATTCTGTAAAAAAATGTAATCCCATGTGCCATTAAGTAAAGAAGTTGATATTTGATTTCATCTGATTCCAGAGTCCACATGCAGTCACCGTTCCACTTTGTTCTTAAAAAAGGTGGTGACACTTGAGCTCAATCTTTACAGGAGAGCAGAATTTCACCAGAGGAGAAAAGTATTCAAGTCATGAATGTAAGTCTGGGTGAGGGGAGGAGTCTCACAGAGCTACAAAGCAGACAATGCTTCTCAAACTTGAAACACTTGGGAACCACTTCAGAATCTTTTTATAATTACAGATGCCAGGGCCCAACCTAGACCTGCTAAATCAGAATCTGTGGAGCCAGATATCTCTGTATTATTAAAAATATCTTAGGGGACATCTAGCTCAACTGGCGTAACATAGTTTATAAAGAAAATGTTCTACATCCTACTTTGGTGAGTAGCGTCTGGGGTCTTAAAAGTTTATGAGCAACTATCTAAGATACTCCAGTGGTCTCACCCTGTCTGGAGCAAGGGAGAATGAAGAAAATCAAAGATACAAAGAAAGATTAATCCAAATGACTAATGGACCACAACTACCATAGCCTCCACCAGACTGAGTCTAGCACAACTAGATGGTGCCTTGTTACCACCACCAACTGTTCTGACAGGGATCACAACGGAGTGTCCTGGACAAAGCTGGAGAAAAATGTAGAACAAAATTTTAACTTACAAAAAAATACCAGACTTACTGGTCTGACAGAGACTGGAGAAACCCCGAGAGTATGACTCCTGGACACCCTTTTAACTCAGTACTGAGGTCACTCCTGAGGTTCACCCTTTAACCAAAGATTAGACAGGCCCATAAAACAAACAGTAATACAGTAGCTCAGCCATGTATATGAGACTAAAACGGCACACCCAGGGGCAAGGACAAGAAGGCAGGAGGGAACAGGAAAGCTGGATGAATGGCAATGGGGAACCCAAAGACGAGAAAGGGAAAATGTTGACAAGTCAC
>NW_004444053.1:2010806-2029539 GCF_000243295.1 Trichechus manatus latirostris
GTGTTGTTACAAAACAGTATGTATATTAATTGTTTAATGAGAAAAAAAAAGGCTTCAAGTGGCTTGGCAGCCCAGTGACTAGTCAATACAGTGGTACAAAGGCCTGGGTCCTTGACCTCAATTTGGGACAACTCTGAACATCCATCCCCAGCTCCAAAGCTCCTGTTGGGATCATCTGAGGTCTGCATCATAGTTCAATTTCTCCTTGTACTTAATCCTTCTTCCCTCATTCCCTTATAGATGTTGTACCCAAAAGTGCTTCTCAGTAAACATGTAAGCAAATCTGTTTCACAGTCTGTTTCCTAGGTAACCCACTTATGACATCTAGTGTATCACACATTGTAGGATTCAGGTAGTATTTGTGGAGCTGAATGAGTATTGGAAGGTGGTAAAGTCGCTAACAAAATCAATCAAATTAAGAGATGAGAAAGAATAGAGACCATGACCTTTTTCCATAACTTCATAAGAGGAGAGCCTCCAATTAATGATGCTGCCATAATGTGCTATTTCTTTGAAAGACAGAATTTGAATGATTGCTGCAGGGCACAGTAAACAAAAAGTCTTTAAGTCCCCATAACAACATAACCATCAGTCAGCAAACTTGAGAAATCCTTTGTAAAAGCACTTTGTCATATGTAAAACCCAAAAGACCTAAGAAATTTCAAATGACCATTAAGTTCCCATTCATTCTCATCTGGCCAAATTAGCAAAAAAGAGATAGGGAGTTCATACATCCATTGGCCATCTATCAGGCCATATTCAAATTACGTTAGTGTAAGTGGATCAGGAACATGGGAATTAAATTACCCTTTGGATGTTGTGGATGTAATCCTTAATACCTTCACCTTGGTGGATAGAGAATGCTTGCTTCCATCCCGAATACCAATGAACTCATGCTGTGGCTACTCTTCAAGATTCTGCATAATAACAGCACTTGGTCTCTTGGTTGAGATTCTCCCCATTGTACTTATTCTTTTCTTTTCAGAGGCAACTACTAGTATATCAGAGATGGGCCATTTATGCTACTGAATTGTTTTTAACTGGGGCACAGATTAACATAGAAAATGGACAAACAGGGTGTCTTAGTCATCTAGTGCTTCTATAACAGAAATACCACAAGTAGATGGCTTTAACAAAGATAATTTATTCTCTCACAGTCAAATTCAGGGTGTCAGCTCCAGGGGAAGGCTTTCTCTCTGTCAGCTCTAGGGGAAGGTCCTTGTTATCAATCTTCCTCTGGACTAGGAGCTTCTCAGCACATGGACCCTGGGTCCAAAGGATATGCTCTTCTCCTGGCACTACTTTTTTGGTGGTATGAGGTCTCCATATCTCTCTGCTTGCTTCTCTCTTTTATGTCTCAACAGAGATTGGCTTAAGATACAACCTAATCTTGTAGTTTGAGTCCTGCCTCATTAACATAACTGCCACTAATCCTGCCTCATTAACATCAGAGAGGCATGATTTCTGACATATAGGAAAATCACATCATATGACAAAATGGTGGACAATCACACAATACTGGGAATCATGGCCTAGCCAAGTTGACACACATAATTTTTGGGGGACACAATTCAATCCATAACACAGGGAAACTGTCTTTTCCACCACCCTCACCCACAGTATAACAGTCCCAAGGACTCCAACTCATGTGTCTTCTTTGTTACTATCACTCTGGGATAAGTGGGTTAAAGTCCTGTCTGTAAAATCTTTTTTTTAAAGATTTCAGGACATTTTTCTCAAGAAGGTATGCTAACAAAACTCATAAGAGCTGCCACTGGTTAAGTGCCTGGCATATTATCTTCTCTGTACTAGGCCCTTTACATTCATTATCTTGAGTCCTCGTGAGAGTCAGATAATTAGGTAAGTATTATTATTCGTGTCTTACAAAAGAGGAAGCAAATTGAGAAAAGCAAATAGATTACCAAAGACTGCACATTGATTAAGACAGCAGACCTGCAATTCAAGCCGAGGAATAGATAACAAGCACCATGAGGATATTCTTTGCCTTTATTTTTTATAAGTGATTTCAACTTGACAAAAACAAAGTGAAAGCAGGAATTCAAAAGGTGAGTAAGCTTTTAAACCACCAGCTGTCCTAGAGAAGTTATCTTATTTCTGTTGCTCTTGTGACCACTCATATTGTAGGAATCAAATCAAATAGAGATAGTAAATAAAACCAGAACCATAAGGGCCACCTACAGTCTGGAAGATGTCTCTGCATGGTGCAGATGGTTAACATGCTCAGCTGCTAACTGAAAGGTTGGAGGTTTGAGTCCACCCATAGACACCTTGGAAGAAATGCTTGGAGATCTACTTCTAAAAAAATAAGCCATTGAAAACCATATGGAGCACAGTTCTACTCTGACACACATGGGGCTGCCATGAATTGGAGTTGACTTGGCAGCAACCGGTTGGTTACACTCTGTAAAAGAATAAACTCTATTTAAACAAACAAATAAATTCCACAGAGAAGGACGATAAGGAAAAATGTCTGTCTTAAACTTGGCCATAGGTGGAGAAGGAAAAAAAAAAGTTATTCTCTGAGAACTTTTAAATAAAAGTTGGCCTCCATGGAGGTTTGTGTACCAAATTCATATTACCTGTTTAGATTAAAAAAAAAAAAAAGCTGCAAGTCAAAATTTTATCTTTAGACGATGTCATATCAGTTGCCTCTTATCATCTGGCTAAAGTAAACACAAACTCTTTATACAAGAATTCACCTTCACCAGAAGCTTTTCCACATGAAGTTAAATTAAATAAGAATTCACCCAAAAAGCATGGCAGAAACAAACAGGTTGTAGAATCAGACCCACAAAGGCTTCAGATATTAGATTTGTCAGATGCAGCATATAAGATGAGTATATTAAATATGTTTAAAGACATAAAAGAAATGTTGAAAGTATGAGTAAGGAATAAGACTATAAAAATGACAAGGCAGATTTAAATAAGATCAAATAGAAATTTTATAAGTGAAAACCTTAATACTTTAAAGTTAAAAGCTTATTGGATAGGGTAAACAGCAGATTACACACAGCTGAAAGGATAATCTAAGTGGAAGATAGATTTTAAAAACTTACCAGAATGAGCACAGAGAAATGACAAAATGGGAAATATGAAAAATATGGAAAAAGGAGACTAGATGACTAATTTAGACCTAATCAGAATTCAGAATGAAAATGGAGAAAAGGTAACATTTCAGAACATACTCCAAGGCCCTTGGTAAAAATCAATGACTGACATAAATCCTCAGTTTCAGAAACTCAGGCAGGGTTTAGCCTTTGTTGTTGGCTATCTTCAGTACACCACCAGCCTCAAAGTCCTCTAGCACTTCCTTTGGTGAGGGCCCTCTACCTGACCGTCTTCCTCAATGTCCCTGATCCGCCATCCGCACCTCGCCCTCCTTGTGCATTTGTGTATCTGAGAGGATCTTTCCCTGCTCCTTTTTCTGTCTCCAGCATTAGACTGCTGTTGCTTGTTACCTCTTGCTTGCTAGTTTAGTTTTAGGCATGTGCTATGTCTCAGGTTATTGGGTTAGGCCTTTCTCTTTGATCCTACCCCACCCGAGGACTAAAAAAGCCAGTTGTCATTGAGTCAATTTGAGATTCTGGCAACCCCATGTGTGTCAGAGCAGAGCTATGCTTCATAAGGTTTTCAAAGGTTGACTTTTCAGAAGCGTATCTCCAGACCTTTCTTATGAGGTACCACAAACTGCCCGTCTTTCAGTTGGCAGGCAAGCACTTAACTGTTTGCACAACCCAGGACTCCACTCCAGTACTAGGATACTTCTAATGATCTGGGCTGGGGTGATTTTCTGCCCCTCTTCCAGGGGTAGAGTGTTCTTTTTTTTCTCCTTTAACTTCCTCTAGCCCCAATGAGTCTTCATTTTTAACCCAGGGTGTCAGGGTTAACTGTCTTAGGAGAGAAGGATCTGGGTGGTGTTTCATGCTTTAGTGCAGTGGTACTGCACCACCAGACCAGCACCACCGATGGAGGCTTTCTCTGGTATCTGGCCTGCCCCAGATCTTCCTCATGAGCACTCGATAAATGTCTACAGTGAAAAATCTCCAAGTGGTTGCAATTTCCTTGGTGCCTGTGGCTCCCAGTGTTCCATCTTTGACAGTAGCCTACACTTGGCCTTTAGAAGCTTGTTAAAAAATATTTAGCTGCCTTCTGCATTATACTGAGTGAATTTAGTCAGTCGAAAAAGGACAAATATTGTATAAGACCATTATTATAAGAACTCACGAAAAGATTTAAACACAGAAGAAAACATTCTTTGATGGTTACAAGGGTGGGGAGGAAAAGAGAGGGATATTCACTAACTAGACAATGGAGGACAAGAATTATCTTAGGTGAAGGGAAAGACAACACACACTACAGGGGAAGTCAGCACAACTGGACTAAACCAAAGCTGAGAAGTTTCCTGAATACAACTAAACACTTTGAGAGACAGAGTAGCAGGGGTGGGGGTCTTGGGACCATGGTTTCAGGGGACATCCAGGTCAATTGGCAGAACAAAGTTAATTAAGAAAATGTTCTGCATCCCATGGCGTCTGGGGTCTTAAAAGCTAGCAAGCAGCCATCTAAGATGTATCGATTGGTCCCAACCCACCTGGAGTAAAGGAGAATGAAGAACACCAAAGATACAAGGAAAGTATTAGCCCAAGAGACAGAAAGGGCCAGATAAACCAGAGACTTCATCAGCCTGAGACCAGAAGAACTAGATGGTGCCTGGCTATCACTAATGACTGCCCTGACAGGGAACAAAACAGAGAGTCCCTGACAGAGCAGGAGAAAAGCGGGATGCAGAACTCAAATTCTAGTAAAAATACCAGACTTAATGGTTTGATTGAAACTGGAGGGACCCCGGAAGACATGGCCCCTGGGCTCTCTGTTAGCCCAAAACTAAAACCATTCCTGAGGCCAACTCTTCAGACAAAGATTAGACTGGACTATGGGACACAAAATGATACTTGTGAAGTATGTGCTTCTTAGCTCAAGTCGATACATGAGACTAAATGGGCAGCTCCTCCAGAGGCGAGAGGAGAAGGCAGAGAGGGTCAGGAGCTGGTTGAATGGACATGGGAAATCCGGGGTGGAAAGGAAGAGTGTGCTGTCACAGTACAGGGAGAGCAATTCGGGTCACATAACAATGTATGTTTAAATTTTTTGTATGAGAGACTAACTTGAATTGTAAACTTTCACTTAAAGCGCAATAAAAAATACATATATATATTAACTTCCTTCTTACACATAGATTAGGTATCCCCATCTGTGCTCTGCCACAGGTGAGTCAGCGCCCTTCCCCATCTCTCCTAGAATAAACTTCTCCAGCTCAGAGAAGTCTGAAATTGGTGAGTACTAAGTCAGCCCCTCTCTCAAATAGCCTTCCCCACACCTCTCACCTCTGCTATAGGGCAGAGTGGGTTTTACCCTCTCTATGGAGATAAATTTGGATGATTTAAGAAAGAACTCATCCAAGAGAACAGATTAAAGTGTAATTCGATTTTTGAACAAAAGTCCTTGGCACACAGTAGCAAGATTTTAATATATATGTGCTAAATGATTGAGTCAAGAGGGGCTTGCTTGCGTCTTAAAAGCTTGCAAGTAGCCATCCGAGGCCCAACAATTGGTCTCTGTTCTCCTGGAGCTGCAGAGGAAGAAGGAGGCAAGAATAGGAGGAGGAAATGGAATGTGCGGCTAACTGCCTCCATAAAAAACTGCCTCCTTTGCCATAAGACCAGAACTGGATACTGCCGTGCTACCATTACTGAACATCTCGATCAAAGATTGTATAGAAGAATCCTGATCAAAAGAGGAAAATGCAGAATAGGATTTCAAATTCTCATGGAATCCAGACTTTCAAAAGACATGGAGGCTGGATGAACCCCTGAAACTATTGCCCTGAGATAATCTTTAAATCTTAAACCAAAAATATCCCCTGAAGTCTTCTTAAAACCACACAATTGTTTAGCTTAACTAGTGAAAAATGTCTGTCTTGAGTATTACACTCTTTTAAGATCTATCTATATGGGCTCAAATTGACAATAGCAACTCAAAAGATTAGATAGGAAACTTAAGAGGCAGTGAGCTAATATTAATGGGGGAGGAACAACTCAGAAAAGGAGGGTGAAAATGGTTGTATAACTTAAAGACTGTAATCAGTGTCACTGAATTGTACATGTCGGAACTGTTGCATTGGTGTATGTTTTGCTGTGTATATTATCAACGACAACAACAAATATAATAAAATAAATTATTAAAAAAAAGGGACATGCTATTACTTATTTTAGCATTTGGAAGATAGAATAGCAGAATGGTTAAGAATTCCTGTCTTTGAAGACAGAAGAACTTGGGCTGGAATTTCAGATTGTCACTTCCTGACTCTGTGACCTTAGGCAAATTATTTAACCTCTCTAATCCTTAGTTTCCTTGGTTGTACAAAATGGCTATTTATAGCAGCTACTACCTAGGGTTATTATGAAGATTAAAAGAGTTATGATACGGAAGTGATCAGGACACTGCCTAGCATATAGTAAGCACTCGATCGATATAGCTATTATTATTATCATCAACTCTCCTGTTACCAACATTCCCATTGTGTGTTGGTATTACAGATTAAATTGTGTCCCCTCAAAATATGTGTTGTAATCCTAACCCCTATACCTGTGGATGTAATCCTGTTTGGAAATAGGGTTTTCTTTGTTATGTTAATTAGATCATACTAGAGTAGGGTAGATTCTAAATCTAATAACTTCTAAATTATGGAAAGTGAAGATTAGATGCAAAGATACACAGGGGGAAGAGAGACACCAAGTGAGGATCATATACAATCCAAAGAACTAAGAAATGCCCAGACTACCTACAAGGAAGGAATATATACAGCCAAGACCCTGATTTGGATTTTTAGCTTCCAGAACTGTGGAAAAAGTAAATTGCTATTCTTTAAAGCCACCCACCCACTTGTGGTATTTCTGTTACAGCAGCACTGGGAGACTGAGACAGTATGCGTTGGGTACATCTCATTGGTGGCCTTCATGGAGTGGAGCACTAACAGTTATTGAGCAGGAAAGAGCAAGTCACTGACGAATGGGGGCCTTGGAGACCTAAGCAAATTCTTCTGCCTTAAGACTGTATTAGATGTGGGGCTCGCTCACTTTATTTGCTCTTCTTCCCCTTCGGAATGTGGAACAGACAAGTGCGTGAACGGCATTGGTGTAGAAGCTAGAGAGTTACTAATCCGTCAACAACCAAGTATTCTCTAAGTCTGTACCTATTCATCACTGAGCATAAGGCCAAGGCTAAATAAGCCAAATCTCTACAGAAAAGGAATTCAGAGGAATGAATAAAAAGGTAGAAGCAAGTGTCAGAGGATGAAAGAAAATGTAGGGAAAAAAGCAAAGTAAAGAAAGATTTCATGGACATGGTTGATCAACCACTGTGGCCTGGTTACCTGGAAAAACCTTAGAGAAAGTCAGATGATGAATTTGCTAACACATGAAAGATTACAGATGTTTATATGAACAAACTTGTTTTGAAAGCATTCCATGTAAACGGATTTAATTCTTCTCTGGCAGATAGATGGGATGTGCTAGAGATAAAATAAGTGATAAATATGGCCTATCTTATCATCAATAAGGCATATCACTCTGTGCCCCAGCAAATGCACAAACAAACTAAGAAAACACATTCCCTGCAGGCCATTTCACTGTCAGACAGATCACTCTCAAAGAGTGATCCTGGCCACCTAGCACACGTAGGAGACTGAGGTCACAGCTTGAAAGACACTGACAACATGCTTCTGTCTTCAGTTCATTCTACTTAGAAGGGATGACTAACACCTTGCAGAATAAAGTTAGAATTCTGAATAATCCTAGCATGTTAGAGAAGTTAATAGTCATAAACTGATGAAGTCACAGACCTATAAGCTCACAATAGTTTATTTGAGAGAACACCTTCACAAATACATGAATGAGGAAATAAATGCCTAAGAAAAAATACATTAAGAAAGGACTGTGTGCCCCTTTATGGAGAGCTATAGAAGGAACTTTCATTATAAGCTGTTTGAAAACCACAGTTTTTGGAATAAGACAGACTTGCATTTGAATCCCAGGTCTTCCACTTTCTAGATATTTACTCTTGAACAGGTTCTTATTTCTGCTTCCCTTGATTTTCTCATCTCTAAAAAGGAGATAATAATCCCTGCCTTGCACAATTATTGTGAAGGATAGATGAAGAAAATCCTACATAGCAGACACTATTTGTTGCCTATCCAACATCCATTTCCTCCTCTCTACTCATTAACCCACCACCCACCTGTCAGTTTGTTGTACTGTGGTGTTTTGTGTGTTGCTGCAATGCTAGAAGTTATGCCACTGGTATTTCAAATACCAGCAGGAACACCTATGATGGACAGGTTTCAGCAGAGCTTCCAGACTAAGACAGACTAGGAAGAAAGGCCCAGAAATCTATTTCTGAAAATTAGCCAATGAAAACCTCATGGATCACAACAGAATACTGTATGATATAGTTCTGGAAGATGAGCTCCCTAATTTGGAAGATATTATACAATAGTTGCAACAATGGATTCAAACATACCAAAGGTAATGGAGATGGCATAGGACCAGGTAATGTTTTATTCTTGTATACATAAGGTAAGGTTGCCACACATCAGAGCTGACTCGAAGGTGACCGATAGTTCTTTTTTGGGTTAGGAGTTATATATCAGGCATTTCACAACTCTTTCAATGAGGAAAATTTGGGCAATAAATACGAGAACTGCCCTGATTTAAATAATAAGAGCACTATATTTTGCACGCCAAGGAGTCTACAAAGAGAGAAGACTCCCAGAAGTGTATTCCAAGGCTGATCAGGATTTACCCCTCAGCTGGGATAGAGTCATCATCCAAGAGCGCAGCCACCTGTACAAATTTTAAATCTGTTAATGAGTTGTTGTTGTTGTTGTTAGTTGCCTCCATGAATAGGATACAGAAGAAGTGATGGGATGTCACATGTGAGATTAGGTTGTGAAGTAGCTGTGGCTTCTACGTTGGGTGCTCTCTCTCTCTCATTTGCTCACTGTGAGAGAAGCCAGCTGCCATGTTGTGAGCTGCCCTATGGAGAGGACCATGTGTGAAGGAACTGAGGGAAGCCTCCAGTCAGCAGTTAATGAGGAACTGAGGTCCTTAGCTCAATAGCCTCCAAGAAGCTGAATCCCACTGTCAGCCACATGAATGAGGTGGGAAGTGAATTCTCTCTCAGTTGAGCCTTCAGCAGCAGCTTAATTGGAACCTCATGAAAGACCTTGAGCCAGAGGCATCCAGCTAATCTCAGCCCTGATTCTTGACCTACAGAAACGGTGAGATAATAAGCATTTGTTCCTTTAAGCTCCCACATTTTGAGGTAATTGGTTACAAAGCAATAGATAACAAATACAAAAAGCAGTGGTTTCATTTACCACACTCCAATCTTTTCATCTGTAAAAATGGGGATAAGACAATCCAGTCCAAAAAATTGTTGTGAGAATCAAATGATAGGATGCAAATAAAAGCTATTCATGCGCTATAAGGTGCAGTATAAAAGTAAGACATCCATCCATCCCCAGAATTATCATAATTTAGATAGAGGACTTTTCAGTCTTAATTGTTTAATGCCAGGTATCATGAGATCAAGCCCTGGTGGTGCAGTGGTTAAGCATTCGGTTGCTAGCGGAAGGGTTTGAACCCACCAGCCACTCCTCGGGAGAAAGATGTGGCTATCTGCTTCTTTAAGCATTACAGCCTTAGAAACCCTGTGGGATAGTTCTACTCTGTCCTATAGAGTCGCTATGAATTGCAATCAACTTGACAGCAATGGGTGGTGGGTATCATGAGATTCTAGAATTAACGGGCTAGAGGTGTATAGTTAAGTGCATTATATCTGATGGGGTGATGCTGCAGTGCCCAGCTATTCATTTAATTAATTTAACATTAAATGCCTATCAATACTTTCCTTATTCATCTATCAGCTGACAATTAGCACCTGTAATAAAAATAACGTCACGCTTCATGAGTGTTTTGGTTCTGTATTCACGTCAAGACTAGCGGCTTCTTTTTACAAAAGAATTCATAAAAGCTGAAAGTAGAAAGGGTCCTATATTCAAAACTTTAGCCTAGGCCCTGGGCCATGGGATGGATAGAGCCATTATGGTCTGCAACAACCATTCAGTGAGGGTCTCCCAGTTGCCCTGCATTATGTTGACCACTGAGAATTCAAAGAGCTGTAAATGTGGACTCAGCTCCTCTGGAGCTCACCATCTAATGAGGGAGATGGAGCAGTGAAAAGCTGCATGTGCAATGAAGCTCGCACTGAGGAGTCGAGAAGTGTTGTATAGATAAAATGCCCTACAGTCTACAAGTGGAGGAGAGGGCCGGGATAAGCCCCAAGAATTGATTTGTATTTCAGCCTGTTTACTCTGCTCTACAACATGATATCTCTGACCAGAGAAAAGTAGCAAGACATGATATGTAAATAAAAATATTTTTTAAATTTTCCAGGGGCTCAAGCTGAGGGAAGGAGGCATGAACAGGTAGAGCACAGGGCTTTTTTAGGGCAGTGAAACTACTCCACATGACACTGTAATGGTGGAAAGATGACATTATTCATTTTCCAAAACCCATAGGACTGTTCAACACAAAAAGTGAACCCTGATGTAAACTGCAGACTTTAGTTAATAACAATGTATCAATATTGGTCCATCAATTGTAACAAATGTACTAATTATCCTCAGGAATACTAGATGTTAATAATAGGAGAAACTGTGTGTAGAGGGAAAGCGAGTAGATGGGAACTCTCTGTACTTTCTGCACATCTTTTCTGTTAACCAAAACTACTCTAAAAAAATAGACTATTTAAAAATTGAAAAAAACTTACTGTGGTTTCCATCTTTTTATTGTTGTTGTTAGGTGCCATCAAGTTGGCTCTGACTCATAGTAAGCCTATGTACAGCAGAATGAAACACGCCCAGTCCTGCACCATCCTCACAATCATTGCTATGTTTGAGCCAATTGTTGCAGCCACCGTGTCAGTCCATCTCGTTGTAGGTCTTCCTCTTTTTTGCTGACCCTATATTTACCACTTGTCTCACCACCACTTGCCTGTCAGTTTGTTGTACTTTGATGGCTCTCGTGTTGCTGAGATGCTGGAAGCTGCCACTGGTATTTCAAATACCAGCAGGGTCACTCATGGTAGACAGGTTTCAGTGAAGCTTCCAGACTATGACAGATTAGGAAGAAGGACGAGGCGATCTACTTCTAAAACAATTGGCCAGTGAAAACCTTATGAATAACAGCAGAACATAGTCTGAGACAGTGCCGGAAGATGAGCCCCTCAGGTTGGAAGGCATTTTTCAAAATACGACCGGGGAAGAGCTGCGTCCTCAAAGTAGAGTCAACCTTAATGACATGGATGGAGTCAAGCTTTCGGACCCTTCGTTTGCTTGTGTGGCATGACTCAAAATGAGAAGAAACAGCTGCAAATATCTATCTTTTTAGTATCTTCAAAAAGTCAATCATTAGTTGAAAAATTAATTTTTAGTACCTATTATTTTCCATTGCATTGGGCATATCTGCTGCAAAAGACCTCTTTAAAGTATCAAAAAGCAAAGATGTCACTTTAAGGACTAAGGTGCGCCTGACCCAAGCCATGGTGTCTTCAATCACCTCACATGCATGCAAAAGCTGGACAATGAATAAGGAAGACTGAAGAAGAATTGATACCTTTGAATTCTGGTGTTGGTGAAGGATACTGAGTATACCACAGACTGCCAGAAGAACGAACAAATCTGTCTTGAAAGAAATACAGCTAGATTGCTCCTTGGAAGCAAGGATGGCGAGACTTCATCTCACATACTTTGGACATGTTATCAGGAGGTAACCAGTCCCTAGAGAAGGACACCATGCTTGGTAAAGTGGAGGATCGGCAAAGGAGAGGAAGACCCTTAAGAAGACGGATTGTCACAGTGGCTGTAACAATGGAGTCAAATATAGATGGCACAGGACCAGGCAGTGTTTCGTTCTGATGTACACAGGGTCCCTAAGAGTTGGAACCGGCTCGATGGCACCTAACAAGAACATTATTTGCAAAGAACTTATGCTTAATGCTGTAGGACACAAAATGTATGAGAAAAGGAGAAAATAACAACAACACAGTTCATTGAGTGCCAGGCATTTTGTTAAGAACTTTGATACATTGTCTCATTTTATCATCTCAAAAACTTGAACAAGACGATAAAAGTAAATCTATCAACAATGATAAACTAATGATCAGTAAGGGGAGGGGGTAATTTTCCCAGAGTTATACAAGTATAAATTATCATAGCCAAGACTTCAGCCAGACCTTTTTTCTGAATCACTCTCTGAACCTCACTACCTCCAGTTTACTTCACTTTGGTTGTTTATAGCATCAAGTGACATTTTATATAGCACTTTGTGGTTCCACAAAGGCATTTCATACATCACCTTATCTATTTTCACAACAAATCTCTGAAATTGGTATTATCCTCAATATATAGAAGAGAAAACAAAGGTTCAGAAGCTTAGGTGATTTGTCCAAGGTCAGCTAATCTGTGGCAGGCAGAGATTACACAAGCAACAGCACGCAAGAGTGTTACTGCTTAAGGTAGGAATCCATGCATCGTCAGGGGAACATTGTCATATGTAACATAAGAGTAATAACGCTTGTCCAGTTTAACAGCATTGTTGTGAGAATTGAAGGAATTATGTAAAAGTAATGTAAAAATTGGAAAGTTGGAAAGCATTTTATCTAAAATGGTCTTGAGGCTCAGAATATTGAAGAACTTGTCCAGGATCACCCAGCAAGTCCCAATAAGAACCCAAGGGTCTGTACTGAGCTCCTGGATGACCAGCCACCACTGCAAGTCTCTGGGCCTTAGTCAATGTTTGGAGAAACACCAATTGCTGAGCTTTTGTCTACAAGGACATGCTTTCTGTGATCACAAGGAGTAAGCTAACCAAAGAGGGAAACTTTTCTGCACATTCCTTGCTCAGAGCAGGGTCTATGGGAAAGAGTTTTGCAGCCATGGCCTTAGGTTCAGGACCCCTTGCTCTGCAGGGGTACAAGTGCCCCTCTCTGTATCCCAGGTCCCATTCGTGAGAAAAATTACCTCTAATACATGGCTTAGGCATCCCTGGGGGTACAAAAGGTTAACATGCTTGACTGCTAACCAAAAGGCTGGAGGTTCAAGTCCACTCAGAGACACCTCAAAAGAAAGGCCTGGTGATTTACTTCTGAAAAATCAGCCATTGAAACTATGGCGCACAGTTCTACTCTGACCCACATGGGGTTGCTATGTGTCGGAGTCAACTTGACAGCAACAGGTAAACTGGTAATGCAAGGCTTAGAGCAGGGGTTCTCGAGCTTTTCTATGGTAAATCCTACAGACTCTCCTCTGAATAATGTTTTCAAATGTATAAAATTTGATACATAGGATTACAAAAGAAACAAATTATATTAAAATGCAGTCATGAAAATATTCTAAGTTTGTGACATAGTAACATAAATGCTTCTTTATTAAAGTATTAGATAAAAGATTTAACAGCGGATCTAATAACTCTTATAATTTCAAAGTAGAGAAGAGCATAAACAATATTTCAAGATATTTGTAACACCTTAAAACCATATTTAGAAATCTGTCATTTCTATTGGTGACAAAGTTACAGGTATTCCTAAATACTAGTTTGTTGCCAATATATATAATTGAAAAAATACTAAATTTCACCTGGAGTTTACTAAAATTAAAATGTCATTTTTTCCTATCCAAGTCGATGTACATCCCTCATCACTACAGAATTCTGTCAGTGAATCCTTTGGGACCTCAGATTAAGAATCTCTGGTTTAAAGGAAATTCAAGAGGTTTTTAAGTAGAAGGCAATACCTTGTGGAGGAAATAACACTTACTATACCCTTAATATTTATTTTTTGTCATTTATGAGTAATATATTTACCACACTTAATTACACTCTACCACAGATACTAATTATATTAATTAATAGAATCTAGCATTAATTATTCCTCACCATAAATATTAGTAACATGAATCTCCAGAAAATTAAGAAGCCAAATTTATGTTTTTTAAATCACAAATCTATCCAAACTGTTACCTTGATGAATTAACATTCTATGCCTCAGTTTCCCTACCTCAGATACAGTGTAAGTATCAAGAATATGGCATTTGGAGACTGAAACAAAATGAATCTAGCGCCACTATGTATTAGCTGGGTGGTCATGGGCAAATTACTTGAGCTCTCTATTCTATTTTTAATTATATAAAATAGGAGTAACGATATCAACTCCTGAGGGTTGTTGAAAGGATCAAATAAAATTATGTATATATATATATATATATATATACATATGTATACATACACATACATTTGGCACAGCATCTGCTACATACTAAATGCTTGATTAGTAACTAGGAGCCCTGGTGGTGCAACGGCTAAGAGCTCAGCAGCTAACTAAAAGGTCGACAGTCCGAATCCACCAGCTGCTCCTTGGAAATCCTAGAGGACAGTTCTACTCTGTCCAATAGGGTCACTATGAGCCGGAATCAATTCGACAGCAATGGGTTTGTTTGTTTGGTTGGTTGGTTTGTTTTAACACTGCAACTACAATTATTATTACCTGTTATCACAGGGCATTTTGGCTATCAAATAAAAGTCAATATGCCTGGTACATACCAATGACAAATTTTACAGGCTCCCTCTCAGCAGAATCTTCAGGTAGACTCAGAGGTGATGAGAAAGAATCAAAACCTCAACCATGCTTAGGGACCATCAGCTTCAGCTAGAAAATAGCACAGAAATCAGCCCTTGTGCAAACAGAGTGAGAGTCCTGACCTTTGATGTGATTGGAAAAATAGGCTATTTTGGCCTTGGGGAGCTTCTTATCACCCTGTCAGAGCACCTTCAAATTTTTGGTTCCCCCTTCCCTGGAATCCAGGGCCTCTGGTGTCCAGCCTTCTTTCCCTAACACTCCACTGTGGCACCTCATGCAAGACGGGACATACCTCTCCAACGCACCAGGCACTGTTTGCTCTCTCTAGGTGGCAGGTGGTCTGCAACTTGGAAGCTCTTTTATTTTTCTCTGCTTTGTTCTCCTAAGGCCCTGCTTTCTAGGTCATAGCTGCCTAAGTTGAATTAATTAACAATACTGAGGTATTGAGGATGACTTGGTTCCCAATCTGCTTCATAGAAACATATCTGTATATTAATAGAATCTTTTAATACAGATACTAATATGATGTGCGTCCCTGGGTGGCATAAGTGGTTTTCTATCAGCTACTAACCTTACTGGTTGATGGTTAAAACCCATCCAGTTACACTACAGAAGAAAGACCTGGCTATCTGCTTCTGTAAAGATTACAGCCAAGAAAACACTATGGAGCAATTCTACTCTGTCACACATGGGGTCACCATGAGTCAGAATCAACTTGACAGCAACTGGATTTATTTTTTTGTTTTGTTTTGTTTTTCTTTTACTACAGTATAAGCATGTATCCATATAGGCATCAGTTGCAGCCTACCTCTGCCACATCCAAGCTTGCCACCTTGACCAAGGCAGGTAACCTCTCTGAGACTATTCTTCACTCATAAAACGGGAATGATAATAGCTACTTAGTTCTGTTGCTAAAATTATGAAATGAAATTTTATTTATAAAGAGTCTAGAAAAGTATAGATACTAAAGAAGTTAGGTATTAATAAGAGTAATGGGACTTTCAGAGTACTGGAGAATATTGGATGTGAGATTGGAAGGACTGTGGATGCCTCGTATCATCCTGTGTAGGTATCTGTTTGCTTTGTCAGTGGATGGTATTTCTTCCACACTGAAAAGATAAACACACTTCAGTCTATTCATGAACACAGCACTCATGAGGAAAATTCTACCCAATCAATCTTCATAGCCAGTTTGGAGATGGGGCAACACCTAAAACACAACTATGTAATCTCCCCACTCCAATCCAGACAGTCTATACTAGGTAATGCCCGGACTCTTGAAAACATTCTAACCATCTGACAAAAATCAAAGTTCGGCAAGCACATAGCCTTGAGAATGACTGAGAGGTTTCAACCTTTTTCCTTCTTTAGCTTATAAAGGCTTGCAGAGACATTCAGCATAGCCTCTTGGTCCTCCTTAAAGTTTGGGGCTCTTCAGCTGTGGAATCCAAATCACTCTTCTGGAAAATTGCCCAGAGCACAGCTCTGGCTTCGAAATCTCTGGACTGCAGCCATGATAAAGGCACTTGCTCCCGCCAGCACGTAGAGGAGAAACATGGAAAATACCACTCAGGTAGGAACACAATGAAGCATTTCTAGGCTACTTCAGCCAGGAGGGAACTTTGTCACCGGCTTCTCAGGAAAAAGAAACCATGTCCTACCCTCCCCACTTGCCTAATCATCATTAGCATTGCAGAGCTGAAAAGAGCTTCAGTGTGCTGAAGGAGAGTCATCAGGATGGAAAAACTTGAATCTTAGTTTATGAATTTAAGAACAGGGTCTCAATCTGCATACTCCATCTTTCAGGGCTCACATGCTTCCATGTGTTTAGAAAAGCTTCTATTGGGACCCAAGTTTGCCTTCTTGTAACACCCTGTTCCATACTGTGCACACATTTTCTTTTTTTTCCTACCTTTTGGATTTTAGGAGTAAATATTTGGTTTAATCATACTGCTATCTCAATCCAGGGCACACTATCATATTTGATCTCCCAAAATCCCTTTCTTGTTTTATTTTAATTTTTCCCTTCATCTCCCATCTCTCATTACTATTCCTGGACATTGAGTAGGCATCCACTCTAAGGTGTTTAATATGTATCTTGATGTGCCTATATTTTGTGTATGTCAATATTTTTAGTTTTCATGACAGTGTCTCATCATATTTCTTACCTTTTCTCTCAGTGCTATGCTCTGATGTATAGTTATTAGTTTATTGTTTCTCCCATTGCCACTGAGCCCGACTTACAGCAACCTTTTAGGACAGAGTAGAACTGTTCCATAGGGTTCGCAAGGCTGTAATCTTTACGGGATTAGACTGCTACATCTTTCTCCCTTGGAGCACTTGGTGGGTTCCAACCGCTGACCTTTCAGTTAGCAACCGAGGGCTTAACCACAGCGCCACCAGGGCTACTTCATTGTTTCTAAGAGCTCTGTAATATTGCATCTAATGATGGGCAACCATTTGGTACTACAAATAATGCTGCTATGTGAATTTTTCTATATGGTTCCTCATGGGTCTATGCAAGAATTTCTCAGGCATGTTGCCAGGAGAGAGGTTTGCTGTACCACAGGATACACAGATAACCTAATTTCATTAAAAACTGACAGATTGCTTCCAGACAGGCTGGGTCAGTTCACACTCCTACCAGCTATGCAGGTGGGTTCCTGTTTCTCTTGACTTGTTGAAAACTTGAAATTCTCTAGCTTTTAAATTTTTGCCAGTTGAATGGGTATTAAGCAGCATATCATTGATGTTTTAAATTTTATTTCTCTTATTACTGATGAGGTTGATAATCTCTTTACCTAAGTTTAATTGCCCAGGTTTTTCCTTTTGTGAATTCTGTATTCATATCCTTTGCCCATTTTCCTTGATGGTTAGCAGGAGTTCCTTTTATAATCTAAATATTAATCCCTGGTTGATTTTCAGCTTTGCAAATATCTTTCCTCAGTATGGTACACATCTGTTGACAGAGTCTATTATGTTCATGTTCAGCAGAAATCCTTAATTTTTATGTGGTCACATCCAACAATTTTCCACCTTATAGCTTGTGTTTTAGAGTCTTGTTTAAAAATCCTTTTCCACCCCAGTGTCATATTTTCTGTTATTAGCTTTAAACTTTTAAAGTTGTTTCCTTCGTATTTAGGTCTTCAAGCCATCCAAAGCTCAGTGTACATACAGCATGAAGTAGGAATCTACATATATATTTCTCAATGTAGTGAAGCCAGCTTTCCCAGCACTATCTATTAAATAATTTATTTAAACCTCATCTCTATCATATATCATTTTCTTACATGCATGGTCTGTTCCTGGACACTCTTATCTGGTCCATGTTTTATTTGTTTGCTACTGTGCTGGTATCATCTATTCTCTGATAGATAGGGACAATTCCCATTTATCTATCTATTTATTTACCAAATTGTCTCAGCTATTTATGAATCTTAATTCTTCATGTACACTTTTGAATCAGTCTATCAAGTTTCTCAAAAATTCCTGCTGGAGTTTTTACCAGAACGCATTGAATATCTAGACTAATTTAAATGACTGACAAATTTATAATAGCAATTAATTCCATTCATTCACTCATCCATCCATTATTCATGTCTTCTTCTATGGCTTTTAAATGAGTTTGAAACTTTTCTCCTTAAGTTTTTGTGCGTTCCTTGTTATTTCTATTCTTAGAAACTTTAGAGATTCTTGATATAAGTGGCATCTCATTTTCATTTCAACTTTTTGTTGGATACTGTCTTAGTCATCTGGTGCTGCTCTAACAGAAATACCACAAGTGGATGGTTTTTTTTTTTGTTTTGTTTTGTTTTTTCCTTTTCTTTTTATATTTTATGGTACTTCAGGTGAAGGCTTACAGAACAAATAGTTTCTTATGAAACAGTAGTACACATGTTGTTTTATGACATTGGTTAACAACCCCACAACATATCAACCCTCTAACTTCTCAACCTTT
>NW_004444053.1:2035289-2037644 GCF_000243295.1 Trichechus manatus latirostris
GAATAATCTGAGCTTAGTCTTATTGTTTCTCCTCTGTATGTGACTTCTTGTTTTTCACAAGCTGCTCTCAGGATTCTTTGTTTGTCTTTAGTTTTGGCGAGTGTGAATATGATATGCCTTGGTGATTTTCTTTTGGGGTCTCTTCTATATTGGGTTCATTGAGTTTCTTGGATGGCCAGCTTGCATCTTTCATGATATTGGGGAAGTTTTCTTTCAGCAGTTCCTCAGTGATCCTCTCTGCGTTTTCTGTTTTCTCCCCCTGTTCTAGAATTCCAATCACTTGCAGATTTTTGCTTTTGATTGTGTCCCACATAACTCTCAGGGTCTCTTCATTTTTGTTTGTTCTTTTTTCTAAGTTTTCCTGAAACAGAGTTGTATCCAAGTGTTTGTCTTCAACTCCACTGATCCTGTCTTCCAACATCTTCAAATCTGCTTCTCAGCCCTTCTGTGACATCATCAATTTCTGAAATCTTGTTGTTTATCTTTTGGATTTCTAATTGTTGTCTCTGTATAATTTCTAGTTGTGAATTTATTTTGGCATTTTGTTCCTACATCATCTTCCTGAATTCTTCCGATTTTTTGTCTGTATTTTCCATGAATTTGTCTATTTTTTCCTCATGTTTGTCAGCTTTTTGCCTCAGTTTTTGGAGAATTCCGAGTATTAGAGGTTTGAATTCCCTATCAGGTAGTTCTAGTGCATTTTATTCCACAAGAGAGGCATCTGGTGTTTTATTTTGGACACCTACTGGAACCATCCTGTCCTGTTTTTGTAAATGTTTTGATATTGTCTGCTGTTTTTAGAGCATTCAGTAGTTATTTTTCTCATTTATTGATTGTAGATTTGTTTGTTTCTTCCCTTTTTCTTAAAAAAATTTGCCTATGTCTCAGCAGGCAGGTTGTGTGTTCTTTGTTGTTTGCTCATCTGTGCACTCAATACTTTTCACCTCCTTCTCCAACTGGCAGGGTCAGTCACTCAGATATGGTACAGCAGGGCAGGTGTAGCTGAAGAGAAGTTACTGGGATGGGTTGTTTGTGGCACTTACTACAGCCACCAGAGCGGGATGGTAATCAGTGCAGGACAGGTTCCAGTAGGCCGTGCCTGTGCTGTTTCGTGGTGTGATGTCAAGCGCACGGTGCAGGTAGGCAGGAAGCAGCAGGCAGATTGTTATGTGTGGAGCTAAGATGGATATGGGAGAGAGGAGAGAGGAACAGGAGCCAAAAACATACAAACAAACAAAAAAGAATGCTAAGAGAGCTTGCCGTTTGAATGGAGAGTTGAGAGACTTTGAAATGGAGAGAAACAGAAAGGGGAAGAGGAACAAAAGAAAAGAATGAATAAATAAAAATGAGAAAGGTTAAAGAACCTAAAAGTTCCCAGGGATCCCACCAATGCAGCTATGAGGTCTGGGGATGTCGCTCTCAGGTGTTGCAATACAGACTGGCTAGAAGGCCTAGAGGTATTCAACACCTGTTATTCAGGGATAAGAAAGAGAAGGAAGATATAGAGGGACGAGAAACTGAGCAATGAAGAAAGACAAAAAGGGAAAAAGAGGGAAAAGAAAACAAAACAAATTTAAAAAAAAAGAACAAGAAAGGCCCCCCAAAAAAACAGAAAAAAAAAAAACAACAAAAAAAGAAATGTCTTCAGGGATCCCTCTGCACGTCTGTGGAAGCTGAAGGGGAGTTCCTTGCCACGCAGCTCCGCCTGGCCAGAAAGGCCTCCCAACTCAAGAAAAGGAAAAGAAAACAAACAAACAATTCAAAACTAACAAACGAACAAAAGCCCTGGGATCCCACCAGCGCAGTAGCCCAAACCGGGTAGCAGCTCCACACTCAAATGGAGCTCCGCAGCCCCTCAGGAAGAAGCAAAGATGGCACACGGAGCCAGGCACTCGAGTGAAAGGAGGAGAGGTGGCGAGAGGCAAGTGAGAAATCAAAAGAAGCAGAAAAAAAAAGCAACACTAGCAGCCAACAAATGGCACCGAGAGAGCCGCCCCTTGGGTGTGTGGAATCCAAGCAGCCAGCGCTTCCCGGTCAAGAGACCGTGGCTGTGGGAAGCAGAGGAGGCCAAGCTGGGGCAAAGAGGGGTGGGGGGTGGGAAAGCACACACTGCAAATTACTGGTTGTTTTGTCTCCTGCTGGACCCTCTGTGAGGCTGCTTTCTCGTACCCCCATTTGCTGGTCACCGATAGGAGTCCACGGTGGTGGATCTGCACTGCGTTAGCTGGTAGGGGACCTCTGCATGAATCTCTCCTTGCTCTCCATTCTCTGTCAGTTTTCTCACTGCATTTGGTGCTTGGCTGAGTTCTTTATCTCTTCATTTGATGTTTTAGGGTTTCAGGATTGTTGTATTCT
>NW_004444053.1:2038116-2047615 GCF_000243295.1 Trichechus manatus latirostris
CACACAGTACCAGGAATCATGGTCCAGCCAAACTGATATACACATTTTTGGGGGGACATAATTCAAACCATGACAGATATTGCTAGTGCAAGTTTAATTTCTCCAGCAACCTTGCTGAACTCTGTCATTAATTTTTTAGTGCATTCTGTGGATTTTCAATGTATATCTGACTCCTTTTATTGGATGGTACACTGAAGCTAGATGCATGCCTGCTCTTCACATTCTTATCACTAAATCTCTTTGGACTTTTCCCATGCTGATTGCTGCACAGATATCCTGGCTATCATTTTTACCCAGACATTACACTGAGCACTTTACAAGTCATTGCCTTACTTGATCCTCACAGTAGCCCTATGTGGTGTTATTATTATTCACACTTTACAAAGCCTAAGAGAAGTAAGTTGTCTCAGGTCACACAGACTCTATAAGACCAACATAAGAACCAGGTAGCTCTGACTCCAGAGCCAAGACTTGTACAGCAGTACTACTCAAAATGGGGGCCCTAGACCCAGATAAAGTTTATATTATTCACCTATATGCTCACTCTCAATGAAAAATATATACAGTTTTGTAATTCTTTTTCCGTATGCTATGTTGACTCTGAATATATTTATTGAAATGTAATTTTATGTTGAATTTAATAATAAAAAATGAAGTAATGATAAATTTAAAATTGGGGGCTGGTGTTTTGTGTATCTTTTTAAATTAATTTTTCTGGTAATTATTTTTAATGTATAAGTATTAGTTGGCTATAATTTGAAAATAATTTTTAAAAAAGGACAAAACTGGTCCTTTCCCACTGATAGTTTGAGAATCACTGATACAGATTACATAGCCTTCCTCTGTAAAGATATCTATTGGTGGCTTAAATGACTGAAGATCCAATTAGGGTGTAACAAAAGTTATGAACCAGTATATATTTGGGTGCTAAAATTGTTTCAATCATTTTAAGTAGGTGATTTTTGTTTCCGAAGAGCTCATAATGGATGAGAGCCACCCTGAGCAAGCCCTGTCCTACAAAGGAACGCCTCAGAACATTTCTTTACAATGTCCCCCATTCAGCTTTCTCTACTACTTCAGACCTCAGCATCCAATGGGTTTGAAAGGCAAGACTCTACCGTTGTCCCTGTAAATACTAAGCAATGCCTGAGGTAGAAGTTGGAGAAAAATCTTTTATTCTAAAATCTAAAATCACCAACCTTTAGAGTCAGCTCTTCCCCATTTGGAAAAAGCAAATATTGAACTTCAGCATGACAGTACCTAGAGATTAATTATGAAGTTGTTGACTATGTTAACAAAATTATGTTACTCAGAATACTAGAGTGTTTGAACATAGACTGAAGTATTTAAGAAGTCAGAACAGCTGAGTTTGTATAGTAATATTGAGATATATCATTGAATCTGTGAAGGGATATGTTATATCTGTAGGGAAACTGTGATCATTAAGGTTGTGTGTCATCCTGGCAGGGCCATGATTCTCAGTGGTTTGGAATTATGATGTAGTTTGGCAGTCGTATGATGATGTAATCACCTCCACAATGAGATCTGATATAATGTGATCACCTCCATGGTAGAATCTGCTATGAGTAACCAATCAGTTGAAAGGGATTTTCCTTGAGGGATGTGGCCTGCATCCAATATAGGTGGACTTTCTAGCAAGGTTCACTGGCTTTTGCTATCTCTGGATCCTGCAACTGGCTCCTGTTCATCTGACCTCCAGTTCTTGGGACTTGAGCTAACAGCTTGCCTGCCAATCTTGGAATGTGTCAGCCTCTGAGGTCTGGATCTTGGGTTCACCAGCCCCTGCAGCTACGTGAGTCGAGAGGGGCCTCCAGCCTGACCCACGGACTTGGGACTTTCCAGCCTCTACAACAGCATGAGCCATTTCCCTCTCTCTGTCTCTACACACACACACACACGTATTATGTATATATATATATACACACACATACATACACACGCTTCTCTGGTTTTGCTTCTTTAAAAGAGCCCAGCCTAAGACAAAAACACGAAACTAAAAAATGAAATTAAAGACCAAATCACATTTCTTAGAAAAAGTTGTACAGGATAGTCTTCTGACAGATCATTCAGTATGATAGGACAATTCAATGAATTTACAATCTGAGTGGTTTGTTTATTTTTTTTTTTTTATAATTATCTGGCTGTAGTTTTGAGTGTATAATGTTCCCATGTTTCAAACATAATAATTAGTAGGGATAGCAAAAGTAATATGGCTTTTACATTTGGATTTTAACCTTTTTGTATGTCACTTATACAAAGATTTTCATAACAGCCTTATGGAGCATATGAAAAAAATGGAAAGAGTCCAAATACTTAACAGTAGGGAATTTTTTAAGCAAGCCAGCTTTTTAAATATAATGAGATACTTACTGCAAAATCTTTTAAAATAAATAAGCATAATGTATCAATACATAAAATGGCTCTACAAAAGAGTGTTGACTGTAAATCACAAAATAGAAAATGGAATATATATATAAGTTACAATGGCATAAAAATATGTTCATGTGTTCAGAAAAAGAATTGTAATTTAGTTGGATGAAATTTATTGTGTTTTTTTATTTGTGAAGGTATGATATAATCATCTTAAAATACATTTTTATGTGGCAATTTACAAAAATCACATGATATATAGTCAGTTTGTGTTAACTGAGGGACTTATGTAACTCTCAGGTAATGATAATAGGTAGCAAAGAAAAATAAAACAATGTGGATCTTTTAAAGAGCAGTCAGATCAGTAGTCAGCAAAATATGGCCTGGGACCAAATCAAGCTCACTGCCTATATTTATAAATAAAGTTATACTGGAACACAGCCACACTCATTTGTTTACACACTGTTTATGGTTGCTTTTAGGAGTCCCTGGTTGGAGAAAATGGTTAAGCCTTCAACTACTAGCTGAAAGGTTAGTGGTTCAAACCCACCCTGAGGCACCTTGAAAGACAGACCAGGTGATCTGCTTCTGAAAGTCACAGCTTTGAAAATCCTATGGAGCAGTTCTACTCTGACACATATGGGGTCCCTATGAGTTGAATGACAACAACATGGCTGCTTTTGAGCCACAACAGAAGAGTTGAGTAGTTGCAACAGAGGTTATGTTGTTGTTGTGTGTGCCATTGAGTCAATTCCGACTCATAGCAACCCTATAGGACAGAGTAGAACTGCCCCATAGGGTTTCCAAGGCTGTAATCTTTATGGGAGCAGACTGCCACATCTTTCTCCCACGGAGTGACTGGTGGGTTCAAACCGTAAACCTTTTGATTAGCAGCCAAAGTGCTTAACCACTGGGTAACCAGGCCTCCTTAACAGAGGTTGTATGGCCCTCAAAACCTAAAATATTTACTACCTGGTTATAGACCCTGCAGATTATTGTTTGAAGATATATGGGTTAGAATCTATTCTCATTCCTGGGATTACCATTTAAATAACAGAAATAGACAAAAGACCCTAAACTACTGTATTCTGGTCTGAGTGTGTAAATAAGTGTCATTAATTTTGATTGATTACAGGACCAAGAAGGTTTGGGAAACAATCAAAATACTATTTTTCAGAGCTAAGAAATCTCAGAGCACAATGCTTTCACTGTTAAGCAAACAAGTCAGTCCCAAGGGCACCAGAGCTATATGACCTGAGTGTGGAGTAAAAGCTAATGAATACAATCTAAACTACAGCCTGGGTCACCTAGGCAATTCAAGTTTCCCTAGGAGATTTCTTATGGTGTTGTCAAAGAACACTGATTATACCATGGACTGCCAGAAGAACAAACAAAGCTGTCTTGGAAGAAGTACAGCCAGAATGCTCCTTAGAAGCAAGAATGCTGAGACTTCGTCTTATGTACTTTGGAATATCATCAGGAGGGACCAGTACCTTGAGAAGGTCATCATGCTTGGTAAAGTAGAGGGTGAGCAAAAAAGAGGAAGACCTTCAATGCAATGGATTGACACAGTGGCTGCAACAAGGGGCTCAAACATAGTAACAATTGTGAAGATGACACAGGACCACGCAGCATTTCACTCTGTTGTACATACTTGAAGGCACCTAACCACAACAACATCATGTAGGAAGCTTTCTATCCCTTACTAGGGGCATACAGTGTTCTTACGGTGGCGTCAGATTAACAAAGGAAAGCTTGATCTATGGATTTCCTGAAGGTGTCAGAGCAAGAGTGAGTCTCAGGGGAAACTGCCTGTACACATCTCCTTAAACCATAAATAATCTCTAAATAAAGACAATTATAAAGTCATACTTGCACCTAATGTGATACAACTTACATGCATACAACCAAAAAAATCATTAGCTGGATTTATATCTTATATTTTATAGTAAGTAATGAATAAGGAGGAGCCCTGGTGGTGCAGTGGTTAAAGCGCTTGGCTGCTAATGGAAAGGTCAGCGGTTTGAACCTACTAGCAGCTCTGCGGGAGAAAGATGTGGCAGTCTGCTTCCGTAAAGATTTATGGCCTTGGAAATCCTATGGGGCAATTCTACTCCATCCTATAGGATGGCTATGAGTTGGAATCGACTTCACTGTAGTGGGTTTGGTTTGGTGATGGAATAAGAGGGGAAGAAAGCAAAGATATTTGATTAATTTACCACACTCTAGCACACACATCTATATCAAATCTATTGAGATTCTCTCTAAATTCATGTAGGATATAATCAAGGTTGTACTTGGGCCCTCTTGGACTTGTTTTAATTTTCTTCAGATTCAACATGAACTTGTGTATCAGCAATTGCTGACCTGTTCCCCAGTTGGCCCCTGGCCTTGTTCTGGCAGACGATATTGAGCTCCATCGTCTCTTTCCACAGATACAGTCAATTTGATCAGTTTGATTCCTCTGTATCTTATCTGGCGAGGTCCACATGTGTAGTTGCTGTTTATGTTGTTGGAAAAAGGCATTTCCAATGAATAGTGTGTTGGTCTTGTAAAATTCTATCATGAGATCTCCAGCTTGGTTTCTATCAACAAGGACATATTTTCCAACTACTGATACTTTTTCTTTGTTTCCAACTTTCCCATTCCAATCACCAGTAATTATCAATGCACCTTGAATGCATGTTTGATCAATTTCAGACTGAAGTAGTTGGTAAAAATCTTGAATTACTTCATCTTTGGCAGTAGTGGTTGGTGCGTAGATTTGAATAATAGTCATATTAACTGGACTTCTTTGTAGGTATGTGAATAATATCCTATTACTGATAGCATTGTTGTGCAAACAGAACAGGGTGATGCTGCAAGGTTTAAAATCAGGAAAGGTGTGTGTCAGGGTTTTATCTTTTCACCATACTTATTCAATCTGTACACTGAGCAGATAATCCGAGAAGCTGGACAATATGAAAAAGAAGGTAGCATCAGGATTGGAGGAAGATTCATTAACAACCTGTGATATGAAGATGACACAACCTTCCTTGCTGAAAGTGAAGAGGACTTGAAGTATTTACTGAAGGAGATCAAAGACTACAGCTTTCAGTATGGATTGTACCTCAACATAAAGAAAACAAAAATCCTCACAACTAGACCAATAAGCAGCATCATGAAAAACGGAGAAAAAATTGATGTTGTCAAGGATTTCATTTTACTTGAATCCACATTCAAAGCCCATGGAAGCAGCAGTCAAGAAATCAAAAGACACATTTCATTGGGCAAATCTGCTGCAAAACACCTCTTTAAAGTGTTAAAAAGCAAAGATGTCACTTTGAGAACTAAGGTGTGCCTGGCCACAGACATGCTATTTTCAATCGCCTCATGCATGTGAAACTGGACAATGAATAAGAAAGAATGAAGAACAATTGCTGATTTGAATTACAGTGTTAGTGAAGAATATTGAATATACCATGGACTGCCAGAAGAATGAACAAATCTGTCTTGGAAGAAGTACAACCAGAATGCTCCTTAGAACCAAAGATGGAGAGACTTTGTCTCATGTACTTTGCACATGTTATCAAGAGGGACCAGTCCCTGGAGAGGGACATCATACTTGGTAAAGTAGAGGGTCAGCAACAAAGAGGAAGACCCTCAATGAGATGGATTGACACAGTGGCTGCAACAATGGCTCCAACTTAGCAACAAATGTGAGGATGGCACAGGACAAGGCAGTGTTTCATTCTTTTGTACATAGGGTCACTATGAGTTGTAGTCGATTGGATGGCAGCTAAAAACAACAACAAGCATGCAAATGTCTTACCCAGTCTCCCCCAATCTCTCCAACTTTTGTTATTTTGTGTTTTTTGGATTAGTGCCAGTATTGTCGGGGTGAAATGGTATCTCGATATCGTTTTGATTTGCATTTCTCTAATGGCTAATGTTCACAAGTATTTCCTCATGTATCTGTTAGCTGCCTGAATGTCTTCTTTGGTGAAGTTTCTGTTCATGTCCTTTGCCCATTTTTTAATTGGATTATTTGTCTTTTTGTTGTTGAGGTGTTGCAGTATCTTGTAGATTTTAGAGATTAGACCCTTATCGGATATGTCGTAGCCAAAAATTTCTTCCCAGTCTGTAGGTTCTGTTTTCACTCCTTTGGTGAAGTCTTTTGGTGAGCATAAGTGTTTAATTTTTAGGAGTTTCCAATTATCCAGTTTCTCTTCTGGTGTTTGTGCATTGTTAGTTATGGTTTATATCCTGTTTATGCTGTATATTAGGGCTTCTAGCATTGTCCTTATTTTTAATTCCATGATCTTTATCATTTTAGATTTTATATTTAGGCCTATGATCCATTTTGAGTTAGTATTTGTGATGGTGGGAGGTATGGATCTTGCTTCATTTTTTTACAGATGGAGATGCAGTTATGCCAGCACCATTTGTTAAAAAGACTGTCTTTTCCCCATTTGATGGACTTTGGCCCTTTGCCAAATATCAGCTGCTCATAGATGGATGGATTTGGGTTCTCAATTTTGTTCCGTTTGTTTATGTGTCTGTTGTTGCACCAGTAACAGGCTGTTTTGACTACCATAGCTGTATGATATGTTCTAAAAGCAGGTAGTGTGAGGCCTCTCACTTTGTTGTTCTTCTTCAATATTGCTTTACATATCCAGGGCCTCTTCCCTTTTCATATAAAGTTGGTGATTTGTTTCTCCATCTTGTTAAAGAAGGTTGTTGAAATTTGGATCAGGATTGCATCTTATCTGTAGATCACTTTGGGTAGAATTGATATTTTCACAGTGTTGAGTCTTCCTATCCATGAGCATGGTATGTTTTTCCACTTATGTATGTCTGTTTTGGTTTCTTGCAGTAGTGTTTTGTAGTTTTCTTTGTATAGGACTTTTACTTCCCTGATTAGATTTATTCCTAAGTACTTTATCCTCTTGGGGGCTATTGTAAATGGTATTGATTTGGTGATTTCCTTTTCAAAGTTCTCTTTGTTGTTGTAGAGAAATCCAACTGATTTTTGTATGTTAATCTTGTTTCCTGATACTTTGCTGACATCTTCTATTAGTTCCTGTAGTTTTCTTGTGGATTCTTTGGGTTTTTCTGTGTATGATATCATATCGTCTGTGAATAGGGATATTTTTACTTCTTCCTTACTAATTTGGATGCCCTTTATTTCTTTTTCTTGCCTTATTGCTCTAGCTAGGACTTCCAGCACAATGTTGAATAAGAGTGGTGATAAGGGGCATCCTTGTCTGGTTCCCATTCTCAGGGGACTGCTTTCAGTTTCTCTCCATTTAGAATGATATTGGCTGTTGGCTTTGTATGAATGCCCTTTGTTATGTTGAGTAATTTCCCTTCTATTTCTATTTTGCTGAGAGTTTTTATCACGAATGGGTGTTGAATTTTATCAAATGCCTTTCCTGCATCAATTGATAAGATCATGTAATTCTCTTCTTTTATTTATGTGATTGATTACTTTGATTGATTTTCCAATATTGAACCATCCCTACACACCTGGTATGAATCCCACATGGTCGTGAAGTATTATTTTTTTGATATGCTATTGAATTCTGTTGACTAGAATTTTGATGATTTTTGCAGCTATGTTCCTGAGGGATGTTGGTCTGTAGTTTTCTTTTTTGTGTGATATTTTTGTAACTGGGTTATGCTGGATTCATGAAATGAGTTTGGGAGTATCCCTTCCTTTTCTATGCTCTGAAACATCTTGTAGTATTGGTGTTAGCTATTTTCTGAAACTTTGGTAAAATTCTCCAGTACAGCCGTCCAGGCCGGGACCTTTTTTTTTTGGTTGGGAGTGTTTTTATTACCTCTTCAATCTCTTCTTTTGTTATAGGTCTGTTCAGTTTTTCTACCTCTGTTTGTGTTTTTTAGGTAGGTAGTGTGTTTCTAGAAATTTGTCCATTTTCTCTATGTTTTCAAATTTATTGTAGTTCAGTTTTTCATAGTATTCTGTTATGATCTTTTTTATTTCAGTTGGGTCTCTTGTGATGTCACCCATCTCATTTCTCATTTACTTGCTTCCTCTCCTGTTTTTCTTTTGTCAGTTTGGCCAATGGTTTGTCAATTTTCTTGATCTTTTCAAAGAACCAACTTCTGGTCTTGCTGATTCTTTCAAATGTTTTTCTATTCTGTTTCACTTATTTCAGCTCTAATCTTTATTTTTTCCTCTCTTCTGGTGACTGAGGGCTTCATTTGCTGCTCTCTTTCTATTTGTTCAAGTTGTAGAGTTAATGTTTTGATTTTGGCCCATTCTTATTTTTTAATCTGTGTGTTTATTGCTATATGTTGACCTCTAAGCACTCACTACTTTTGCTGTGTCCCAAAGGTTTTGGTAAGAAGTTTTTCATCCTCATTTCGATTATTTGAATTTTTAAATTCCATCTTTGATTTCTTCTATTATCCAGTAGTTTTTAAGCAACGTCTTCTTCAATTTTCATGTGTTTGATTTTTTTCCTTGCTGTTTTTGTTATTGATTTCTATTTTCATTCCATTAAGATCAGAGAAGATGCTTTGTACTATTTTGATGTTTTGAATTTTGTTAAGGCTTGCTTTGAGGTCTAAAATGTGGTCTATTCTGGAGAATGTTCCATGTGCATTAGAAAAGAATGTATAGTTTGCTGCTGTGGGGTGGAATGTTCTATATGTGTCTATGAGGTCAATCTGATTGATTGTAGCATTTATATCTTCTGTATCTTTATTGAGCTTCTTTCTAGATGTTGTGTCCTTCACTGAAAGTGGTGTGTTGGAGTCTGCTACTATTATTGTGGAACTAGCTATTTCTCTTTTCAATGCTGTTAGAGTTTATTTTATGTATTTTGGAGCCCCGTCATTGGGTATGTGTATAATTATTATGGTTATGTACTCCTGGTGTATTGACCCTTTAATCATTATACAGTCTCCTTCCTTATCCTTTGTGGTGGATTTTCTTCTAAAATCTATTTTTTTTATTGTACTTTATTTTTTTTTATTGTACTTCAGGGGAAGGCTTACAGAACAAATAGTTTCTCATTAAACAATAGTACACATATTGTTTTATGACATTGGTTAGCAACCCCACGACATGTCAACCCTCTCCCTTCTCTACCTTTTTTTT
>NW_004444053.1:2053794-2063556 GCF_000243295.1 Trichechus manatus latirostris
GTAAATGTTTTGATATTGTCTGTTGTCTTCAGGGCATTCAGTTGTTATTTTTCTCATTTATTGATTGTAGATTTCTTTGTTTCGTCCATCTTTTATTTGGCTATGTCTGAGCAGGTGGGCTGTGTGTTCTTTCTTGTTTGCTTGTCTGTTGGCACGATACTTTTAGCCTCTTTCTCCAATTGGCAGAGTAAGTAGCTCAGATATGGTACAGCAGGCCAGGTCTAGCTGAAGAGCAGTTGTTGGGATAGGTTGTTTGTGACACTTACTACAGCCACCTGGATGGGTCGGTAATCTGTGCAGGGCAGGTTCTGGTAGGCCATCCCTGTGCTTCTTGGTGATGTCATGTTAAGCGCATGGTACAGGTAGGCAGGATGGAAGGGGGGGGATTTTTATGTGTGGATCTAAGATAGATATGGGAGAGAGGAGAGAGGAACAGGAGCCAAAAACATACAAACAAAAAAGAGTGCTAGGGGAGTGTCTTAGTCATCTAGTGCTGCTATAACAGAAATACCACAAGTGGCTGTTTTTAAGAAAGAGAAGTTTATTTCCTCACCATCAAAGTAGGCTAAAAGTCCAAATTCAGGGTGTCAGCTCCAGGGGAAGTCATACTCTCTCTGTCGGCCTCCTCATCATTGTTCCCCCAGAATAGGAGCTTCTCGGCGCAGGGACCCCTGTCCAAAGGACAGCCTCTGCTCCCAGCACTGCTTTCTTGATGGTATGAAGTCCCCCTGTCTCACTGCTCACTTCTGTCTTCTATATCTCAAGAGATTGCCCCAGGACACAATCCAGTCCTGTAGATCAGGTCCTGCCTTACTAACACAACTGTCACTCATCCTCCCTCATCAATGTCATAGAGGCAGGTCTACCACATACAGGAAAATCACACAGTACCAGGAATCATGGCCCAGCCAAATTGATACACAGGTTTTTTGGGGGACATAATTCAAACCATGACAGGGAGTTGCTGTTGGAGTGGAGAGATGAGAGTATGAAATGGAGAAAAACAAAAAGGGGATGAAGAAGAAAAAAAGAAAAGGAAAGAATGAATGAATAATAATTAGAAAGAAAAAAGAACAGTAAAGCTCCCAGGGATCCCACCAGTGCGGCTTGAGGTCTGGGGAAGTTGTTCCCAGGTGTTACAGTACAGCCTCGCTAGAAGGCATAGAGGTATTCAGTGCCAGGTACTCAGGGAACAAGAAGAGAAGGAAGGTATAGAGAGACGAGAAACTGAGTAATGAATAATGACATAAGGGAAAAAGAGGGAAAAGAAAACAAAACCAATGAAAAAAAAAAAAGAAAGAGAAAAGCCCCCCCAAAAACAAAAAAAAAACACAAAAAAAGAAATGCCCTCAGAGATCCCTCTGAGTGTCTGCACAAGCTGACGGGGTTGGTCCCAAGCTGTGTAGCACTATCCGGCCAGAACGGGCTCCCAACTCAAGAAATGGAAAAAAAAAACTAACAAACAATTCAAAACAAACAAACAAACAAACAAAAGCCCCAGGATCCCACCAGCGTGGCAGCCCAGACCCAGGAGCAGTTCCACACTCGAACAGAGCTCCACAGCCCCTTAGGACGAATCAAAGATGGCGCACAGAGCCAGGTATTTGAGCGAAAGGAGGGGGAGGTGCTGAAACGTAAGGAAGAAATCAAAGGAAGAGGAAAAAAGCAACACCAGCAGCCAACAAATGGAACTCAGGTCAGTGCAGATGGGTGGAATCCAAGCAGCCGGTTCTTCCTGACCATGAGACTGTGGCCGTGGGAACCAGAGGAGGCTGAGTGGGGGTGAAGAAGGGTGGGGGGAGGAAAGCATATATCACTGTTTACTGGTTGTTTTGTCTCCTGCTGGAAGTTCCGTGAAGCTGCTTTCTCATAGCCCCTATCTGCTGGTCTCTGGTAGGAGTCCAAGATGGCGGATCCATGCTGCATTAGCTGATAGGGACCTCTGCATGAATCTCTCCTTGCCCTCTGTTCTCTGTCAGTTTTCTCACTCCATTTGGCTCTTGGCTGAGTTCTTTATCTCTTCATTTGATGTTTTAGGGTTTCAGGATTGCTGTTTTCTCTGTTTGGCTTAGTTTTTTGGATCTTTGCTGTGGAGGGATGGCATGGTGCTTCTGCCTAGAGCGCCATTTTGCCAGAAGTCCTAAAATCTATTTTATCTGAGATTAATATTGCTCTTTTTTGGTTATTGTTTGCTTGACATATTTTGTCCATCCTTTGATCTTTAATTTGTTTATGTTTTTGTGTCTAAGGTGTGTCTCTTATAGACAGCACATAGGTGGACCATGTTTTTTTTTCTAATCCATTTTGCCACTCTCTGTCTTTTTGCTGGTGCATTTGGGCCATTTACGTTTAGTGTAATTATTGATAAGTATGAGTTTACTGCTGTCTTTTTGATGTATGAGTTAACTGCTGTCATTTTGATTTTTTCTTTTTTTTCTTTTTGGTGGTGTTGACAATTTCTTTGCTCTGCTTAATTTTCTGTGCTGAGTTCTTTTTGTTTATGTATTTTCTTCTCTTTCATTATTGTTGGTTTTATGTTTATTTTGATGGGTAGGTTTGTTAGCTTCTTTTGTGGTACCTTGAAATTTACCTTTATTTTTCTAAGTTTAATCCAGTCTTTTATTTCTTACTATCACCTTGACTTCCTCCATATGGAATTTCTATGACTAAATCTTTTATGCCCTCTTTTTTTGGTTTTGACATTGTCATCGTTTACATATTGACATCTCTGGTTCCCTATTTTCAGACACTTAGCTTTGAATTGTTTTTGTAAATTCCCTACCTGGGTCGATAGCTTGTTGATCTCTCCTGTGTCCTAGTCTTGAATTGTTGTCTGAGGTCGCTTCTCTAACTGGAGGATTCCTTTAATATTTTTGGTAATATTGGTTGAATTTTTTTTACAAATTCCCTTAATTTCTGTTTATCTGGAAATGACCTAATTTCACCATAATATCTGAGAGACAATTTTGCTGGATATATAATTTTTGGCTATAATTTTTTTCCTTCAAGGCTTTATATATGTCATCTCATTGCCTTCTTGCCTGCATGGTTTCTGCTGAGTAATCAGAGCTTAGTCTTACTGGTTCTCCTTTGTAGGTGACTTTTCATTTATCCCTAGCCACTCTCAGGATTCTTTCTTTGTCTTTGGTTTTGGCATATTTGATTATGATATGTCTTGGTGACTTTCTGTTAGGGTCTATCATGTTTGTTTGTTGAGGTTCTTGGATAGATATCTTCTCATTTTTCATATTAGGGAAATTTCCTGCCAGCAAAACTTCAACAATTCTCTCTGTGTTTTCCATCGTCCCCCCACCCCCTGCTCTGTTCTGGTACTCTGATCACTCATAGGTTTTTCCTCTTTCCACATAATTATTAGGCTTCCTTTTTTTTTTCATTCTTTTTTCTGATTTTTCCTCAAACAAGTTGGTGTCAAAGTATTTGTCTTCACTCTCACTAATTCTGACTTCCATTTTCTCAATTCTGCTCCTATGACCTTCTATTGAGTTGTCTAATTCTGAAATTTTATTGTTAATCTTTTGGATGTCTAGTTGCTGTCTCTGTATGGTTTCTAGCAGCCTGTTTATTCTGTCATTTTGTTCCTGTATTGTTTTCCTGAATTCTTCTATTGCTTTGTCTGTTTCTTCCTTGATTTGGTCTGTGTTTTGCATGATCTTCTTCCTGATCTCTTGGAGAGCTCTGTATATTAGTATTTTGAATTCTTTATCAGGTAGTTCCATTGCCTTATCTTCCTCCAGAAGGTTTTATGGTTCTTTATTTTGGTCACTTGCTAGAGTCATCTTGTCCTACTTCTTTCTGTGAATTGATATTGATTGTTGTGTCCGAGGCATAAATAAGTTATTATATTTGTTGTATTTTTGTTTACTGTGTCCTGTATTTTCGTTTTGTTTTGATATGTCCAAGTAGGCTGAGCGTGTACACTACTCTGATCATTGACATTGCTGAAGCTCTCACCACCTGTCCCCAGGTGGCCAGAACAACTACTAGGTGTGTGAGCCTTGGAGTCTGTTCACTGTTCTTGCAGGAGTGTGGTTGTTGAGGTCACAGGTGTCCAGGTTGTCGGCTACCGAGTGTGTGGTACAGAGACTGTCACCTACAATGCTAGGTGGGGAGGGCTGCCTGGGGGTGTTCAGAGCAGGCACAGGTCTCTGGTTGCAATGTGGGGCGATGTAGAGGCAAGACAGGGGGCTGTCAGCTGCCCCAAGGTGCCCAGATGGAGGGTGTTCCCCATCCACCAGAGCACATAGTGAGGGAGTAGTGCAGCCGGTCCTTGGGTGGTGCCATTGGCTGGAGGGGTTGGGAGGCACCACTAATTCTCAGGCTACTGTTGTGTGCAGCTAGATGGACTGGGTTGTATCACTGGCCCTCAGGCCCCCAGTGTGGTTTGGTGTGGCCCCTTCTTAGGTGGTGGGGTGATGTCGAATGTCACAAATCTGCAGCTTCCCCTTGGCTGCTTCTAGGTGAGAATGGTCTTCAGGTGGATGCCCTGCTAATGTTGTCCTAATGAGGGTGTGAGGTGTTTGAACTAGCCCACAAGGTACAGGGGTGGGGGTCAAATGTGCTGCAATTCTGTGGACCCTCTATGCCAGTGGCTGGGCAAAGGAACTGGTGTCTCCAGACCCAGCCATGAGTTCTCTACTTAGGGGACATGGCGTTGTTGAATGCCATGGGACTGGTGTAGGAGCAGGGAGGGGGATTGATAGCGAGAAGGAAGTGCTCCTTGGTCATGGAGTTTTGGTGGGGGAAAGGGCTTGTGGTGGGTTAGGAGCTTGCACTTAACTTATGCAGGTCTGATGTTGCTCCTATTTGGCTCTGGAGGTGTGTGCAGATTTTCTGCTGCTTGGCTACACCAGATGGGGTGGGCTTGGCTTGGGATGTTGCTGCTTGCCTCAGTCTGTGTGCACTGCTCAGCTCCAGCTAGCAAGACACTGCTGATCCTGTGATCCATAATTCCCTGTTTTCGCTGTTTTTGAATTCTTTCCCCCTCTACCTGCCACTCAGTCCGATTCTTCAGCTTTGTCTTTGATGATTAGGGTTCCTAGATTGTCATATATATCCAATTCACTTGTTTCTTTGGGTTTTAGTTGTAAGAGGGATGACATGAAGCATCTGACTATCCCACCATCTTGGCCTTGCTCCCAGTACCAAATGTCTCATGCAGGGTTCTCTAGAGGAGTCAAGCCAGTGAAGCACATATTAGAGAGAGAGAGAGGGAGACTTATTTCAAGGAAATGGTTCACACAGTTGTGGAGGCTGGAAAGTCCCATATCCATGGTTCAGACATCAGGCTGGAGGCTTTTCTTGACTCGTGTGGTTACAGGGGCTGATGAACCCAAAATTAGCAGGACAGATGGTGGGTTTCTGGCTCACTGGGCTGCAAGAACTGGCGAATTCCAAAAATTGCAGGTCAGATGGCAGGCTGCTGGCTCACATCCCAAGAACCAGAGGTCAGAGGATGATGAGTTGGATACAGGATCCAGAGTGGGTGAGCTTTGCCAGGACAATCTATATACATTGAATGTAGGCCACACACCCAAGGAAGCTCCCCTTTCAACTGATTGGCTGCTCACTTCAGATCACAAAATGGAGGATGATTACACAATATCTGCCAAACCACTGAGAATCATGGCCTGGCCAAGTTGACACATAACCTTAATCAACACACTGACTTTCTGAGCTCTTCTTTTTCTCTGATACCTTCTCCAAGTGATCGTAGATAAAATCATATTCATAATAAGACAGGATACTGATCTCTAGGCATGTATACCCACCCACAGGCATGCATGTGCTCACACATGCGCTGTGGTTGATAATGACCCCAGAAAATATGGCACTAAAGACAGGAAGAGATCTGAAGAGTGTTGTGGGCCATAATGCTAGAGATCTGGTTAACTCAGCAAGGATTATGTTGGCATCTCTTTTTCCCCTTTGTGTGTCTGTCTTTTTCTTCTTATTCTCCTTTGTCAATTCTTTCCCCAAAACATGCCCAACCCAGAAGCTAGAGTGCTTATAGAAATTCTCCTAAAACTGAAAAAATTTTTCTGATTATTTTATACTAAAGTATCAGTGACTCATGTATGATCACTCTGTAGGATATTTACTTAAAAAACATTAAAAAATTGACTAAGGGGAGAAGACAATACATTACTGAAATAGATACATATTTCCAATAATTGCATTTCAAACTCTATGGTACCTGGTGAGGAAGATTTTTTTTTTTTTTAATGACAGTGGGAAGAAAGAGGTATCAAATGTCCTTCAGATCACCCAAATACTCTTTTAATTTTTTTATATGTAACTCCTTTGTTTGCAGGAAAATGTTGCTCTCGAAACCATTTACATTATTCACTAATGTGTGTTAAAGCATTTTAACAGAGTTATTTTGTTCTCATTTTAAAACAACGGAGAAGAGTGTGGTAGGTTCTCATTTATAATTCTTTTTTAAATTTCCTTATTTTTTAAAAATATATTATTGAATTTTTGATGAAAGTTTACACAGCAAATTAGGTTTCCATTGAACAAGTTCTACACATATCATTCAGTGACATTGTTTACATTATCTATATTGCATCAACATTATCATTTTTTCCACTCTGGTATTCCAGTTCCATTATTCTTGCTTCCCTGCCCCTCCTGAACCTCTCATCTTTGCTTTAGGGTAAATTGACGGTTTTGTCTCAAATAGATGTTTTTTTTTAATATATAAAAGGAGCACAGTACTCATGGGTTATATTGTTTATTTAATGAACCAATCTGTTATTTAGTTGAAAAGTGACCTAAGGGAATAGTTGCAGTTTAAAGTTTAAAAAGTGTCTCATGTGTTCCCCAGTTCTCTGCTCGTCTAGTAAGTCTACACTTTTTTTTAAAGATTTTGAGTTTTGTTCTACAATTTTCTCCCATTCTATCCAAGACCACTTATTGTGGCCCCAGTCAGAACGGTAAGTAGTGGTAACCAGGCACCATCTAGTTCTTCTGGTCTATGGATAGTTGAGGCTGTGATTACACTACTCAAAAACTCTTAACTCTCTCCTGCCTCTCCCTTTCTGTACCCATCTTCCATGGTGTTAACAGCACTTACTCATGAGCCAAAATGAGGACACCACAATCCAAGGCACAGCTTTCCCAACCTCCTGGCATGTATCCTCCAGACTCCACAACCAGAGTAACAAATGCAATCCAAGGCTGCTCCAACAGCCAGGTGGTGGTGAAGTCATGGCTCTGCTTTTCTTTCTTCTATCCACACCGTCTCTCTGGAGAAAGACAGAGTCTGGGAGACCTAATGGATGAACTGGATCAAAAAAGCCATCAGTGAGGGTCCATCTCTGAGTACATAAAGTACATAAGAGGAGCAAGTGTGAGGGAGATGGGAGGAATGGGCTGGAAAGTAAAAGAATGTTGGAGAGATAAGGCAGCAAGAGCCAGAGCTGGCCCTGGCCAAACCCTGAATGAAGTTTATTTTGGGGATCCTCATCTTTCTTAAGCTTTACTATGGTCCCAAGTTGGCAGTGCCTCCCCAGTGCCACCACTGACCTGTCCTCTGCTGGTGTCATCCCCAAGGTTCCCACCTTTCTCACTCTCTGCCTTAAAGAGATAATTCTAAAAACACCTCCTTTCTCTGTCTCTGTCCCTTTTTCAGGGTCTGGCTTTCTCTTTCCTTGAGAAAAGAATCTGTGGTAACGTTTTGATCAGTAAAAACAAATTCGTCAGTTGACTTTATCAAACAAAATATTGAATTTTTAAAAAAATTTTGTTATTGTACTTTAGATGAAGGCTTACAGAACAAATATTTTCTCATTAAACAGTCAGTACGCATATTGTTTTCTGACATTGGTTAACAACCACACAACATGTCAACACTCTCCCTTCTCGACCTTGAGGACCTTTTTCTGGTGAAAATATACATAGCCAAATTTACACCATTTCGAAAGTTTCTACATGTACAATTCAGTGACATCAATTACGTTCGAGTTGTGCTGCTATTCTAACTATCCTTTTCCAAATTATTCCATCACCATTATTTTCAACTCACTGTCCCCTAGGCTTCCCATCAAACTGTTTGAGTTGCTGTTTTCAATTTGATCTCACATAGATAATTCTTTTTTTTTTTTTTTGTACCCCTTAGATGATGGTTTACAGAATAGTTTCTCATTAAACAGTACACATATTGCCCTATGACAATGGTTAACATCATGACATGTCAACACTGTCCCTTCTCAAACTTGGGTTCCCTATCGCCAGCTTTCCTGTCCCCTCCTGCCTTCTAGTCCTTGTCCCTGGACTGCTGTGACTCATTACTCCTGTTCTGTTTTATGAGGCTGTCCAATCCCCGGCTGAACGGCGAACTTCAGGAGTGACTTCACCACTGAGCTAAAAGGGTACCCCAGGGCCATACTCTCAGGGTTTCTCCAGTCTGTCAGGCCAGTAAATCTGGTCTTTTTTTTTTTTTGTGAGTTAGAATTCTGTTCTACATCCTTTTCCAGCTCTTTCCAGGACACTCTATTGTGACCCCAGTCAGAGCAGTCAGTGGTGGTGGCTGGGCACCATCTAGCTTTGCTTGACTCAGTCTGGTGGAGGCCATGGTAGCTGTGGTCCATTAGACCTTTGGACCAGTCTTCTCCCAAAGGTATGAGACCAGTGGAGAATCTTAGATGGCTGCTCATAGGCTTTTAAGACCCCAGACGCTATTCACCAAGGTAGAATGTAAAACATTGTCTTTATAAACTGTGTTATGCCAATTGAGCCAGATGTTCCCTGAGACTATGGTCCCCACAGCCCTCAGCCCAGCAATTCCGTCCTTCAGGGAGTTTGGAAGTGTCTATGGAGCTTCCACGACCTTTCCTTGTACAAGTTGTGCTGGCTTCACCAGTAATGTGTACTGTCTTACCCTTCACCAAAGTTACCACTTATCTATTTACTTCCCCCCACCCCTCCCATCCCTCGTAACCAACAAGGATTGTTTCTTTTTGTGTGTAAACTTTTACGAGTTATACAGTAGAGGTCTCATACAGTATTTGTTCTTTTGTGATTGACTTATTTCACTCAACATAATGTCCTCCAATTTCATCCACGTTATGAGATGCTTCACAGATTCATCTTTGTTCTTTATCTTTGTATAATACTCCATTGTGTGTATGTACCATAGTTTGTTTATCCATTCATCTGTTGATGGGCATCTAGGTTGTTTCCATCTTTTTGCTATTGTGAACAGTGCTTCAATGAATATGGGTGTGTGTCTTAGTCATCTAGTGCTGCTCTAACAGAAATACCACAACTGGATGATTTTAACAAAGGGAAGTTTATTTCCTCACAGTCAAAGTAAGCTAAAAGTCCAAATTCAGGGCCTCCGCTCCAGGGGAAGGTTTTTTCTCTCTGTTGGCCTTCTTCTCTTTAGTGTTCCCCCAGACTAGGAGCTTCTTTGCTCAGGGACACCAGTCCAAAAGACACACTCTGCTCCCAGCACTGCTTTCTTGATAGTATGAGGTCCCCAGCTCTCTGCTTGCTTCCTTTTCCTTTTATCTCTTGTAAGGTAAAAGGTGGTGTAGGCCACACCCTAGGGAAACTCCCTTTACATTGGATTAGATGTAACCTGGGTAAGGGTGGTGTTACAATCCCACCCTAATCCTCTTTAACATAAAATTACAATCACAAAATGGAGGCCAACCACACAATTCTGGGAATCATGGCCCAGCCAAATTGATACACACTTTTCTGGGGGGACGTAATTCAAACCATGACAGGGTGCAT
>NW_004444053.1:2069480-2087071 GCF_000243295.1 Trichechus manatus latirostris
GAATTTGTCTATTTTTTCCTCATTTTTGTCTGTTTTTTTTGCTTCAACTCTTGGATAATTCTGAATATTAGAGATTTGAATTCCCTATCAGTTAGGTCTAGTGCCTTTTCTTCTACTGGAAGGTCATCTGGTGTTTTATTTTGGATGCCTACTGGAACCATCCTGTCCTATTTTTGTAAGTGTTTTGATATTATCTGCTGTCTTCGGGGCATTCAGTGGTTATTTTCCTCGTTTACTGATTGTAGATTTGTTTGTTTCATCCCGCTTTTTTGTTTTATTTGGTTATGTCTGAGCAGGTGGGCTGTGCATTCTTTGTTGTTTGCTTGTCTGTGGGTGTGATACTTTTCATCTCCTTCTCCAATGGTCAGGGTCAGTCACTCAGGTATGGTACAGCAGGGCAGGTCCAGCTGAAGGGAGAGTTGCTGGGATAGGTAATTTTGTGGCACATACCAGGGCTGACAGTGAAGACCAGGAATCAGTGCAGGGCAGTTTCCAGTAGGCCGTGCCTGTGCTTCTTGGGAGTATGATGTTCAGCACACCGTGCTGCTAGGCAGGAAGGAGGGGGTAGATTGTGATATGTGGAGCTAAGATGGATATGAGAAAGAGGAGAGAGGAACAGGAGCCAAAAACATATACCCAAACAAAAAAGAGTGCTAAGCGAGCTTGCTCTTGGAGTGGAGAGATTAGACACCGAGAAATGGGGAAAAAACAAAAATGAAAAAAAAGAAAAAGGGTAAAAGAAAACAATGAATAAATCCAGAAACTGGAAATGAAGGAAGACAAGAAGGTAATAAGAGAGAAGAAAACTAAACAAAGAAATGAAAAAAAAAAAAAAAAACCCAAAACTAAACAAAAGAAAAAAAGAAATGCCCCCAGGGATGTCCCTGTGGGTCTGCACAGAGTAAATGACTAGCTTCCAAGCCGCTCGGTACTGCCTGGCTAAAAGGGGTTCCCAAGCCAAGCAAAGAAAAAGAAAACAAACAAACAGATCAAAGCAAGCAAGCAAACAAACAAAAAAGCCCCAGGGGTCCCACCAGCATGGGGGCACGGGCTGGGAAGCAGTTTCACAGTCTAGCGGTGTTTCACAGCCTTTCAGGAAGAAGCAAAGATGGTGCACGAAGCCAGGTATTTGAGAGAAAGGATGGCGAGGTGGTGAGAGGTAATGAAGAAATCTAAAGAAGTGGAAAAAAGCAATACCAGCAGCCAAGAAATGGCACTCAGGGAGCTGGCCAGTGAGGGCAGATGGAATCCAAGCAGCACTGGAGGGCAGCTCGTGCTTCCTGGCCAATGGACTATGGCTGCAGGAAGCAGAGGAGGCTAAGTGGGGGTGAAGAAGGGTAGGGGGTGGGAAAGCTTTTATCGTGGGTTACCCATTGTTCTGTCTCCTGCTGGAAGCTCCGTGAAGCTGCTTCCTCGTATCTCCTGTTCACTGATCTCCGATAGGAGTCCAAGATGGCGGATCTGTGCTGTGGTAGCTGATAGGGGACCTCTGAATGTATCTCTCCTCGCTCTCTGTTCTCGGTCAGTTTCTTATTCCATCTGGTGCTTGGCTGAGTTCTTTATCTCTTCATTTGATGCTTAGGGTTTCAGGATTGATGTGTGAGTCTGTTTGACTTAGTTTTTCTGATCTTAGCTGTGGAGGGATGGTGTGGTGCTTCTGAATACAGTGCCATGTAGCCCGGAAGTCTATATACAAAAATATTGAATTTTTAAAGAAAGAAAGAAATTGAAAGAAAGGGTAGAATTTAAAAGGAAGCTCTCTCCCTCCCATCAATTAAAAAAAAAAAAAAAAGTACCTAAGGTGAGTCCTGGTTCTAAACTAATCTTGCTTGTTAGTATCCCAATATCTTTCTCTTGGGGGTCTTTTCCAGGGACTAAAATAATTCAGAGCTAAAACCATGGATTGTCCTTTGTATGCTTTCGTGGTATTTGCAAAAGCCTACAGAAACTGAATTTTTAATTTACAGATAACATTCAGATTGAAGTTTTCCTTTTAGTAACTGGTTATCTTTTGTCTGAAGTCTGGATTCCTGATTCAGATCCTCTTAAGATCCAAGTGTGCAGGTTATATGGGAACAAGAGTGTGGAAAGACACAAGGGAAAGAATCAGCAAATGGTTGAGTTTTACTAAAAACATCTCTTGGGCCCTAGTTTGAGGGAATGAATTGTGTCATTTGCTGTTACTTATTACAGATGGATTGCTAGACAAACCCTACAAAGACCATTTCCTTTCTCCATGTTATCATTATTCTCTTGAGGACAACTACCGTAATTGCAGGGTTTTTTTTTTTTTTTTCCATGAAGAAGAGAACCTAGTAATTGAGAACATAGTCGGTGAAAACTTGTTTTTCTCTTGCAGAAGTGGGAAGAGCTTTCAGATATGTTAAAGTTAACTATGAATCTCATTCTTATACCAAAACTCCACACTCATGCCTATTGAGGGAGATAGTGTAAGCTCCTTTTAGGTTTGTTTGGAAGTTAGGAATGGACCAGATATTTCAGGGGGAAGAAAAAGTTAGTCAGACAATAATTTATTATAAGCTTGCTTTATAATAGTGATTATAATGGTTCTATAAATATTTATGAATATAAACATACAAACACAAAACAGAAACATAGAACCAGTAGGTGACTGAGTCGGGCCTTACATCCAAGTCTTCCAAACTCTTCCACGGCATCCCATTGTCAGTCGTTGTAGTTCCTCAGTTTCTGAGCTAGGACACCGAGACCATCCTGGTTAACAACACAGTCAGATAACTAGTTCTTTATAGAAGAGTGTGAAGCAGGGGCAGGTTAGAAAATTGGAAATATAGCAAATTTAACATATTAACATATTAATACATGTTAGTATGGGTTAACATAGTAGGAATAATTTCGCTAGAATAAAACAAAGTTTTTAAAATTTTTTTCATATGACCTAAAAGTCCTGTTCATTATTCTGCACAATCCCCTACTAGTTTCCACCTATAAAACTGTCCCCTAATGTGAAATGAAGCCAATATTTACCTTGACTCTATGTCTGTTTCAATGATTGCTGTTTAGGTGCCCAGAACTTCCACATTGATAAAGCACAGAGAATTATTATTGTCAGTTTATGTTCAGTTTTATAGATGATAATAGGAGCAACATGTCCTTCTTCTGGAAAGGAGAAAAAAAAAAAAGAAACTTACCAAATATTAAAAACCTTTTGAGTGCTCCCTAAACAGCATCGGGAGTCAAACCACCTGCAAAAGACCACCTGTCTTGCCTCCTATGTTGTTATTGTTAGGTGTCATCGAGTCAGTTCTGACTCATAGCGACCCCATGTACAACAGAACAAAACCCTGCCCAGTCCTGCCCCATCCTCACAATCATTGCTATGTTTAAACCATCAATACTTCTTGTCCAGGGTCTTCCTCTTTTTTGCGGACCCTCTACTTTACCAAGCATGATGTCCTTCTCCAGAGAATGGTCCCTCCTGATAACATGTCCAAAGTACATGAGACAAAGTCTGGTCATCCTTCCTTTTAAGGAGAATTCTGGTTGTATTTCTTCTGAGACAGATTTGTTCATTCTTCTGGCAATGCATGGTATAATCAATATTCTTCACCATCACTATAACTCAAAGGCATCAATTCTTCGATGTTCCTTATTTATTGTCTAGGTTTTGCATGCATATGAAGTGACTGAAAATATAATGGCTTGGGTCAGGCCCACCTTAGTCCTCAAAGTGACATCCTTGCTTTACAACACTTTAAAGAGTTCTTTTGCAGCAGATTTGCCCAATGTAATACGTGGTTTCATTTCTTGACTGCTGCTTCCATGGTCATTGACTGTGGATCCAAGTAAAATGAAATTCTTGACAATTTCAATATTTTCTCAATTTACCATGATGTTACTTATTGGTCCAATTGTGAGGATTTTTTTTCTTTATGTTAAGGTGTAAACAAGACTGAAGGCTGTAGCCTTTGATCTTCATCATTAAGTGCTTCAAGTCCTCTTCACTTTCAGAAAGCCAAGTTGTGTCATTTGCATATCACAGATCATTGATGAGTCTTCCACCAATCCTGATTACATATTCTTCTTCAGGTAGTCCAGCTTCTCTGATTATTTGCTTAGCATACAGATCGAATAAGTATGGTGAAAGGATTCAACCCTGATGCACACTTTTTCTGATTTTAAACCATGAAGTATTCCCTTGTTCTGCTCAATAGACTGCCTCTTGCTTGGTCTATGTAAAGGTTCTGCATGAGCACAACTAAGTGCTCTGGAATTCCCATTCTTTGCAATGTTACCCATAATTTTTTATGATCCACATAGTAGAACATCTTTGCATAGTCAATAAAACACAGGTAAACATTTTTCTGGTATTCTCTGCTTTTCAGCCAATATCCATCTGACATCATCCACATCCTCTTCTGAATACTGCTATAATCATTTTTGAATTATCTTCATAAAATTTTACTTGTGTGTGATACTAATGATATTGTTAGATTGTTTACACATTCTGTTGGATCACCTTTCTTTGGAATGGGCACAAATATGGATCTCTTCCAGTCAGTTGGCCAGGTAGCTGTCTTCCAAATTTCTTGGCATAGATGACACTGGAGATCACATGATAGAATTTTGCAAGACCAATGACTTAATCATTGCAAATACCTTTTCTCAACACCATAAATGGCCCCTATATATGTGGATCTCACTGGATGGAAAACTCTGGAATCAAATCAAGTACTTCTGTGGAAAGAGACAATGGAAAAGCTCAGTATCATCAGTAAGATCAAGACAAGGGGCCGACTGTGGAACAGACCATAAATTACTCATATACAAGTTTAAGTTGAAGCTGAAGAAAATTAATACGACCTTGAATATATACCACCTGAATTTAGAGACCATCCAAGAATATATTTATTGCATCTAACACTAATGACTGAAGCCCAGAGAGCTGTGGGATAACATCAAGGACATTATACATGAAGAAATCAAAATTTCATTAAAAAGACAGGAAAGAGGAGGATTCAGAGCCAACATGGTGCTATAGACAGAAACACTACACTGTCCCTCCACAGCAAAGACCCAAAAAACTAAGTAAAACAGAGACAAATGTCAATCTTGGAACGCTAAGTGTCAAATGAAGAGATAAAGAACTCAACCAAGCACAGAAAGGAATAAGAAACTGGCAGAGAACAGACAGTGAGGAGAACTATGGAATGGAGGTCGCCTGTCAACTAACGAGGCACAGATTCACCGTCTTGGACTCCTCAACCACTGAGATCAGTGGACAGGGAGTACAGGAAGACAACTTCAAGGAGTTCCCAGAAGGAGACAGAGCACTCGGTAACCAGCAATACGAGCTTTCCTATCCCCAACCCTTCTTCCCTCTGCTCTGCTTCCGCTGCTCCCGGGTGGGCCGAGGTTACTCAACAGGGGAGGTGCTGGCTCTGTGCAGCTTGGATTCACACCAGCCACACTGGCTGGCTCCTTCAGTGCCATTTTTTTTTTGTGTTGTTGCTGTTGTTGCTTTTTTTTCTTTTTTTACTTCTTTTGATTTCTTCTCTCTCTCACCTCTTTCCCTTTCTTTCTCTTGAACACCTGGCTCTGTGTGCCATCTCAGCTTCTTCTTTACAGGCTGTGAAGTGCTGCTTGGCTGGGGAACTGCTTCCCAGGTCTGCGCTGCCAAGCTGATGGGATCCCTGGGGGCATTTTTTTCTTTCTCATTTTCTTTTTTCTTTTTCTTTTTTTTTTCATTTTTCAGTCTCCCATCTCTCTCTGCTTTCCTTCTTTTCCTGTCTCCTGAATACCTGGTGCTGTGTGCCATCTCCACCTCTCCTAGATCAACTGTGCCATGCAGCTTGGAAGCCACTTCTCAGTCTGCACCACCGTGCCAGTGTGATCCCTGGGGACATTTCCTTTTTATTTATTTTTCTTTTTCTTTTATCCTTTTTATTTTTCTTCATTTCTTGGTTTCTCCTCTCTAGTTTCTTCTTTTCCTGTCTCCTGAAAACTCTGTGCCATCTCTACCCCTTCTAGATGGGCTATGTAGTGCCTAGTGACTTGGGAGCTACTTCCCCAGTCCTCGCCAAGTGAGTGGGTTGACTTGAGGTTTTTTTCTCAATTTCTTGTCTCTCTCTACTATCCTTCCCTTCTTTTCTTCTGAACACCCGATGCTGTGTGCCACCTCTGTTCCTTCTAGACTGGCTGTGCTGTGCCACATGGCTAGGTAAACACTTCCTCAGTCCACCGAACACCAGTGGTCTCCCTCAGGCCATGTTTTCTTTCTTTCTCTCTTGTTGTCTTTGCTAAATTTCTTGTCTCCCTCTACCTTCCTTCCTTACACTTCTCCTGAACATCTGGTGCTATGGGCCATCTCTGCTCCTTCTTAACAGGCTGTGCAGCACCACTCAGAAGGGGACCCACTTACAGTGGGCTACCTTGGGGAATTTTTATTTTCTATCTTTCTTCTTTTTTTCTTGGTTTCTTTCTTCTCTCTACCTCCCTTTCTTACCCTTATCCTAAACACCTGGCACTGTGTACCATCTCCGCTCCTTCTGGACTGGCTGTGCAGTGCTGCTCAGCTGGGGATGGGCTTCCAGTGAGCTCCCTTGGGGCATTTTTAGTTCTTTCTTCTTTCTACTTTTGTTTCTCAGTGTCTTATCTCTCTCCATGTCCCTTCCTTTCCTCCTCCCAGTGATGTGACTTTTTTTTCTTGATTTCTTGTCTCTCTTCCTTCCATTCCGTTCTCCCAGTCACATAGCTGCATATGCCTTTCTCTCTCCTTTTTTTTAAATCTAGTTTCTCATCTCTCTCTCCTTCCTTCCTTTCATTTCTCCCACCAATCTAGCTGTGTGTGCCGTATCTGTACCTTCTTGATGGGCTGTGCCTCACCAATTGGCTAGAAAGCCACTGGCACAAAGCTTTCCTGGGTCTGCATCACTCCAATGGTGGGCTCTCTCAGCACATTTTTTTTACCCCTGTTTCTCTCTTTTCTTTCTCTTCTTTCCCATACCCACTTAGCTACACACATCACAACTTCCTCCTCCCTCCTGCCTATCTGCACTCTGCACTGAGCAGCACAGGCATGGTATACTAGAACCTGCACTGCAATGACCCCTGGCTCTACCCTGTCATCCCCAGTACATGCCACAAACAACTCATCCCAGCCCCTCCTTTTCCACTGGACCTGTCCTGCTTCACCATAGCTGAGTGACTGGCCCTGCCCATTGGACAAGGTGGCGAGAAGTATCATGCCCACAGAGGAACAAATAACAAAGTATGCCCAGCCCACCTGATCAGACATAACCAAATAAAACAAAAAAAAGGATGAAACAAACAAATCTATAATTAATAAACAAAGAAAATAACTACTGAATGTCCCCAAGACAGCAAACAATATCAAAACATAAAAAACAAGACAGGATGATTCTAGTAGACATCCAAAATAAAACGTCAGATGACATTCCAGTAGAAGAAAAGGCACTGGAACTACCTGATAGGGAATTCAAATCTCTAATATTCAGAGCTATCTAAGAGTTGAAGGAAAAAGCAGACAAAAATGAGGAAAGAAATAGACAAAAACATGGAAAAGACAAAAATCATGGAAAAGACAGAAAAAACAATGGAAGAATTCAGGAAAATAATACAGGAACAAAATGTCAAAATAAATTCATAACTAGAAATCATACAAAAACAACAATTAGAAATCCAAAAGATAAACAACAAGATTTCAGAAATGGATAGTGTCATAGGTTTGAGGAGCAGATTTGAAACAATGGAAGACAGGATCAGTGAAATTGAAGACAAATACTTAGATACCACTTTGAGGGAAAGTCAGAGAAAATAATAAAGAAAAATGAAGAAACCATGAATGATGTGGGATACAATCAAAACCAAAAATTAACAAGTGATTGGAGTTCCAGAACAGGGGGAGAAAACAGAAAACACAGAGAGGATCGTTGAAGAATTGCTGACAGAAAACTTCCCCCATATCATGAAAGATGAAAAACTGCCCATCCAAGAAGCTCAACGAACCCTATATAGGATAGACCCCAAAAGAAAATCACCAAGGCATATCATAATCACACTCACTAAACCAAAGACAAACAAACAATCCTGAGTGCAGCTTGAGAAAAACAAAAAGTCACATACAGAGGGGAAATAATAAGACTAAGCTCTGATTACTCAGCAGAAACCATGCAGGCAAGAAGGCAATGGGATGACACATATAAAACTTAGGAAGAAAAAAATTATCAACTGAGAATAATATATCCCAAAAAACTCTCAGATATGATGGTGAAATTAGGTCATTTCCAGATAAACAGAAATCGAGGGAATATATAAAAAATAAACCAAACTTACAAGAATTATTAAAATGAGTCCTTTGGTTTGAGAACAAACAACATCAGACAACAACAGCCTGAATCTAGGACGCAAGACTGCATCAGCCAGATATGAACTTAGGTAATGAACTCTCAAGAATTAATCAAAACTAAAAGATTTACAACAGGGAACCAGAGAGATTATTCTGCAAATGACAATAATATCAGAACAATAAAAGAGGGAATAAACAGTGTAGGTATAGAACTTTCAAATGGAGAGGAAGGCAAAGTGATACCAAGTAATAAAAGACTCATTGAAACTTAGGAAGATAAGGGTAAATTTCAAGGTAACCACAAAGAAATTAACAAACCTACTCATCAGAATAAAGCAGAAAAACAAAGTCTCAGTAAACACAAAATCCACAAAAACAAAAAAAATTTAAAAAAATCCACAAACAAAAGCAATTCAGCACAGAAGAGTAACAGGAACAAAGAAAACGTCAGCACCACAAAAAAAGAACTACAAAATGACAGCAATAAACTTACACCTATCAATAATTACACTGAATGTAAATGGCCTAAATGCACGCATAAAGAAACAGAGAGTGACAGAATGGTTAAAAAAAGGCTCCATCAATATGCTGTCTACAAGAGACACATCTTAGAAGCAAAGACATAAAATTATTAAAAATCAAAGGATAGGAAAAATATATAAAACAAACAGCAACCAAAAAAGAGCAAGAGTGTCAATACCAATCTCAGATAAAGTAGACTTTAAAACAAAAGCCACCATAAAAGGCAAAGAAGGGAATTATATAACAATTAAAGGGTCGATCCATCATAAAGACATAACCGTAATAAACATCTATGCACCCAATGACAGGGCTCCAAAATACATAAAACAAACACTAACAGCACTGAAAAGAGAAATTGACAGTACCACAGTAATAGTAGGAGACTTCAACATACCACTCTCAGTAAAGGACAGAACATCTAGAAAGAAACTCAGCAAAGATACAGAAGATCTAAAGACCACAATCAGCCAACTTGACCTCATAGATATATATAGAACACTCCCTCCAGTAGCTGCAAAGTACACATTCTTTTCCAACACACATGGAACGTTCTCCAGAATAAACCACAATTTTGGCTACAAAATAACCCTCAAAAAAATCCCAAACACTGAGATAATACAAAGTATCTTCTCTGACCACAACACCATCCAAGTAGAAACTAACAACAGGAATAGCAAGGGAAAAAAATCAATTACATGGAAACTAAATAACACCATGCTTAAAAACCACTGGTTAATAGAAGAAATCAAAGATGGAATCAAAAAATTCCTATAATCAAATGAGAATGAAAACACTTAATATCAAAACCTTTGGGACACAGCAAAGGCAGTCCTCAGAGGTCAATTTAAAACAATAGACACACATATCAAAAAAGAAGGGACAAAATCAAAACATTAGCTATACAATTCAAATAGAAAGAGAAGAGCAAAAAATTGCACAGCCACCAGAAGAAAGGAAATAATAAAGATCAGAGCAGAAATAAATGAAATAGAGAATAGAAAAACAATAGAAAGAACCAACAAAACCAAAACTTGGTTCTTTGAAAGGATCAACAAAAATGACAAAACACTGGCCAGACTGACAAAAGAAAAACAAGAAAGGATGCAAATAACTCAAATAAGAAATGAAATATGGGACATTACAACAGACCCAACTGAAATAAAAAGGATCATAACCAAGTACCATGAGAAACTATACTCCAAAAATTTGAAAACCTAGAAGAAATAGACACATTTCTAGAAACATGTTACATACCCAAACTAACACAAACTAGTACTGAAAATCTGAACAGACCCATAACAAGAGAAGAGATTGAAAAGGTAATTAAAAAACTCACAACAACAAAAAAACCCTGGCCCAGATGCCTTCCCTGGAGAATTCTACCAAACATTCAGAGAAGAGCTTACACTAGTACTTCTCAAACTATTTCAGAATATAGAAAAGGGATACCTCCAAATTCATTCTACGAAGCCATCATAACCCTGATACCCAAATCCAAGCAAAGACACCACAACAAAAGAAAGTTACAGATCAACATCTCTCATAAATATAGATGCAAAAATTCTCAACAAAGTTTTAGCCAATAGAATTCAGATTCATATCAAAAAATAATACACCATAACCAAGTGAGATTCATACCAAGAATGCAAGGATGGTTCCAGATTAGAAAATCAATCAACATAATCCACCACAAAAATAAAAGAATCAGATGATCGTCTCAATCAACACAGAAAAGGCATTCAACAAAGTCCAACACTCATTCCTGATAAAAACTCTCAATAAAATAGATATAGAAGGGAAATTCATCAACATAATAAAGGGCATCTGTCTTAGTCATCTATTGCTGCAATAACAAAAAAAAAAGATGGTTTTAACAAAGAGAAATTTATTCTCTCACAGTTTAGTAGGCTAGAAGTCCAAATTCAGGGAATCATCTGCAGTGGAAGGCTTTCTTTCTCTGTTGGCTCTAGGGTAAGGTCTGTCATCAATCTTCCTGAGGGCTAGGAGCTTCTCTGCCCAGGAACCTCGTGTCCAAAGAACCCACTTTGCTCTCAGCATTGCTTTTTTGGTGGCATAATGTCCCCAACTCTCTGCTCCCTTCCCTTTTATCTCTTGTGAGATAAAAGTTGGTGCAGGCCATACCCCAGGGAAACTCCCTTAACATTGGACCAGGGATGTGACCTTAGTAAAGGTGTTACAATCCCACCCTAATCCTCTTAAACATAATCTAATCTTGCCTTATTAACCACAGGCAGAGATTAGGATTTACAACACACAGGAAAACTACAATCACAAAATGGAAGACAACCACACAATACTGGGAATCATGGCCTAAACAAGTTGACACATATTTTTGGAGGACACAATTCAATCCATGACAACATCTATACAAAACCAACAGTCAACATCATTCTTAATGGAGAGAGACTGAAAATAGTCCCTTTGAGAACAAGAACAAGACAAGGATGCCCTTTATCATCACTCATATTTGACATTGTGCTGGAAGTTCTAGCTAGAGCAATAAGGCAAGAAAAAGAAATAAAGGGTGTGCAAATTGGTAAGGAAGAAGTAAAACTGTCCCTATTTGCAAATGATATGATACTATACATAGAAAACCCAAAAGACTTCAAGAGAAATCTACTGCAACTAATAGAAAGACTCAGCAGAGTATCAGGATTCAAGATAAACATACAAAAATCAGCTGGATTCCTATACACCAATAAAGAGAATGACGAAAAGGAAAACAATACTATTTATAATAGCCCCTAAAAAAATAAAATACTTAGGAATATATCTAACCACTGATGTAAGAGAACTATACAAAGAAAACTACAAAACACTACTGCAAGAAACCAAAAGACATGTACAAAAATGGAAACACATACCATGCTCATGGATAGGTAGACTCAACATTGTAAAAATGTCAATTTTACCCAAAGCAATCTACAAATACCATGCAATCCAGATCCCAATACCAACAATATTTTTTAAAGAGATGAAAAAACTAATCATTAACTTTACATACAAACGGAAGAGGTCCCGGAAAAGTAAAGCACTATTGAAGAAGAATAAAGTAGGAGGACTCGCATTACCTGACTTCAGAACCTACTATGCAGCTATGGTAGTCAAAACAGCCTGGTACTAGTACAATGACAAATACATTGACCAATGGAGCAGAATTGAGAACTTGGATGTAAATCCATCCATCTATGGTTACCTGATCTTTGACAAGGGGCCAAAGTCCATCAAATGGGGGAAAAGATAGTCTTTTTAACAAATGGTGCTGGCAAAACTGGAGGTCTATCTGTAAAAAAAGAAACAAGACCCATAACTCATGCCATACACAAGAACTAATTGAAAATGGATCAAAGACCTAAATATAAAACCCAAAACTATTAAGATCATAACATAGGATCAATGCAAGAGGCCCTAATACACGGCATTAACATGATACAAACCATAACAAACAACACACAAACTCCAGAAGATAAGCTAGATAACTGGGATCTTCTAAAAATTAAATATTTATGCTCATCAAAAACTTCACCAAAAGAGTGAAAAGAGAACCTACAGACTAGGAAAAAAATTTTGGCTATGGCAAATCCGACAAAATTCCTAATCTTCAAAATCTACAAGAAAATCCAACACCTCTACAACAAAAGGACAAATAATCCAATTAAAAAATGGGCAAAGGAAATGAACAGACACTTCACCAAAGAAGAAATTCAAACAGCTAATAGACACATGAGGAAATGCTCGCGATCACTAGCCATTAGAGAAATGCAAATCAAAACCACAATGAGATACCATCTCACCACAGCATTATTGGCATGAATCAAAAAAAAAAAAAAAAAAAAAAAAAAAACAGGAAATAACAAATGTTGGAGTGGCTGCGGGTAGATTGGAACTCTTATGCACTGCTGGTGGGAATGCAAAATAGTACATCCGTTTTTGAGAACAATGTGGAGCTTCCTTAGGAAGCTAGAAATAGAAATACCATATGATCCAGCAATCCCACTCCTAGGTATATGGCCTAGAGAAATAAGAGTTGTCACACGAATAGACATATGCACACCCATTTTCAGTGCAGCATTGTTCACAATAGCAAAAAGTTGGAAACAACCTAGACTCCCATCAATAGATAAAGGGATAAACAAATTATGGTACATATACACAACAGAGTACTACAAAACTATAAGGAACGATAATGAATCTGCAAAGCGTCTCACAACGTGAATGAATCTGTAGGACATTTTGCAGAGTGAAATAAGTCAATCACAAAAGAACATATGTTGCACGAGACCACTACTGTAAAAACTCGTGAAAATGTTTACATACAAAAAGAAACAATCTTTGATGGTTATGAGGGAAGGGAGGGGTGGGGATGGAAAAACACTAAATAGACAATAGATAAGTGGTAACTTTGGTGAAGGGTAAGACAGTACACAATTCTGAGGAAGCCAGCACAACTTGTCTAAGGCAAGGTCTGGAAGCTCCATAGACACATCCAAATTCCCTGAGGGACTGAATTGCCGGGTGGAGGGCTGTGGAAGCCATGGTCTTGGGGAACATCTAGTTCAATTGGCATAACACAGTTTATAAAGAAAATGTTGTACATTCTACTTTGGTGAGTAGCAGCCAGGGTCTTAAGAGCTTGTGAGCAGCCATCTAAGATACTCCACTGGTGTCACCCTGTTGGGAGTAAGAGAGAATGAAGAAAACAAAAGACACAAGGGAAAAAGTAGTCCAAAGGACTAATGGACCACAACTACCACAGTCTCCACCAGACTGAGTCCAGCACAACTAGATGGTGCCCGACTGCTCTGACAAGGATCACAATAGGGGGCCCTGGACAGAGCTGGAGAAAAATGTAGGACAAAATTCTAACTCGCAACAAAAGACCAGACTTACAGGCCTGACAGAGACTGGAAAAACCCAAGAGTATGGCTCACAGACACCCTTTTATCTCAGTACTGAAGTCACTCCTTAGGTTCACCTTTCAGCCAAAGGTTAGACAGGCCCATAAAATAAAAAAAGACTAAAGGGGCACACAAGCCCAGGGGCAAGGACTAGAAGGCAGGAAGGGACAGGAAAGCTGGTAATAGGAACCCAAGGTCAAGAAGGGAGAGTGTTGACACGTTCTGGGGTTGGTAACCAATGTCACAGAACTACATGTGTACTAATTGTTTAATAAGAAGCTAGTTTGTCCTGTAAACCTTCATCTAAAGTACAATTAAAAAAAAAATAAAGACAGGAAAGAAAGAAGAGACCAAAACAGAAGTCAGAAGGGACTCTGAAATTTGCTCTTGAACGTACAGTAGGTAAAGCAAATGGAAGAAATGATGAAGTAACAGAGCTGAACAAAAGACTTCAAAGGGCAACTCAAGAAGACAAAGTATATAATTAAATATGGAAGTATCAGGAGATAGAAAACTAAAAGGGAAGAACATTTCCCAAGCTGAAAGAACTAAATAAAAAATTCAAGCTTCAAGTTGCAGTTTGAAGGATTCTATGGGTAAAATTGCCATGCGTCTTTCAGCTTGTTGTACTGTGGTGGCTTACATCAACAGGTTTCAGCAGAGCTTCCAGACTAAGACAGACTAGGAAGGAGGACCTGTCGGTCTTCCTCTGAAAAAAATGGCAAGGGAAAACCTTATGAATACCAGTGGAACTTTGTCTGGTATCGTGCCAGCAGATGAGCCCCTCAGGTTGGAAGACACTTAAAATATGACTGGAGAAGAGCTGCCTCCTCCAATTAGAGTCAACCTTAATGATGTGAATGGAGTAAAGCTTTTAGGACCTTCATTTGCTGAGATGGCACGACTCAAAATGAGAAGAAACAGCTGAAAACATCTATCTGTTATTGGAACATGAAATTACAAAATATAGATCTAGAAGAATTGGAAGTCACCAAAAATGAAATGGGTCATATAAAGATAGATATCTTAGGCATTAGTGAGCTGAAATTTCTAGTACTGGCCATTTCGAATCAGTCCACTATTCTGGTAACGACAAATTGATGACGAATGGTGTCACATTCATTGTCAACAAGAACATTTCAGGATCTCTCCTGAAGTTCAATCCTGACAGTGATAGAATAATACCCACACACCTACAAGGAAGACCAGTTAATACAACTATTATTCAAATTTACGAACCAACCACTAGACCAAAGATGAAGAAATCAAAGATTTTCACCAACTTCTGCAGACTGAAATTGATCAAATATGCAATCAGGATGCATTGATAATTACTGGTGTTTGGAATGCCAAAGCTGGAAACAACAAAGAAGGATCAGTAGTTGGAAAAGATGGCCTTGGTGATAGAAAAGATGCTGGAGATCGCATGATAGAACTTTGCAAGTCCAATGACTTTTTCATTGCAAATAAATTTTTTCAACAACATAAACAGTGATTATACACGTAGACTTCACCAAATGAAATACACAGGAAACAAATCAGCTACATTCTTGGAAAGAGACAATGGAAAAGCTCAATATCATCAGTCAGAACAAGACCAAAGGCCGACTGTGGGACAGAACATCAATTGCTCATAGGCAGATTCAAGTTGAAGATGAAGAAAATTAGAACATGTCCATGAGCCAAAATACAACCTTGAGTATATCCCACCTGAATTTAGAGACTATTTCAAGAATAGACTTGATGCGTTGAACACTAACGACCAAAGACCAGATGAATTGTGGAATGACACCAAGAACATCATACATAAAGAAAGCAAGAGGTCATTAAAAAGACAGAAAAGAAAGAGAGGATCAAAATGGATGCCGAAAAAGACTCTGAAAGTTGCTCTTGAACATAGAGGAGCTGAAGTGAAAGGAAGAAATGATAAAGTAAAAGAGGTGAAATGAACATTTCAAAGGGTGGCTCCAGCAGACAAAGTAAAGTATTATAACGAAATGTGCAAAGACCTGGAGTTAGAAAACCAACAGGGAAGAACGTGCTCGGCATTTCTCAAGCTGAAAGAACGGAAGAAAAAATTCAAGCCTCACGTTGGAATATTGAAGGATTCTATGGGGAAAATATTAAAGCATAAAAAAGAAGATGGAAGGAATACAGAGAGTCACAGTACCAAAAAAAAATTGGTCACTACCACGGCCTCCACCAGACTGAGTCCAGTACAACTAGTTGGTGCCTGGCTATCACCACTGACTGCTCTGACAGGGATTACAACAGAGGGTCCTGGACAGAGCTGGATAAAAATGTAGAACAAAATTCTAACAAGAAACGACCAGAATACTGGCCTGACAGAGACTGAAGAAACCCCGAGAGTATGGCCTCTAGACATCCGTTTAGCTCAGTAATTAAGTCACTCCCAAGGTTCACGCTTCAGCCAAAGATTAGACAGCACCATAAAACAAAACGAGGCTAATGCGGCACAACAGTCCAGGGACAAGGACTAGAAGGCAGGCAAGGACAGGAATGCTGTTAATAAGGAACCTAAAGTTGAGAAAGGACACTGTTGACATGTGGTGGGGTTGTTAACCATTGTCATAAAACAATATGTGTACTAACTGTTTAATGAGAAACTGTTCTGTAAACGTTCATCTAAAGTACAATAATAAATAAATAAATAAATAAGTAAATAAAAGAATTGGTCAATCCTCAAACATTTCAGGAGATAGCATATGATCAAGAACTGAGGGTACTGAAGGAAGGAGTCCAAGCTTCACTGAAGGCATTGGCAAAAAACAAGACTCCAGGAATTGAAGGAAAATAAATTAAGATGTTTCAACAAAAAGGATGCAGCACTGCAGGTGCTCACTTGTCTATGTCAAGAAATTTGGAAGACAGCTTCCTGGTCAAACGATTGGAAGAGATCCATATTTTTGCTCATTCCAAAGAAAAGTGATCCAACAGAATATGGAAATTATCAAACAATATCATTAATATTACATGCGAGTAATATTTTGTTGACCATCATTCAAAACCAGTTGCAGCAGTACATCAACAGGGAACTATGAGAAGTTCAAGCCAGATTCAGAAGAGGGTGTGGAATCAGGGATATCATTGCTGATGTCAGATGGATCTTGGTTGAAAGCAGAGAATACCAAAAAGACGTTTACCAGTGTTTTATTGACTATGATAAGGCATTTACTGTGTGGATCATAATTATGGATAACATTGTGAAGAAAGGGAATTCTAGAACACTTCATTGTGCTCATGTGGAAAATGTACATAGATCAAGAGGTAGTCATTGAAATAGAACAAGGGGATACTGCATGGTTTAAAGCCAGGAAAGGTGTGTGTCAGGGTTATATCCATCGACCATACTTTTTCAACCTGTATGCTGAGCACATAGTCTGCGAAGCTGGACTATATGAAGAAGAATGTGACATCAGGATTGGTGGTAGACTCATCAACAACCTGCAACATTCAGATGACACAACCTTGCTTATGAAGACCAAACACTACAGCCTTCATTATGGATTACACCTCAACATAAAGAAAACAAAAATGCTCGCAACTGGACCAATTAGCAACATCATAATAAATGGAGAAAAGATTGAAGTTGTCAAGGATTTCATTTCACATGGATCTACAGTCAACACCCATGGAACCAGCAGTCAAGAAATCAAACTATGGGAGACTCCAGCAAGATGGCGCTCTAGGCAGAAGCACCACGCCGTCCCTCCACAACAAAGATCCGAAAAACTAAGCCAAACAGAGAATCAACAATCCTGAAACCCTAGAACATCAAATGA
>NW_004444053.1:2095213-2122312 GCF_000243295.1 Trichechus manatus latirostris
AATAAAATATTTAAAAAAAAAAAAAAAGAAATCAAACTATGTATTGCGTTGGGCAAGTCTGTGGCAAAAGATGTGTTTAAAGTGTTGAAAAGTGAAGATATCACTTTGGGGACTAAGGTACTTCTGACCCAAGTGTATTTTCAATAGCCTCATATGTATGTGAAAGCTGGACAATGAGTAAGGAACACCCAAAAAGTCTTTGAATTATGGTGTTGGTGAAGAATGTTGAATATACTATGGACTGCCAGAAAAAAAAAACTATTTTGTAAGAAGTACAGCCAGTACTACATCTCGCGTACTTTGGACATGTTATCGGCAGGGATCAGTCCCTAGAGAAGGAGTTCATTCTTGGTAAAGTAGAGGGACATTGAAAAAGAGGCACACCCTCAATGAGATGGATTGACACAGTGGCTGAAACAATGAGCTCAAGAATAACAGTGATTGTGAGGATGGTACAGGACTGGGCTGTGTTTTGTTCTATTGTACCTAGGGTCTCTATGAGTCGGAACTGACTCAACAGCACCTAACAACAATAACAAACAGCCAGAATGCTCCTTAGCAGTAAGGATGGCAAGACTTCCACTCAAGTACTTTGGACTTGTTATCAGGGGGTACCAGTCCCTAGAGGACTTCATTCTTGGTAAAGTAGAGGGTCAGAGAAAAAGAAGATGATTCTCAATGAGATGGAATATCACAGTAGCTGCAACAATGGGCTTTAGCGTAACAAAGATTGTGAGGATGGCCCAGGACCAGGTAGTGTTATATTCTGTTATACGTATGGTCCCTGTAAGTCAGAACTGACTCAATGGCACAAAACAACAAAAACAATAGGCGAAATATCAAACATCGCAAGAAGCATCAAAAGAAGATGGAAGGAATACACAGAGTCACTTTACCAAAAATAACTGTTCAACCATTTCAAGACGTATCAAATGATCAAGAACCGATGTTATTGATGGAAGAAGTCCAAGCTGCACTGAAGGCATTGGTGAAAAATAAGGCTCCAGGAACTGATGGAATATCAGTTGAGATGTTTCAACAAAATTGATGTAGTGCTGGTGTCGCTCAGTTGTCTATGCCTCCTTTGAAAATCGTCTATTGGCAGGGGATTTTCACCCTGCTTGTGGAGATCTTTGAGTTTTGTCATGAGGCTTCTTCATCAAAAGTTTGCTTTGATTCCTCATTACCACAGGCTCTCTTTCTAAAAATATTTCCTTTGATGTAGCTACTCCTATCTACAACTTTGTTAAATTTTATAGTCTCCAGTCTGTCATTTTTTGCAAAGCAGCAAAGGAAATCTTAATTTCTGTGTATTTAGTCAATCTTTAGATGGTTAGATTAATTATTTTATCAATTCAACAATTCATTCATTAAATATTGATTAAAATCACGCTTCTGTCATGCACTGTGATAAGAATACAAAAATGGAATGAGGCGTCTCAGTTCTCACGTTACCCAGTTGCCGTCAATCAGCTCCTACTCAGGTGACGTTGTGTGTCAGGGTAGAACCGTGCTTCATAGGATATTCGATGGCTTATTTTTCATAAGTAGATTACCAGGCCTTTCTTTTGAGGTGCCTCTGGGTGGACTTGACCTTCCAAATTTTCAGTTAGCAGCCAAGTGTGTTAACAGTTTGTACCACCCAGGGACTCCAATAGGAAAGAAACATACATGCAATAAAGTGTCATTAGTGAGAGGGTAGAAGTATGTAAAGGGCAAAGTACTGCAAAGGAGGAAACTGAGAACCTAATTTAACTTTTATTTGTTTTTCTTTTAGTTGGAAGAACAGAAGTGTTGGTGAGAGAAGGCTTCTATAGTTGAGGATTCAAAGATTAGTGATTCTTCTCCAAAAGCCGAAGGCCTGGACTTCCCTCAAACACTGGATCCAGCCATGTAGGCAATAACATTTGAATTACAGTAGAAAGCTTCAGTGTTGTTGTTAGGTGCTGTTGAGTCGGTTCCAACCCATATCGACCCCATGTACAACAGAACTAAACACTGTCCTGTCCTGCGCCATCTTCACAATCATTGTTCTGCTTGAGCCCATTGTCGCAGCCAGTGTGTCAATCCATCTCTTTGAGGGTCTTCCTCTTTTTTGTTGACCCTCTATTTTACCAAGAATGATGTCCTTCTCCAGGGGCTGATCCCTCCTGATAATATGTTCAAAATATGTGAGAGGAAGTCTCCCATTCTTGCTTCTAAGGAACGTTCTGTTTATACTTCTAAGATAGATTTGTTTCTTCTTCTGGCAGTCCATGGTATATTCAATATTCTTCGCCAACACCATAATTCAAAGGCAACAATTCTTCTTTGGTTTCTTTATTCATTGTCCAATTTTACATGCATATGAGGCGACTGAAAACACCATGACTTGAGTCAGGCGCACCTTAGGTTGTGAGGATTTTTGTTTTCTTTATGTTGAGGTGTAATCCATACGGAAGACTGTAGTCTTCGACCTTCATCAGTAAGTGTTACAAGTCCTCTTCACTTTTAGCAAGCAAGGCTGTGTCATCTGAATATGGCAGGCTGTTAATGAGTCTTCCTCCAAACCTGATGACCCATTCTTCATACAGACCAGTTTCTTGGATTATTTGCTCAGCATACAGATCGAATAAGTATGGTGAAAGAATACAACTCTGGTGCACACCTTTCTTTACCTTAAATCACACAGTATCCCCTTGTTCTGTTCCAACGACTACCTCTTCATCTAGGTACAGGCTCTGCAGGAGGACAACTAAGTGTCCTGGAATTCCCATTCTTCGAAATGTTATCCATAATTTGTTATGATCCACACAGTAGAATGCCTTTGCATAGTCAATAAAACATAGGTAAACATCTTTCTGGTATTCTCTGCTTTCAACCAAGATCCATCTGACATCAGCAATGATATCCTTTGTTCCACGTTCTCTTCTGAATCACGCTTGAGTTTCTGGCAGTTCCCTGTTGATGTACTGTTGTAACCACTTTTGAATGATCTTCAGCAAAATTTTACTTGTGTGTGGTATCAGTGATATTGTTTGATAATTTCTACATTCTGTTGAATCTCCTGTCTTTGGAATGAATACAAAGATAGATCTCTTCCAGTTGGTTGGCCAGGTAGTTGTCTTCCAGATCTTGGCATGGATGAGTGAGCACCTCCAGTGCTGCATCCTTTTGTTGAAACATCTCAATTGGTGTTCTGTCAATTTCTTGAGACTTGTTTTTTGCCAATGCCTTCAGTGCAGCTTAGACTTCTTCCTTCAGTACCATTGGCTTTTGGTCATATACTACCTCTTGAAATGTTTGAAGGTCGACCAATTCTTTTTGGTACAGTGACTCCTTGTATTCCTTCCATCTTCATTTGATGCTTCCTGTATTGTTCAATTCCTGCAATATTACAACTTGAGGCTTGAATTTTTTTCTTCAGTTCTTTCAGCTTGAATAATGCTGAGCATGTTCTTCTCTTTTGGTTTTCTAACTCCAGATCTTTGCACATTTCATTATAATACCTTACTCTGTCTTCTGGAGCAACCCTTTGAAATGAACAGTTCACCTCTTTTACTTCATCATTTCTTCCTTTCACTTTGGCTACTCTACCTTCAAGAGCAAGTTTCAGAGTCTCTTTTGACATCCATTTTGGTTTTTTCTTTCTTTCTTGTCTTTTTAATGACCTCTTGCTTTCTTCATGTATGATGTCCTCCATGTCATCCCACAACTGGTCTTTGGTCATTAGCATTCAATTCATCAAATGTATTCTTGAGAAGGTCTCTAAATTCAGGTGGGTTATACTGAAGGTCATACTTTGGCTCTTGTGGATTTGTTCTAATTTTCTTCAAATTCAACTTGAACTTGCATATGAGCAATTCATGGTCTGTTCCATAGTCGTCCCCTGACCTTGTTCAGACTGATGATATTGAGCTTTTCCATCGTCTCTTTCCACAGATGTAGTCAGTTTGATTCCTGTGCATTCCATCTGGCAATGTCCATGTGTGTAGTCACCATTTATGTTTTTGAAAAAAGGTACTTACAATGAAGAAGTCATTGGTCTTGCAAAATTCTATCATGCAATTTCTGGCATTGTTCATATCATCAAGGCATATTTTCCAGCTACCAGTCCTTCTTTGTTTCCAACTTTGGCATTACAATCATCAGTAATTTTCAATGCATCTTGGTTGCATGTTTGATCAGTTTCATCCTGCAGAAGCTGGCAAAAATCTTCAGTGTCTTCATCTCTGTCCTTAGTGTTTGGTGCGTAAATTTGAATAATAGTCTTATTAACTGGTCTTCCTTGTAGGCGTATGGATATTATCCTATCACTGACAGCATCGTACTTCGGTATAAATCTGGAAATGTTCTTTTTGACCATAAATTGAATGCCATTCCTCTTCAACTTGTCATGCCTGGCTTACTAGACCATACGATTGTCCAATTCAAAATGGCCAATACCAGTCCATTTCAGCTCACTAATGCCTAGGATACCGATGTTTATGTGATGTTTCTACCAACATTAACTTGTCCTACCTAGGGTCAAGACTAGGGTGAGGAAAGAGAGGCACCTCGAGTGCAAAACTTAAGAAGGCACTCACTCTCAGAGTCAGGCAAATACCAACCCTGCACTTGCATGACCCTTAGAATGGCCTCCTTAAATGTTCATACCTCCATCCTACATCCTTATTTTTCTGTTCTGCAGTTGCCTCTTTACTTGCCTACCTCCCTGTATAGTCTATAAATTATCTCCAGGGACTAGCACAAAATAAGGCACATAGAAAGAATTCAAGAAATGGTAGTATGCTTGGCTAAAGTTTTTTTTTTTTTTTTTTTAAATAAATAAATGAATGGCCATAATCCACCATATACTCTAGAACCGAGTTCTTTAGCTTGTGCCTTTTTCTGGTCTCCCACTCCTGTCCATTCAAAGTTCTTTCAGAATTCACCCTTTCCTGAAACCTCCCTTCCTCAGTGCCTCCAGAACCCATTCTATCCTCATCTTTTTAATTTTTTTATTTTTCCTCTCTCTGGTTGATTTTGAATACTTACTCTGTCATCAAGTCTACTGTCTTCCCTAGTGTCTAATCCACTGTTAATCCTATCCAGTTAAATTTGCATTTAGGATATTGTATATTTCATCTCTAGAAGTTCCATTTGATTCTTTTTTATATCTTCTATTTCTTTCCTTGCTATGCTTGCATTTTTCGTTACCTCCTTGAGCATACTGAACATGTTTAAAAAGGCTTTTCAATGCCCTTGTTTGTTAATTCCATCATCTGTCATTTCTGGGTCTCTTTGTACTGGTTGACTTTTCCCCTGGTCATAGGTCACATTTTCCTGCTGCTTATGACTGAAGTGGAAGTCGATCCTCACTATTTTCTTCAACTTTGTTCTAGTAAAGTAAATTTGACTTTCTCCTGATGACAGAGCTTCTCTTTCACTTCTAAGTGCATCCATCTTTCAATCCTTTCCTCTCCCAGGACCAGAAAGACTGGTTAGAATTGACTTTGTCACATTACTGTTTCTTGGTCATTGTTTATCTGCATTTTTTCTTTTGGCATACAGAGCATATACTTTCAATACTCTTTTCTCTTCAATATGTCTCTCCACCTCCAGGGAACTCCATCTTCCTTTTTAGAAATTTCAGCATCTGGTTTACAGTTGCCTTTGTATTCCTAATCTTGCCATACTCTATGCTGCCTTCAGCATCATCTATTTAATGATCCTTTCATACCCTGGATCCAAACTTCCTCTTCCTCCTAAATCTCAGTACCCACACAGTGAGGCACTCATGTTGCCCAGGAATCCTTTGATCCATCTGCACTTTATGCTCTGAAGCTTTCTCTACAATACTTGTAACGTGTTCCTATTCTCTTCTTAAATCCTAAATTCACCCCATACTCCTCAATTTCAGCAGATTATCCTGCCTCTACATGTAGAAAATGAAAGCTATCAATTCCCTCAATGTCAAGCATCTCCAAATTTCATATCCTTGTATATTTGTCAGTATTTTCTCCCCTCCCTGTGTCCTTGGGGAATGTGACCACTCCCATTTCTTAGGTTATCCCTTCCATCTATGCACTTGATCATATTCCCACGTATTTTGCTGAACAATTGCTCCTACAAACACCCTTCCTTCCCCTTATACCTCTACTTGCCAGTGGATATTTAGTCTCTCATATAGAGATATGTTTTATTCTTGGTGTATTAATAGTAGCTATCATTTATAAAGTGCTTTAATATATACCTGATACTTTGCTATGAATATTTTCTGCATTTGCTCATGCAGTAGGTGTGAATCTGAGTCTAGAAACTCAACTGTAAAACTTCTGACTCTAGCTATGGCAGACTAGATTGTCAGATCCATCTTACCATCAAGTTCTACTAGAACTGGATAAAATATATTTATAAAAATCTGCTTGAAGTCTTGTTGTTCTTGTTAGGTGCCGTTGAGTTTGTACTGACTCATAACGATGCTGTGTACAACAGAACAGACCACTGCCTGGTCCTGCGCCGTCCTCACAATTCTCTTTATGCTTGAGTCATTGTTGCAGCCACCGTGTCAATCCATCTCATTGAGGGTCTTCCTCTTTTTTGCTGACTCTCTACTTTAATAACAAGCATGATGTCCTTCTCCAGGGACTGTTCCCTCCTGAAAATGTGCCCAAAGTATGTGAAACGTAGTCTTGCCATCTTTGCTTCTAAGGAGCATTCTGGCAGTACTTCTTCCAACACAGATTTGTAAGTTCTTTTGGCAGTCCAGGATATTATTCACCATTCTTTGCCAGCATCACAGTTCAAAGGTGTCAATTTTTTGGTCTTCCTTATTCATCGTACAACTTTCACATGCGTACGAGGCAACTGAAAACACCATGGCTTGGGTCAGGTGTCTTCAAGGTGACATCTTTGCTTTTCAACACTTTAAAGAGGTCTTTTGCAGCAGATTTGCCCAACGCTATGTGTCTTTCGATTTCTGGACTGCTGCTTCCATGGATGTTGATTGTGGATCCAAGTAAAATGAAATCCTTGGCAACTTCAATCTTTTCTCCATTTATCATGATGTTGCTTACTGGTCCAGTTGTGAGGGTTTTTGTTTCCTTTATTTTGAGGTGGAATCCATACTGAAGGCTGTGGTCTTTGATCTTCATCAGTAAGTGTTTCAAGTCCTCTTCATTTTCACAAGCAAGATTGTGTCAGCTGCATAATGCAGGTTGTTAATGAGTCTTCTTCCAGTTCTGATGGCCCATTCTTCTTCATATAGTCCAGCTTTTCAGATTACTTGTTCAGCATACGGACTGAATAAGTATGGTGAAAGGATACAACCCCGATGCACACCTTTCCTGACTTTAAACCACACAGTATCCCTTGTTCTGTTTGAATGACTGCCTCTTGATCTATGTACAGGCTCCTCATGAGCACAATTAAGTGTTCTGGAATTAAAGGCTTTAGTGAACTACAAAGCCAGTGAGAACTTGGGAGGACTGAGATCCTGAAGACAAGGGAGCCCTAAGAGGTGAATCCAATATTAAAGCTATATTCTGCCATGATGACACTTGCCCATTCTCTGGCAACAGCTAGAAAATTGATTAAGAATCAATTAGAGTTCAGATCCCACTTAGAAGGAAGGACCTTGATAAATATACTCCAGAATTTTAGCTAGACTCCTAAAGGTCTAGACCAGACCAGACCTCACAAAGATTGAATCCCAGCTTCAAATCACCTCGGTTCATGATTAAATTAAGGAGACCCACCTCTTATTTAACCTCTTGGTATAAGTAAATGTAGATCCTCTCATAGGGTCGCTATGAGTCAGGATCTACTCAATGGCAATGGGTTTTGGTTTTTGGAACTTCTCTGGAGAAGATAACACCATCTGATTCTGGCCACTTGTCAGCATTCCCACTGCTCTCCCTCTCTCTTCCAATCCAGGTCAGCTTTTCCTGTCACCTAGACTAAGGCACCAACCCAACTAATCACCACATCTACAGCCCTGCTTCCTTCTACCCAGTCTCAATACTGCATACAGAGTGCTCTTTTTAAAACATAAATATTACTGTATTACTCCCTCCTTTCTCCAAATACTTTCTGAAAGTTCTTTGGCTTTTAGAAAGCGATATAGAGCTTTATAGGATAGAGTCATTTTTTTTTAAATGGTTGACAGTATTATACATGATCTAGCCTGTGTCCATCTTTCCACCCCATCTCTCATCTTTCTTCTTTGTGCTCTCTCAGATACAAACATAGTGAACTTGAGATGGCAAAGCTCTCTAGCCTCTAGATGTTCTCACTTGCTTTTCCCTTTGCAGGGAACACCTCCCCTGCTCTTAATGTGATTAACACGTACTACCTCTTCACATTTCCACTCGGAGTTGGCTTTCTTATTCCTCTATCAGGTTAAGGTTTCTTATTATATATCTCACATATCTTTCTACTTTTCCATATATAACACTCAACTCACTTTATTGCTATTACTTATTTATTTATGTATTTTTAACATCCATTGAATATTTTAATATATGCCTTCCCCACCAGACAAAAATTTCTGTGATGGCAGAAGAATTGGCTACATAATTTGCAGGACCCAGTGCAAAATGAAAATGTGAGGCCTCTTGTTAAAAAATGATTAAGAATTTCAAGATGAAAACAGCAGAACATGTAAACAATCATAGAATTCTTCTAAGTATAGGGCCCTGTGAGACTTCACAGGTGGCACACCTATGAAGCCAGCCCTCGGTGGCAAAAAACAGGTTGGATTAATTAACTTCTGGAGCTCCATTTCCCAGTACTGTACTTGAGACAGACTGACACTTAAAAAAAGATTTTTTGAATGAATAAATGAAAGAAGGAATTTCTCTCAGCAACTCTTTCAAAAATTTAAACATGTCCTCAAATGCCTCTAGACATTTCTACCTATTCACTTTAGTGAGAAAAGTGAGGCAATCAGTTGACAATTCCATAAATGTACCCATCGTTCCCTATTCCCCCCGTCCTAGTGGAAGGGAATTCACTTCTATTTCCCTGTTTGGATTCTATCTTTTCCTACCTCCTGATGTGGTCTCCATGACCCCTTCCTTCTTCTGTATCCTTGGTTTTTAAATGGCTATCTTCCTCTCAACATAAAACCATGTTATACCTTTCTTGTCTTAAAGCAAATCCCAAACAATACTTCACTGACTTCCATGTCCCCCTGTAACTACCATCTTATGATTCAACTTCCCTTCATAGACAAGTGTCTTGAAAGAATAGTCTACACCATCTTTATACAACAGTGTCCCTTACTACATGCAGGTCCTTAACTCTCTACAGTCAAGTTTCCAACCCACCAGTCCATGGAAGCATTTTGGCAGAAGTCAGAAAGTTTTGCTAAAAAAATTGGTTTTGGCATAGTCACTTGCTTCTTCCTGCCTGAAATTCAATTTTCTCTTGGCTTCTGTGAATACTATTTTATTCTGTTTCTCCTTACTACTTCTCAGGTCCAATTTTCTCTGACTTCTCTAACTTCAACCATCATTTAAACTTAATAACTCCCAAATTCATCTCTAACCCAGATGTTTTAAAACAGTTCTTTATGGATGACCCAGAAACTTCAAACTCTGTATTCAAAAACTGAATTTATAGTCTTAGCCTATAAATTTATCCTCAAATATTTTTTTAGTTGATCAATATGGGGTGTCATTGTAGTAGTTGCTGTGGTGTACTACCCAGATCTTCCTTTGCTATTGAAAGATTTATTTCCCAAACTGTTGTAAATGTTGCTAGCAGACAGCCCTAATCTACCAGCCCTCTTCAAAATTTTCTGAGCTGAAGAGAGTTGCCTTGCATAAGACCATGCCCTTTTTCTGGGGCAGACTTCAATCAATAATGATTGATCTAGACATATAAAATTCCACCCTCTTCCCAAACTTGGGACTACTCTGAAAGGCCATTTCAGTTTCAAAGCTCCCCATAGGGTGGGCTGAGGCCTTCACTGAGACTGCATCAAAGCCAAATTTATCCCTCCCAAATCCTTCTCCCATTCTCTCCCTCTCCTCCCCTTCCTTCCCCTTCACAGGTGTTAATGCTAAGAGCATTCCCTCATAAAACACCTCTACATTATCTATACCTCAGAGTCTGTTTTCCAGGAAACCCAACCTGCAATAGTTATCCGAGACATCTCAATTTCATTTGTTCCACTCATCCAATTAAATAAATGGCAAGCTTTTTAGATATCACTTTTTAGCTCTTAAATCTCTTTTCTCTTATCACTCTAAATTGTGTCTGTGTGTGTGTGTGTATCTTCTCCTGACACACTCTAACTCTAAATACACACCAATTGCAAATGCAGTTCTTATTATTCTGACCCTAACCACCAGAGCTAAGTCAGATTTCACAAGTTAAACAGCACAGTCCTTCAGACTGACAAGTCTACCCTAGACTTCAGAAGCCAACTGCAAGGTCGGGGTCCCCACAATACTCTCACTTCTGACCTGCTGGCTACAAGTTCTAAGGGTTCTCACTACCCCCTTAAATTTGATAATCCACTAGAACGACATAGAACTCAGGAAAGCATTATACTTACAATTAAGTTTTATTATAGCAAAAAGGATACAAATGAAGAGATGCATAGGGCAAAGTCTGGGAAGGTCCCTGAAACACAGCTTTCATATCCCAAAAAAGGATATGTCACACTCCCAAGCCTTAATATCTTCCACCCACCAGGAAGCTCTCCTGAGCTTCAGTGTCCAGGGTTTTTATTGGTGTTTCATTACATAGGCATGACTGACTGAATCATTGCCCATGTAGTTGAACTCAACCTCCATCTCCCCCTCCTCTGAGTTGGGCTGATATCACATAATCAGTCTTTCTGGTATGACCAGCATCCACTCAATAATCACCTCATTAGTATAGTAAAGAATGTAATCATTTAAGAAATTCCAATGGTTTAGAGGTTCTCTCTCAGGAATGAAGGGCAAACACCATATTATTTAAGTAAAGTTAATTGTACACCTCAAACACTCCCTCTGACTCTGCTTTACATCAGTCTTCAACAGCACTACTGCTGTGGCCTCCTGGATGGTCTCCTTGTCTCAGATCTGACCCTCCTTCAATTCATTATTCAGGATAACAGTATAAACGTAATCCAGCAAACCATTCACTTTATAAACACTTTCAATGGCTTCTCATGGCTGGGATTCATTCATTCATTCATTTATTCAGTCAGTCAGTCAGCATTTATTGAATGTCCACCATATGCCAGGCACTATAATAAGTTCTGGGGCTATAAAGTTGAACAAAACAGATAGAATCCCTGCTGTCATGGAGCTTACAGCAAAAGGAACATTATAAATAATGGCATGTTAGGTGAATAAGCAGAAGCACAGACGGCTTACAATCCAGTGAAGGGAAAAGACAACCAAAAAATCAATCATTCAGATAAACTAAAATAGCATCTGTTCATGATGCTATAAGAGCTTATAAGGGGGGTTTGAGCTAATCATGAAGTCAAGGAGAACTACTCAAGGAAATGGCCTTTGGGTGAAATGTAAATTCTTTAGTTTGGAATAGAAAATTCTTCATATTTTAATCCCAGCCTCCCTTTATAGCCAATGACTTTCATCAGTTCACCTCACCCCATCTACTAAATTCATACTCCCTTCTCTCAAGTTTTAGTGCAGGGCTTTGAACTGGATCATTCCAGTTTGAACTCCTGCTGAGAATTTGCACTTCTATCCAAGATATACTGAATCAGAATCTATATAAGAATGTATACATAAGAATTACCTGGGGGAGCTTGTTAAAATTATTACGAAGTATTTACACCCAAGATATACTGAATTCTGATTCAGTATATCTGGGGTGGAAATGCAAATTCTCAGCAGGGATTTGCACTGGAATGAACCAGTTCAAAGTTCTGGTTTAGGGAGCTTCTCCTATTCATCTTACTTGGCTTTGTTTACAAGTTTCCCTTTGTTGCAATTTCCTACCCAACCCACTTCACCCACCTTCTTAATCAAGCTACTTTCTATTCATTCTTTAAAAATCAGCATAGTCATCCCTTCCTCTAGGAGACATTTCCTAATCCCTCAATATGATTTTGACATTTTTCCATAGAAATATTCCTTCTCAATATCCGTATCTTTACGAACTTTAACATGGCATTTAATGCTATGTATTGAAATTTTCATCTTAAGTTTCTTGAGACAAGGGATCACATTTGTTTGAGTGATATTCTTCATGCCTAACAGTGTACTTGGTGCATAACAGAGAAAAATTTATAAATGAACAAATAAAATAAAAGAATGAGTGAATGAATAAATAAATAAATGAAAGGAGTTTGCATACACATTATACCCCACACATCCCTTTACAAACTTAATCCTCTAAAATTTAGCAGCAAATTAGCTACACATAAAATATGATAAATACAAAGGCTTTAAGTAAGCTTCAGGCATCCTTTTAGCTTTTAACTGAGACATGCTTGTGAAATATTAGATTCAATGTAATCATTTAGATGGTCAAAATAGATGAGCCACATTTTGAAGTCTATTTATTTTGGTCATCTCAGATGAAGATCCTATCCACTTCTGGAACCCTGGTGGTGTAGTGGTTAAGATGCTTGGCTGCTAACCAAAAGGTCGGCAGTGTGAATCCACCAGCCACTCTTTGGAAACTGTATGGGGCAGTTCTACTCTCTCCTATAGGGCAGCTATGTGTCAGAATCTACTCGACAGCAATGGGTTTGGTTTTTTTTGTTTGTTTTTTGTTTTAATTCACTTCTGAACAATGTATCATCCAGCAGTTAATCCAGGGACTTATTGCAGTAGACATAAGGTTTAAATACTGTGTTCCTAATTTCATGTTCTATGGAGCACAGCTTAATGGGATCCCAGATGCCACACTCCATCTCTAAAATTATGTTAATTCCAAGTGGATAAAGAAAAGATAATCTATGTGGCATTTGGTTTTTAGTTAGGATTGTGGATTAGCAGAAAGAATTTTCTAGATCAAATTGTCCAACTAAACGTAAATACATACTAAATCTTGATGGGATTCACCCAAGAATTTTGAAGGAATTCAAAGGTGACATTGTAAAACTGTGGCCATCCTCCAAAACTCATCATTAACAGCAGCTAGCATAGCAGAGACTGTCAACATAATTCCCATTTACTGGAAGTTTTCCAAAAAGGGACTGTTGTTGTTGTAGTTAGGTGCCGTCAAGTCAGTTACAATTCGTAGAAACCCTATTTAGAATACAATGAAACACTGCTCTGTCCTCTGCCATCCTCACAATCATTGTTCTGCTTGAGCCACTGTGTCAATCCATTTGGTTGAGGGTCTTCCTCTTTTTTGCTGACCCTCTACCAAGCATGATGTCCTTCTCCAGGGACTAGCCCCTCCTAGGAACATGTTCAGAGTATGTAAGGTGAAGTCTCTCCATCCTCCCTTCTAAGGAGCATTCTGGATGTACTCCTCCCAAGACAGATTTATTTGTTCTTCTGGCAGTCCATGGTATATTCAATATTCTTCCCCAACACCATCATTCGAATGCATCACTTCTTCAGTCTTCCTTATTCATTGTCCAGCTTTCACATGCATGAGGTGATTGAAAATACCATACTTTGGGTCAGGTGTACTTTAGTCCTCAAAGTTACATCTTTGCTTTTTAACATTTTAAAAAGGTGTTATAACCTGACCCTACAAATGCCAGTAAATTTCCATTAGTTCTTAAACTAGCCCATGCCAGATTTGACCCGCTCCCCCATGCACAGAAGGGCCGAGATGCGACCGCTAATTGATCTCAACAGAGGATGCAGCAACAGGAGGAACGAATCAGAAGGAAAATCATCACATGGACCCTATTCTTAAGCAAAAAGTCTCACAAGAACCAAGTCACCTTCTGTTTCCTGACTGCCTTCTAGAATTTTCCCTCCCCCGTACACCTGTGCAGCCGCCATCTTGCTGCCCAAATTCGCATGTAAGCCCTGCTTTCCCCATAGCTTGGGGAGCAGGATCTGAGGAACTGCCTCTCAGCTCTTGCTCTGCACATTACAATAAAGTTACTCTCTCTTTCTCAGAGACCGGTGTCCAGATAATTGGCAAGTCTGAGCGCACCAGACAAGCACCCACCTTCCTGGGTTCAGTAACAACTTTGGCGCCCAACGTGGGGCCTCCGTCCAGAGCCTGGCACCCCCTCGACCACCAGCAGAAACTCCACCGACCCTCAGGGCCCACAGAGCTTCTTGTTCGGGAGAATAGTGTGGGTCTCCTAATGCGACCGAGGAGGAGACAGGCCCAAGGCACTTTTACTTTGAAAGAATTAGAAAGTAACTCATGTATAGATGTCCACTAGGTAAGTGTCCTAGGAATTTCTCTTGTTAAGTGTGTAAGTGCTTGAGATTGGAGGTGGGGAGGTATCTGGAAGATTGAAGTAGGACTAAAACATCCCCATTAGGGGGGATTGAAGCCCTACTAAGATCATCTCCTTACTCTGCCACTCCCCGGTTCTGAGGTGGGGAGGTATCTGGGGGTTGAAGTAGGACTAAGACATCCCCATTGGGGGGGATTTAAGCCTTACTAAGATCATCCTCGTTATCTTGCCCTGCCACTCTCTCTAGCCGTAGGCAGAGTATGGGCAACCTAGTTTATGGTTGTTGACTTTGGTTAAGTTCAGTTTCTGGTTCTGTTCCTGAGTGAGTATGAGTGTGAGTGAAATATGGGAAACCAACCTAGCGTACCTTTACTGGTACTCTTTGTCTTTTCATGTGGGTTCTAATTACTGTTTGAGGACACTTAACTATGACAAAAGAGAGGGAAAGTGGAATGAAATCCCCTAAGTACAGACCTTTATGTCTCTCTGGCAAAATAAAAACCTATAAAAACAGTGTCAGCTAACTGTGCAGGGAAAAAGGAAGGGGGAGAAAAGCACCATCCGGAGAGACCTGGGGCAAAGCCAGGCCAGATAAATGAGATAATGCATATAAATGGGAAGATAATTAAGGTGTGGAGAGGAGAAGACAAATCTGGAATGTTTTCCTTCAACCAGTACTTAAGTGGATATGCTAAAAGGGGAACTCGGATTTGCCCGGAGAAACACAGTCTTTTTGTTTATACAGTAGGAGTTCAGGTCAAAAACCTGAGCTCCACCTAGATTTGCATTTATGCATACACCTTCCACCTGGAGGTGCAGGCCTGGTTTTTTTTCTGGCAGCCACTACCCCTTTGACAGAACCGTCTGCCATCCCTCCGGTGAATTGCTCAACAGCCTCTCATGAATCAGAAACTCCGGGTGCTACCCAGGGAATAGTCTCCCCAGCCCACACCTGTATAGAGTGAATTTTGGTCAGGGATCCATGCAAGTCTCCTCAGGGCAATTTCTGCTGAGACAAATGCCTGCTGGACTTGATCACAGCAGCCAGCCTAGAGGGTTTATTTGGGTCCATACACTGTTCTCCACCTTTGACCTATATGTAAAATTGGAATATTCTTTTAACTCCAGAGGAACAGAAGATGATCTTAGAAAAGGCGTGCTAACAGGTTGCATAACCTCAACTCTCAAAATGGTATTAGACTCCCGGCAGCCCTGGCTGTACCGTCACAGATATCAGCTGGTGGCAGGACAGTTAGAACAATATAAAAACTGTTTAATAGCAAGGGACTCCAAAACAGAGTAGCCTTAGGAAAGTTCAAGGTGTACAACAAGGCCCCAAGGAAAATGCCTCTAGCTTCCTAGAAAGGTTGTATGAAGCATACTGATATAAACTCTGAAGACCCAGAGAATGCCAGGTTAATAAGTATGACCCTCATCAGCCAGAATGTCCTGGACATCAGGCAGAAACTTCAAAAGTTAGAAGGAGGTCTAGGAATGAATACTTCACAACTTATTAAGATTGCCTTTAAGGTCTTCAATAAACTCAACGAGGTACAAGGGAAAAGGCCGCGGTCCTGGCAGCAGCTCTCGGAGGTAACCCGCCACCCAGGCAGACCTTATGCGGGGTAAGTCCTCATGGGCCTCAAAAGGGCCAGTGGCCAACCCAAGGCCCCCTAAAGCTAGGCCCCAGACAGTGTGCCTACAACAAGGCCACTGGAAACAAGAGTGCCCCTCGTGGCCACCCCAGTCTAAGCAAGAACCCCATAACACAGCTCCCACAGCTGTCAGCCGATGACTCGGACTGATGGGGCCTCGGGGCTCCTCTGCAATCCATGAGGAGCCCCGGGTTGCAATAACAGTGGGAGGACAACTTACTGACACAACGGACCAAAGAGCTGGAGAACATGGCTTCTGCTGCTGTTGAAGGCACACAGGGGACCCTCCAGCTGCCCCAGGCAGGGACAAGTCTGTAGTCCCAGCCCTTGGCCAGCTTCATTTGCAGGATGGAGAGCAGCCAAACATGGGCAGAGGCGGCACACAGCCTCAGGGCCTGGTGAGAGGGTCACCATCCTTACCTCGCCCTAAACCCTGGCAGGCCCATGACAGCAAAGAGCATCTTGGCTGGAGGGACTGGAGGAAAGAAAGCCTACTAAAGAATACCTTTCTTGAATAATATACTATGGTCAACAGAGGTGGGAGTTATACACTGCCCCGGACACCAGAAGGTAGAGTCTCACATAATTAAAGGGTCAGGAGGCCAAACAAGCTGCTAAACAAAAACCCCTACCACTGGCTTTGCTTTAATTCCTAATCTTCAGCTATCATAAAACCCCCAGTGCACAGAATGTGATATAAACAGAGCTTGTGAATGGAATTTTGACCTTAATAACAGAGCAGAAGATGGTGGTTGTACAATTCCCAAGGACAGGTGTTAATACCAGAACACTCGATGCACCCAATAATAAAGGCAGCTCACGAGAGTACACATTACAGTTGGGATACTATGTTTCACTGGCTAGCCAAACTGATTAAAGGGCCTTGTCTACAAAAGACTCAACAATGTGTCACCTGTGCAAAGAACAATCCAAAAACAGGCCTACCACCTGCTATACCTGGGGTACAAGCCCGCAGGACCAGACCCAGGGAAGACTGACCAGTGGGCCTAATGGTTATGCCAACGGCTACAGGAGGTTTCAAGTATCTTTTAGTGTTTGTGGATACCTTTACCGGATGGGTAGAAGCCTTCCCCTTCCAAATGGAAAAGACATCCGAGATAAGCAAAGCTCTCCTCACTGCCTAGATTTGGCCTACCTTATTCAATTCAAAGCAATAACAAAGGAGCCTTTGAATCCAAAGTTAGGACATTTAGGAATTTGGTGGAAGCTACATGCTCCCTGGAGACCACAGTAACTACTGCATTGACCGTTGTTGTAGGGTGAAAACATCATAAAGTTTCGTAAAGCAAAAAAGTTTATTTGGCATATATTCAAAAGGGCAAAAGTGGGAAACGGACGACCATGCTGCCAGAGCCATGTCTGCCGAGTCCAAGGAAATATCACAGAACAGCCAAAAGTGGGAAAACGGATAAGCATGCTGCTAGAGCCATGTCTGGACGAGTCCAAAGAATAGTTACAGAGCCATCAGTATATATTAACATTACAAATGGACAAAACCATTGAAAGCTTAGCCTTTTCAGACTGGCTAGAAACAGTGATCCTATATTTTGAATTGTCTTTCTTAACAATCATTGGTACAGGTTTCAGTAACAACAGTAAGAAGGGTCTTCACTGGTCCAACAAACTTCTATTCACTAAATGCTAATAGAAAAAGATGAGTGGAAAGTCTTTTGTGTTGTGTTTGATCTGGTTTATGTGAAAGTTTCCCCAAAAATATATTTTCCAAGATTATCTTAGCTATTGTCTTTATACCTCAGGGCCCAGTTGATGTGTCCTTATGAGCCCAGCTCCAGCCGGGTCACATTCTCTATGCTCAAGGAGAGGGAATAATAATTCCAATATTATTTCCTAAATCACTGTGAAACCTAAGCTAATGTGGGCAATGTGGGTGAATACTTGTATTCTAAGAGACCAAAAGCATACTAAATTGCTTGCAGTTTCCCAAAGTTTTCCACGCCTTCTTTTGTCTGGGGACTTTTGTGCTTGCTGTTCCTTCTGTCCAGTTCACTTCCCCCACTTCCTAACCTTCACCTGTGTAACTGCTGTTATTCTCGAGGTCTCCGCTTAGATACCATTCCTCCATACACCTCTCCTGGAGGTGAGTGGGGTGGTTGCTTCTCAGAAGAGCACCAAGTCATCCTGGCAACACCCTAGCCTAGCATTCATTTGTCTCTATCTCACTCTAGATAATATACATTTTGTGAGATCAGGTCCATGTCATGTTTGCCAGTGTATCCTCAACAACTTACACAGTGTCAGGCCTATGAAAAGCATTTAATAAATTATTTGTCAACTGCACAAATGAATGAATAACATTTTTATAGAAAATATAATTGTCACTTAGGATAATCAAAAGCCTTTCCTGAAGTCTTTCAAAATAGTAAATGATAAAGCTGAGACTACAGCTCTCTCCCCTCCCCTCCCATCTCTGCTCTCCCTTTCCTCCTTGCCTTAATTTCCTTTCCCTTCCTTCTCTCCTTGCCTTAATTTCCTTTCCCTTTCCCTCCTCTTGTCTTTTCTTGTCTTGTCTAATCTTGTCTTCTCTTCTCTGGTAATCTTTTACCCTGGGAAATTTTATCTACATTTTTTACCATCTGTGGTGATGACTCCAAAATGTAATATTTCCAGCCCACAACTCTCTTCAGAGCTCTACAGTCACGTACAATGGCCTAGTCAGCATTTCCTTTTGGAGGACAATACAAAGCAGACATGATAAGAGCTGTAACAGAGATAATTGCCCCTTTCATTTGTTTATCCAGGGTTCAGTTCACAAAGAACTTCTATATACATTGCCCCATTTGACCAATTCAGTCTCTGTGTTCAAAAGCCTCATAATAAAGACATTCTGCTTGGCCAGACATGGATCAGGTGACCATCTTGTTCCCAATCAATGTGTTATGTGCTAGGCAGAGGAGCACAGAATGATGGGCGCACAGTGAGAAAGGGGCTAACTCTATGAGTCGGGTCAGATAAAAATCTCTCAAAGAAGTTAATAAAAGGAGAATGCTTAAAAGGAGATTCTGAGCATGATTTCGCCCACTTTGTTTCCAGGAAAGTCAGTTGGCAAATTAAGAGTACTATCCCCTCATTGGTTGGAATATGTCCCTGACTTTCAGTATCAACATCTGACTTTCTGGTTGAGATTCCTCCACAAGAGCTGGAGAATCATCCTATTTAGCTCCCAGCTCAGCCCCTCTGCTGCAAGTCCTGACTCCAGAACCCTGTGGGATAAAAAAATACAAGATCATAGCTTGAAAATAGAATGTGCATCTGGCCTGGATTGTTGTTTTGGTTTAATTATGACTTGCTGTTTCCTGAATTCCTGTAATCTCATTTGATGAATTGTGTTGGTTACTCTCTCTGCAAGCTTGAACACGTGGCACTTATCAGGGGGAAAACTGCTCCCCTGTCCCCTTTGAAAACGATCTTTTGGTGCGTTAGGAAACAACAACACATGTGGCTGCTGGTTTTATGTTCTGGTTTGTGTGTGTGTTTTTTTGGCTATCTATAGAATTACAAATACTGTGATAGACGTTTGTCTCTCCAGAGGAAGAGGGGCCTGGCTCCAATATGCATGCACTTAGCACATTCAATTCAACACATTCTAATGTGCACCTACTGTGTGCAAGGCACAATGGGAGTTACAGAGATAAGTAAAACAGCTTTCATGCTCCCAGGATTTCACAAACCAATTTAGATCCACTGACAAGTAACTACAATACAAAGCAGACATGATAAGAGCTGTAATAGAGATAACTGCCCCTTTCATTTGTTTATCCAGGGTTCAGTTCACGAAGAACTTCTATATACATTGCCCCATTTGATCCTCACAATGGCCTTGTGAGATAGGTGTTATTATCCTTACTTTAGAGTTATAGATCACAACCGCTCAGAAAGATTAAATGTTTTGCCCATGTTCCCACAGATTGTTACTGGCATACAGATATTTCAAATCTCAGTTCAGTACAATGGAAGGACAAGGGAAGGGGAAAGTAATTTAAGTCAAAGCGGTAAGGGAAAGCCCCATGGAGGAAGTGTGATATAAGTTAGGGCTCAACCTTCTGGAACAGAGATAAGAAGGAAAGGAATTTCAGAAAGAGAAGCAATGTATGAGTAAAGAAATCTTTAAAAACAGAAATACAAGTAGTGGGAGGTAGCTATGACTTTCCAGTTGATACTATCATAATTAATGCAGCAAATATACATTGCACACTATATTAATACTTATATAATTGAAAAGAAAACTGTTCTTGGCTTTAAAGATTGTCTAGTCTGGGGAAAAAGAAACACAAAAAAATGAGACTAATCCATGAGAATATCACAATAGAAGTTTTGTGCTTGTGTTCTGTGCGATACACATAATAGGTACCACAGGAGGAAGGCTTTGATTTTTATTTATATTTTATTTCATTTATTGATTGGCTGACGGCAGGGAAGACAGCGTGAAAAAATGTGTAGAGATTAAATTACTCTAAAGAAATCAATGTTTTAGGGGGACATTAGTAACTGAGCTGGGCCTTAGGAATGAGAAAATATTCAAAAGCTCTGCGTGAGCCAGGGCTTCCATTGTCTGTTAGTAGTCAGTGTCCTCAGGCTGGTGTGGGCGGATTGGTGCTACTTAGAAATGTTCTTCAGACTTGAAAAGGGATTGACAGACTTAAGGAAAATAAGATGAGCTCTCTGTGAGGTGCTGAGCTATACTGACTCATCCTGCCATGAAATAAACTAAACCTGAAGACTCTTAGACAAAAGAAAAAAGAGAGAAGCTGGAGGGAGATTGGGTCTCTGGATCCAAGGCAGTGAAAAGTACAGTGATTGGATACTGATTGAGTCTAATGTGTTTGTGGTAGGATGCTGGCACACGTAGAAACATGATGTCACTTAATCCTTACATCAAAGTTTGTAATGGGTCAAGCAAGTATCATATATGTATTTGTTGTTAGCTGCTGTCAACTCAGCCCCCAACTCTTGACGATTCCATGTACAAAGTGATTGGGCTATTATGAACCATAGGGTTTTCACTTGACTGATTTTCAGAAGTAGATCACCAGGACTTTCTTCCTAGTCCCTCTTAGTCTGGAAGCTCTGCTGAAGCCTATGCCACATCATAACAACATGCAAGCCTTTACTAACAGACCTGTGGTGACTGTGCTTGAGGTGCATTGACCAGGAATTGATCCTGGTCTTCCACAAGGAAGGCAAGAATTCTACCACTAAAAATATTCTTAAAGGAGCTAAATAACTTACTCAAAGTGACATTATTAGGCTGTGGCAGAGCCGGAATTAAAAGTTTGGTCTATTTGATCTCTAAGTCCACAACAACAATGGTGTAACCATTTAAACAAGGTAAACCGGGTAACCGTTTTGTATTAACATCCATCACAGTTCATTAGTTTCATAAATAGTATGGCAGAAGTATCACATCCAAATTCACAAAGTTTGGAGAAATGACAAAGGTTGTTGGGATCAGAACTGGGAAACTCTGTATATGTGTTTTTGTGTATGTTGTGTGGTACTGTGTGTGTGTGTGTGTGTGTGTGTGTGTGCATCTTTTAATAACGTACTTAAAGAGAAAGCAGGATGATTTCATTTTAATGAGGAAGTCACATCGCCACATTTTCTTTGCATGATATGCAACAGGAAGCTTGGATCTATTTCTGGACTCTCTATAATGTTTCATTGACTCTTTGTCGATCTTTTCATCAATGCTGCTTTGTCTTGACTACTGCAATTTTATAAGTCCTGAAGCCAATGTAAGTTTTCCAACTGTGTCTGTCTTTTCCAAAGTTGTATTGACTATTCTAGGTCCTTTGAACTTTTATATACATTTTAGAATCAGCTTGATGATTTCTGCAAAAATGCCTGGTGAGAATTGAATGGGATCCTATGGAATCTCTAGCTCAATGTGGGAAGAATTGACTTTTTTTTTTGCTGCCTATTCTATCAATAACTAAGAAAAGGGTATTATTGAAATTTCTAACTATACTTGTGGATTTATCTATTTCTCCTTGTAGTTTTATCGATTTCTGAAACACTTCATTTATTTTGAAGTCTGTTATTAGGTACATAAATATTTAGTATTTTTACATCCTATTGCTTATTATTTAAAAAGCAAAAATCTGACACTCACTGTCTGGCAATCACTGTCTCTAAGTCAGTGTGTCTAGTTCATTTACATTTAATGTGATTGTTGATATAGTTGGATTTAAATCTAACATTGGGTTACTTGCTTTCTATTTGTCTCATTTGTTATTTGTTCCTTTTTCTCTTGTCCTACTTTCCCTTGAATTGATTATTATTATTTTTATGGTTCAATATTATCTCTTTTGTTAGTTTATTAGATATAAATATTTGTTATTATTACTTTACTTATTTGCTTTAGGGTTGATAATATACATACTTACATTATTATAATATACATTCAAATAATATTATGCCACTTCACATAAAGTGTAAGAACCTTCCAATGATGCACTTCTGTTTCTTCCCTCTCAAACTTTGAGCTATTTTTGTTTTGGTATTGTGAAGATTTGCTCTACTCTTCTTGCTGGAAACCCTGGTGGTGTAGTGGTTAAGAGCTACAGCTGCTAACCAAAAAGTCAGCAGTTCAGATCCACCGGGTGCTCTTTGGAAACTGTGTGTGGCAGTTCTGCTATGTCCTATAGGGTTGCTGTAAGTCAGAATTGACTCGACAGGAAAAGGTTTGGTTTTTTGGTTGGTGTCTTCTTACTTGCATTGCTTCCGATGAAAAGTCTACAGTTCTTATCTTTGTTTCTCTGTACATAATGTATATTGTTGTTCTATGGGTGTTTCTAGTTTTTCTCATTATTGCTGTTTTTAAGCAATTCGGTTATGACTTGCAGAGGGGAAGTTTGCCATCAGGAAGACCTGGTAAAATATGATGCATGATACAATCCATATGTGACACAAGGAAGGCTATAGCAGTCATATGGAAATTAGATGAGAAACGTAGCCAGCAAAGACTTGGGATACAAGGATAAGAAGAGAAAGGAAAAAGGAAATAGGAAATGAGAGAATATTTTCCCCTATCCAAAACATAGAAAAGATTGATGTTTCAGTTTGCTGTTGTATCAGAAGTGCAAACCTGAGAAAAAATGTTCAAAATCCGGATAGATTTTCATTTTACATAGAGAGCAACTTTTTAATTATCAGTGTGATGAAATATGCTAATAAAGAGCTTGGTACCTAAAACCCTCAAGTAGAAAATGAGTGACATTTACTGGTTTGTAGACATTCACCTCCCAAAGGCTGTGGATTACACCACTTCATCTCACAAACTCTGCTCTTTGAGAATCTATCAACTCGTGCAAACACATATGAACAACATTTCTTAGCGTACCCTAATGGCTCTAAAAAACTGTTACAGTCTGCTATGGTAAGTGGACTTCAAGAGAGCAAGAACACAGGTATCTTTCCAAAGATAGGGTTTTCATTCCAGCCCTGCTACATTCTATCTGTGTGACCTTGAGAAAGTCGCTTAACCATTTAAGCCTTAGTTTCTCTACCACAGAAATAAATGTAATAACATTACTGTTCCTATCCAACTAACTGGAGTATTACAAGGATCTGATAGCACAATGCTTGTGAAAATACTTCGTCAACTATAGAGGATTATACAAATATTAATTTTAGTTTTTCCTAAATGAATTAAGTTAATGTAGCTTAAAGGGGAAATGGAGGTTCATGAATGCCCTTATGGAAACTTGGGGGGAATTATTTTGTCAACAGCATACTTTGAGTGGAGATGGAATCCAGAGCTTGTGAAACTCCTACAATGACAAGAGGGGAACAGGAGCAAAGAGGGGTGGAAAATATCTGAATTTATAGCATGCACCAGATAAAACAGAAAAAAGTTAAATTATTGCTAGAAAGAACTGAGTCGAGCTGCTGCTTTTGGGCAGAAACGTGTGTACACCATCCTGCAGATGGATCTAATCTTTGAGTTGCCAATGCTACCATCACCCATCACTGCTAAGAGCAAAGGCACGACATAGGACAGGAAGTAAAACTACTTTCTTTAAAGGTTTAATTTATTCCTACTCTCCAAATTGTGATAGGAGTTTGATTGATTAATGATGTAATCCACAGACAGAGAACAGCAATTTTGACTGCAGTCAAAAAAATAAATGAAATTTTTTTCCTGTGGCCAGCAATACTGTTGATACACTGTATTTATAAGTTTGACCTCTAGTGGCTAGATCAGGCATAAAATCTGTCACAACTTAATGGAAGACTAAAACAAAAAAAAAAAAAATCTGTTGCAATCGAGTTGATTCTAACCCGTAGACTACCAAATGACAACAAGGTAGGAAGCAGGTCTGCTTTAAAGCAGCAGGAGTCTTTCATTTTCTTTGTATCCTGAAAGAGCTTGCATGAAACTATCTGGTTAGGTTGTCTGATTTTTCTGCAGTTCACTCCTGAGACTGTCTGCAGGGCCAATATAAAATATGCCCACACATGAAGATTTTTCATTGGAACTGTCTAAATCAGAAATCTCAATTCCACTGGCAAATTCAAGTGATCTCCATCTACCTACACACTAACTCCTATTGAAGCACAATGTTCACAAATCAGAGGAACACAGGATTGAAACAGAACTTAAAGTTCATTCAGATCATTTTTTGGCATTCGTTATAGATTGAATTGTGTCCCCAAAAATGTGTGTTGTAAGTCCTAACCTTTATGTATGTGGTTATAATCCCATTTGGGGATGGGGTGTCTTTGTTAGTGGGGCAGGAATAGTGTAGGGTGTGTCGTGAGTCAACCCCTTACAAGATATAAAAGGACAGACTTCTGAAAAAATGGCACTCTAGGCAGAAGCACCACACCATCCCTCCACAGCAAAGATCCGAAAAACTAAGCCAAACAGAGAAAAAAGCAATCCTGAAACCGTAAAATATCAAATGAAGAGATAAAGAACTCAGCCAAGCACCAAATGGAGTGAAAAAACTGACAAAGAACGGAGAGCGAGGAGAGATTCATGCAGAGGTCCCCTATCAGCTAATGCAGTGTGGAACTGCCATCTTGGGCTCCTATCAGAGACCAGCAAATAGGGGGTACAAGAAAGCAGCTTCACGGAGCTTCCAGTGGGAGACAAAACAACCAGTAATTTTCGATATATGCTTTCCCACCCCCTACCTTTCTTCACCCACACTCAGCCTCCTCTGCTTCCCGTGGCCACAGTCTCTTGTCTGGGAAGCACCGGATGCTTGGATTCTACCCGCCTGCACTGGCTGGCTCTCTGAGTGCCATTTGTTGGCTGCTGGTGTTGCTTTTTTTTTTGCTTCTTTTGATCTCTTCCTTACCTCTCACCACCTTCCCCTCCTTTTGCTCAAATACCTGGCTCCGTGCACCATCTTTGCTTCTTCCTGAGGGGCTGCGGAGCTCCGTTAGAGTGTGGAACTGCTTCCCGGTCTGGGCTGCCATGCTGGTGGGATCCCGAGGCTTTTCTTTGTTTGTTTGTTTTCAATTGTTTGTTTGTTTTCTCTTCCTTTTCTTGAGTTGGAAGCCCATTCTGGCCAGGCAGTGCTGCGTGGCTTAGAACCTCCCCCCTCTGCTTGCGCAGAGGGATCCCTGAGGGTATTTCTTTTTTGTGGGTTTTTGTTTTCCTTTCTGGTTTTTGGGGGCTTTTCTTATTCTGTTTTTAAATTTGTTTTGTTTTCTTTTCCCCCTTTTTCTCCTTTTGTCTTTCTTCATTACTCAGTTTCTCATCTCTCTATACCTTTGTTCTCTTTCTGTTCCATGAATACCTGGTGCTGAATGCCTCTATGCCTCCTAGCTGGGCTGTACTTCAACACCTGGGAACAACTTCCCCAGACCTCATAGCCACACCAGTGAGATCCCTGGGAGCTTTGCTGTTCTTTTTCCTTTCTCATTTTTATTTATTAATTCTTTTCTTTTCCTTTTTTTTCTTCTTCTTCCCTTTTTTGTTTTTCTCCATTTCGTAGTCTCTCCTCTCTCCACTCCAATGGCAAACTCCTCTAGCACTCTTTTTTGTTTGTTTGTATGTTTTTGGCTTCTGTTCCTCTCTCCTCTCTCCCATATCCATCTTAGCTCCACACATAACAATCTCCCCCCTACATCCTGCCTACCTGCACCATGTGCTTAACATCACACCACCAAGCAGCACAGGCACAGCCTACTGGAAACTTCCCTGCACTGATTACAGATCTGCCCTTGTGGCTGTAGTAACTGCCACAAACAACCCGTCCCAGTAATTCCTCTTCAGCTAGAACTGCTCTGCTATACCATATCTGAGCGACTGACCCTGCCAATTGGAGAAGAAGGCAAAAGGTGTCATGCCCACAGATGAGCAAACAGCAAAGAACACACAGCCTGCCTGCTCAGACATAGCCAAATAAAAAAAAGAATGAAACAAACAAATCTACAATCAATAAATGAGAAAAATAACTGCTGAATGCCCCAAAGACAGCAGACAATATCAAAATATTTACAAAAACAGGACAGGGTGGTTCCAGTAGGCATCCAAAATAAAACACCAGATGACTTTCCAGTAGAAGAAAAGGCACTAGAACTACCTGATAGGGAATTAAAATCTCTAATACTCAGAATTATCCAAGAGTTGAAGCAAAAAGCAAACAAAACTGAGGAAAAAATAGACAAATTCATGGAAAAGGCAGCCAAAGTCATAGAAAATACAGACAAAAAATTGGAAGAATTAAGGAAAATACTGCAGGAACAAAATGCCAAAATAAATTCACAACTAGAAATTATACAAAAACAACAATTAGAAATCCAAAAGATAAACAAGAAAATTTCAGAAATGGACGGTGTCATAGAAGGGCTGAGGAGCAGATTTCAAACAGTGGAAGACAGGATCAGTGGAATTGAAGACAAACACTTGGATACAACTCTGTTTGAGGAAAACTCAGAAAAACAACAAATAAAAATGAAGAGACCCTGAGAGTTATGTGGGATACAATCAAAAGCAAAAATTTGCGACTGATTGGAGTTCCAGTACAGGGATAGAAAACAGAAAACACAGAGAGGATCATTGAAGAATTGCTGACAGAAAACTTCTCCAACATCATGAAAGATGCAAAGCTGGCCATCCAAGAAGCTCAACGA
>NW_004444053.1:2122412-2123987 GCF_000243295.1 Trichechus manatus latirostris
GAAGAAGTTAAACTGTCCCTGTTTGCAGATGATATGATACTATACATAGAAAACCCTAAAGACTCCATGAGAAACCTACTGGAACTAATAGAAAGGTTCATCAAAGTAGCAGGATACAAGATAAACATACAAAGATCAGTTGGATTCCTACACACCAATAAGGAGAACGATGAAAAGGAAATCAGGAAAACAATATCATTTATAATAGTCCCTAAAAAAAAAAAAAAAAAAACACTTAGGAATAAATCTAACCAGGGATGTAAAAGACCTATACAAAGAAAACTACAAAACACTACTGCAAGAAACCCAAAGGGATCTACAGAAATGGAAAAACATACCATGCTCATGGATAGGTATACTCAACATTGTGAAAATGACAATTCTACCCAAAGCAATTTACAAATACAGCACAATCCCGATCCAAATACCAACAACATTCTCAAAGGGATGGAAAAACTAATCATTAACTTTATATGGAAAGGGAAGAACCCCCAAATAAGTAAAGCACTACTGAAGAAGAAGAATAAAGTTGGAGGACTCACACTACCTGACTTCAGAAACTACTATACAGCTACGCTAGTCAAAACAGCCTGGTACTGGTACAATGACAGACACATTGACAAATGGAACAGAATTGAGAACCCAGATGTAAATCCATCCACCTACGGTCATCTGATCTTCAACAAGAGCCCAAAGTCCATCAAATGGGGGAAAGACAGTCTTTTTAACAAATGGTGCTGGCAAAACTGCATATACATCTGCAAATATTGTATGCGACCTCTATGGTAAAAACCCATGAAAATGTTCACACACAAAAAGTAACAATCTTTGTTGGTTACCAGGGATGGGAGGGGTGAGGGGCAAATACTAAATAGGCAATAGATAAGTGGTATCTTTGTTGAAGGGTGAGACAGTACACAATACTGGGGAAACCAGCACAACTTGTACAAGGAAAGGTCATGGAAGCTCCATAAACACATCGAAACTCCCTGAGGGACTGAATTGCTGGGCAGAGGGCTGTGGGGACCATGGTCTCGGGGAACATCTAGCTCAATTTTCATAACAGTTTATAAAGGCAATGTTCTACATTCTACCTTGGTGAGTAGCGTCTGGGGTCTTAAAAGCCTGTGAGCAGCCATCTAAGATACTCCACTGGTCTCACTCCTTTGAGAGCAAGGGAGAATGAAGAGAAAAGTATACAAGGAAAAGATTAGTCCAAAGGACTAATGGACCACGGCTACCAAGGCCTCCACCAGACTTAGTCCAGTACAGCTAGATGGTACCCGGCTACCACCACTGACTGCTCTGACTGGGATCACAACAGAAGGTTCTTGACAGAGCTGGAGACGGATGTAGAACAAAATTCTAACTCACAAAAAAAAAAAATCAGAATTACTGGCCTAAAGTAGACTGGAGAAACCCTGAGAGTATGGCCCCCAGACACCCTTTTAGCTCAGTGTTGAAGTCACTCCCGAGGTTCACCGTTCAGCCGGGGAGTGGACAGCCCCATAAAACCAAATGGGACTAATGAGGCACAGCAGTCCAGGGACAAGGGTTAGAAGGAAGAAAGGGACA
>NW_004444053.1:2124274-2129904 GCF_000243295.1 Trichechus manatus latirostris
GTGGGGTTGTTAACCAACGTCATAAAACAATATGTGTACTACTGTTTCATGAGAAACTATTTCTTCTGTAAACCTTCACTTGAAGTACAATATAAAAAAAAATATAAAAGGAGCTGGTTAAGCAAGCAGAGATGGGGGAAATACATGCCAAGCCACATGGAAATCTCCAAGGAACCAGGAAACAGAAGCTGAAGAGACAAGGACCTTCCCCCAAGAGCTGACAGAGAAAGCCATCCCCTACAGTCGGCACACTGAATTCAGATTTCTAACCTCTTAAACTGTGAGAAAATAATTTTCTGTTTGTTTAAGCCACCCACTTGTGGTATTGTTATAGAAGCACTAGATAACTAAGAGAGCATTCTCCATGTTCTGTATGCCAAGCACTATTCTCTGTACTTACAAGTATTAACTCCTTTAATCATATATTCCAATAACTTCTGTTGAGCTCTTACCAAGTAGTTACCATATATCATGCTTGCTGTAAAATAGTCCCTTCCCTCAAGGAACTCAAAGTAAGTTAGATGAGGTAGACATATAACACAATACTTTATAATCATCTGTCTAAAAGCAGAAATTATGAAGAGAGAAATACAGAATCATGGAGGAAGGATACCTAGTCTAGTTAATAGAGTCCAGGGGAGATTTTAGGGAGAACTTCCTGAAAAAGATGTCATCTGAGTGCTGAATCTCAAGAGTGAACCATGTAGAGTGGAGTGGTGCTGAGGGTGGATGAAGAGTGCGCCAGGTAAGAGTGGAATGGGGCTGAGGTGGTGGTGAGTAGGACGTTTCAGGCAGAGGGGAAAGCAGGAACAAATCCACAGAGGTGATGGGCAGTATGAGGTGTCTGGAAGCCACAAACATCTCAGTGATATTGAATATAACCCTTTCAAAACGCGTGGGACACACGTATCCCACCTACTTTTATGCCTCTGGAATTCTTTGGAAAGGAGGTAGCCTGATTCTAACGTGTTTAGCCTCAAGATGGGAGCCTTTTGAAATGCATGAAACTCAAGAACGGTGACTTGGAGCCTCGTTTTTGTATAGATTAAGCATCGCCTTAGGTGATGTCTCCTAGATGTGTGAAATTTCTAAACTTTTGACAGGCTTGTTTTCGTTTCTGTGAGATGAGCCTCCTCACTCTGTTTCCTAGTTACTATGTTCCTGTGACAATGTACTTAACGTGAGAATAAGCTATTGCCAGTCTTCATTCAGTCATAGTGGCCATTTTCTCCTTGATGCCATTCATTGTTTTCAGGTGTCACTGGCTCCCTGCTTTTCTAGCCTCTGAACAGTAAATAATGCCTTCAAAATAAGAAATAATGCATTGCAGTGGTACTTTTTGAGAGATTGGAACGCCTGTAAGTTATTCTTACCATACATTAAACCTTAAGGCCTCATCATTGCTTCCACATGTAGTAGGTAGAATGCACCACTGTGAGCAGTTCTGCGGTATTCCAGGGCAGCTGTTTCTGCTTCTTAGCTGTTAATACTGCTTTTGTTATAATGAAGAATACATAGTAGTGGTAATTTTCCTGGGATTCAAATTTCTTCAGTTTTATTTATTTGACCTGTCGGTACTGCTTTTGCAGTAACGAAGAATGCATTGTAGTGGTTAATTTTCCTGAGACAAAAAATTCCTTGGCTTTATTTATTTGGGCTGTAAGTACTGCTTTTGCAGTAAGAAAGAATGCATTATAGCATGTTTTGAAAAGTATGAAAAATAAGAAAACAGCTAAGAAAAAGGAGACAAGAATAAAATGTATGTGCAGTCATTGTCAGGTGCCTTCATGTTTTACCTCGTGTTTTGCAAATTTTCAAGAAATAAAAAAAAAAAATTACCATTGACTCATATTCTTGGGATTTACTATGTCCTTTAATAAGCATGCCTTCATTAGTGAAAACACATAGTATCAATAAAAAATTCAAAGGAGAAAATAACTGTGTTTTGAAAGGGATAAAGACTGAGACAAAAGTGCAAGAGATGAGGCTAAAGACGTGGACAGGGCTGAATGAAGGGGCTTTCCTTTGATCCGTGTCAGTGGAAGGAAGGCCACTGAAGAACTTTAATCAGGGAAAGATATGGTTAGATTTATATTTTATATAGTTCATATATTTGGAGCGTCTGGTGGCACTGCGGAGGGGGGAGCATGATTGGAATCGTGCAACCAGTTAGGATATCTGTGTCATTAGCATCCTACATTTAAGCACAATAAAATTGTCCATATTAGTGCAATAAGCTACTGTATAGCTTTTGATAGCACACTGAATATGCACAAATAGTGAATCGACTGTTGTTGTTAGGTGCCATTGAGTTGGTTCCAACTCACAGTGACCCTATGCCCAACATAAAAAAAAGCTGCCTGGTCCTGTGCCATCCTCACAATCATTGTTATGCTTGAGCCCATTGTTTTGGCCACTGTGTCAATCCATCTCATTGAGGGTCTTCCTCTTTTTTGCAGACCTTCTACTTTACCAAGCATGACGTCCTTCTCCAGCGACTGATCCCTCCTGACGACCTGTTCAAAATACGTGAGACGTAGTCTCGTCATCCTTGCTTCTACGGAGCATTCTGGCTGTACTTCTTCCAAGACAGATTTATTAGTTCTTCTGGAAGTCCATGGTATATTCAATATTTTTCGCCAACACCATAATTCAAAGCTGCCAATTCTTCTTCGATCTTCCTTATTCATTGCCCAGCTTTTCATGCATATGAGGCAATTGAGAAACTCAACTACATCAAGGAAATTGTAACTTTTAAAAATATTCGTTAAACTTTAATATTTTCTACTTTGTTACTTACTTAAAAGAAGCCATGGTTGGGCCCATTTTTGGTTAAAGACTAAGGAGAATTAGAAAGAATCAGGCGTTATCTCTTCTAGTCTTGTCTTTGCCATTGAATAGCTGTGAGACATTGGAACAAGCATCAGGTTCCTCAACCATAAAATAATTGGACTGGAATAGTTGGTGCTTTAATTCTCTTTAAGCATAAAAGTTCTATGAAACAGTTTGTATCCTTCTAACATTTTCTTAGTCTTCAAAGGGAAATGGAGACAGCTACATAAGTACCTTTATATATCTTATCTCAGTGTGTGTGAGTAGGATAATCAGTGTGATTTTGTATGATAATTTAATCTCAAGAATCTGTAACTTGAACATTGTAGATTTCAACACATATAAGGTATTGACACTAAATGGTGCACAATACATTTATAAATATGCTAAGACACTAAACTATCCAGAATACCCTCATGTGCCAACATAGTGAGTCAAGCCTAATTTTTTAAACTTATTTAATTTTTTAAAATTTCCTCCTTTACATTTCCTTGAAAGATGCTCTGATTGAGTTTGTATCCAACAAAAGGTGAAAACCAGCTAATGGCTTAACCCAAGGAAAAAAATTCAGGCATTTTTGAGCTAAAATTATATTAGCATTTAAATTTTCAATGTTAATAACTTGAGACATTTTATTGGAATAGAAAACAGGTGGTTATTGTTAAAATGACAATGTTTCAAGAGCATATCTGATTTTCATTATTGCAAATTTCATACCAGGTAGGAAGAATTAAGATATACTCTGATTTGGCATTCAGAAGCGGGGCCTAGATGGCAGAGTAGTCAGAAGGCTTCCTATATCCCTCTTACAACAAAGAACTGGAAAAACAAGTGATTTGTTTGTATATGAATATCTAGGAGCCCTGAACAAGGGAAAGTTGAGGATTCAGACTGAATGGCGGGGGGAGAGGAAGACGGTTTGGAAGAAGCAAGCAGCGCCAGAGCAGCGGTAGCGGTAGTGGGACTGCAGCTCTTCAGCTGCTCCAGGTCCACAGTGAAGCAGGCAAACGGCTGTGTGTGTGCTCAGGAAGCAGTTTCCACATCTAGAGAGATCCGGCAGCAGAGATTCTGCTTGGACACTCTGAACCAGTGAAAAGTAGCTCCCAAGCAGCTAAAGATAAGTACATGCTTGCGGCCTATTGTGGAGATTTAAAAAAAAAAAAAAAAATCCCATTTGGGAAAAACTTCTCTCCCTTTTACCTCCTCCCTCCCTGCTCTGCACCAGGCGTCTGCTGGGCTAGAAGCAGATCCCAAAAGGAGCCCTGACCCATTCTCCTGACCATGGAGAGGGAACAAATAAGCTACTAGTTCCACTAAGCCAGGAACTCAGGGTTGGCACAGCTCTTTTGCTAGCCACAGGCATAAAGGGTCCTCAGACTTTGAGTGCCTTATACCCCTGTATAGACTTCTGGGGACCCATCTCAACAGCGTTAGCCCTCACTACCACAGTACAACAGAGCAAACATCTGAAGTTTAACTTCAACTGTTTCAGCTGTGAAGTGGCAGAATGTGACCCTGAAAACAGCCCTGCCCCTTAAGTAGGCACCTTTACAGAACCACAACAGGGGCTTGAGGACTGGTGGCATCACCTAGGCCACCTAGTCACCTGCTACAGGAGTCCAAGAAAAAGTGGTGCCCTCGAGTTTTTACAGCCAACAGAGTGGGGTGCTCATAGTCCAGCTGCAAAACTCACCTACCTACTCACCCTAGGGAATAGGAACATGCTTTCCTTTCAGACTCTCGGGCAGCCATCAGCTCCCTGCATGGCTCAGCGCGTGATCCTCTACCACAGCCAGAGTCCAGTGCCTGTACCAATCACCCATGCCTCTCTAACACTGTAGGTGAGAGCCTGCACCACACACTTGGTGATTGACTGCCTGGACACCTGAGCTGAACCCAAATAGGAAAATTTAATGGACTCCTGTGGTAACAGGACTTTATAGCTTCAAAAGCACCAATAATTAAACCAGTGCACACAAGTAGCCTATTGGGGCATATCAAAACAAACAAACAAACAAAAAAAACATGCTAGGACTCAATAAACAAATATAAAATAAAATTATGATAACTTATTCTTGGCTCGGAGACAACAGTCAATCTCAAATCACATAAAGAGGCAGTCCATGATGGCTTCAACAAGTTCCCAAAATAAAGAATAAATTCTCTGGAGGAAGAGAATTTCTTGGAATTACCAAAGGCAGAATACAAAAGATTAATATACAGAACTCTTTTGGAAATTAGAAAGGAAATTCAACAATATGCAGACACAACCAAAGAACATATGGACAAAACTGTAGAAGAACTTAAAAAGTTATTCAAGAACATAATGACAAATTTAATAGGCTGCAAAAATCCATAGACAGCAATCAGAAATCCAGAAAATTAACAATAAAATTTCAGAATTAGACAACTCAATAGAAAGTTGTAGGAGCAGAAATGAGGCAGTAGAAGTTAGAATTAGTGACATTGAAGATAAAGCAATTGACGTCAACTTATTTGAGGAAAAATCAGATAAAATAATTAAAAAGAATGAAGAAACTCTAAGAGTCATATGGGAATATATCAAGGGAAATAACCTACGAGTGATTAGAGTACCAGAACAGGGGGGGATACCGGCAAATACAGAGAAAATTGTTGAAGATTTCTTGACGGAAAATTTCCTTGATATCATGAAAGATGAGAAGATACCTATCGAAGATGCACTTCAAACCCCACATAAGGTAGATCCCAAAAGAAAGTCGCCAAGACATATTATAATCAAACTTACCAAAACCAAAGATAAAGAGAGAATTTTAAGA
>NW_004444053.1:2133805-2163632 GCF_000243295.1 Trichechus manatus latirostris
TTCTCCAGTCTCCTTTAGGCCAGTAAATCTGGTCTTTTTTTGTGAGTTAGAATTCTGCTCTACATCCTTCTCCAGCTCTGTCCAGAAGCCTCTGTTGTGATCCTGGTCAGAGCAGTCAGTGGTGGTAGCCGGGCACCATCTAGCTGTACTGGACTCAGTCTGTCCACCAGCATTTTTTAATGAGATGGAAAAACAAATTACCAAGTTTATATGGAAAAGGAAGAGGCCCCGAATAAATAAAGCATTACTCAAGAAGAACAAAGTGGGAGGGCTTACACTACCTGATATTAGGACCTATTAGACTGCCACGGTAGTCAAGACAGCCTGCTACTGGTAAAACAATAGATACATAGACCAATGGAACAGAGTTGAGAATCCAGATATAAGCTCATCCACCTATGAGCAGCTGATATTTGACAAAGGCCCAAAGCCAATTAATTGGGGAAAAGACAGTCTCTTCGACACATGGTGCTGGCATAACTGGATATCCATCTGAACTGAAACAAGACCCATACCTCACACCATGTACAAAAACTAACTCAAAATGGATCAAAGACTTAAATAGAAAATCAAAAACGATAAAGATCATGGAAGAAAAAGTAAGGACAATGCTAGGAGCCCTAATACATGGCATAAACACAATATGAACCATAAGTAACAATGCACAAACATCAGAAGAGAGACCAGATAAATGGGAGCTCCTAAAAATCAAACACTCATGCTCATCAAAAGACTTCACTGAAAGAGTAAAAAGACAACCTACAGACTGGGAAAAAAAAATTTGGCTACAACAAATCCGATCAGCGTCTAATCTCTAAAATCTACAAGATACTGCAAAACCTCAACAGCAAAAAGACAAATAACCCAATTCAAAAATGTGCAAAGGATATGAACAAGCACTTCACCAAAGAAGATATTCAGGTGGCTGACAGACACATGAAGAAACACTCACGACCATTAGCCGTTAAAGAAATGCAGATCAAAACTACAATGAGATATCATCTCACCCCAACAAAGCTAGCATTAATCCAAAAAACACAAAATAATAAATGCTGGAGAGGTTGTGGAGGGACAGGAACATTTATACACTGTTGGTGGGAATGTAAAATGGTACAACCACTTTGGAAATCAATTTGGTGCCTCCTTAAAAAGCTAGAAATAGAAGTACCATGAGATCCAGCTATCCCACTCCTTGGGATATATCCTAGAGAAATAAGAGTCACCACACCTATGTTCATTGCAGCAGTGTTCACAATAGCAAAAAGATGGAAGCAACCTAGGTGTCCATCAACAGACGAATGGATTAAGAAGCTATGGTATATCCACACAATGGAATATTATGCAATGATAAAGAACAATGATGAAACTGTGAAACATCGTATAACATGGTGGAAGCTGGAACTTATTATGCTGAATGAATTTAGTCTGTCACAGAAAGACAAATACTGTATAAGACCACTATTATAAGAAGTCTAGAAAAGGTTTAAACACAAGAAAACATTCTTTGATGGTTACAGGGGTGGGGAGGGAGGGTGAGGGTTATTTACTGACTAGGAAGTAGATAAGAATCATCTTGGGTGAAGGGAAGGACAGTACACACTGCAGGGGAAGCCAGCACAACTGTACTAAACCAAAGCTAAGAAGTTTCCTCAATACAATCAAATACTTTGAGAGACAAAGTAGCAGGGGTGGGGTGTCTGGGGACCATGCTTTCAGGGGACATCTATGTCAATTGGCATAACAAAGCTTATTAAGAAAATGTTCTGCATCCTACTTGGGTGAGTGGCGTCTGGGGTCTTAAAAGCTTGCAAGCGGCCATCTAAGATGCATCAATTGGTCCCAACCACTTGGAGTAAAGGAGAACGAAGAACACCAAAGACACAAGGAAAGTATTAGCCCAAGAGACAGAATGGGCCACATAATCCAGAAACTTCATCAGCCTGAGACCAGAACTAGATGGTGCCCGTCCACCACCAATGAACATCCTGACAGGGAACACAACAGAGGGTCCCTGATGGAGCAGTAGAACGGTGGGATGCAGAACTCCAATTCTAGTATGAAGACCAGACAATGGTCTGACTGAGACTGGAGGTTCCCCGGAAAGCATGGCCCTTGGACTCTATATCAGCCCAGAACTAAAACAATTTCTGAGGCCAACTGTTCAGACAGGGATTGGACTGGACTGTGGGACATAAACTGATGCTTGTAAAGAATGTGCCTCTTAGTCAAGTAGATACAAATGACCAAGAGGGCAGCTTCTGTCCAGAGGTGAGATGGGAAGGCAGAGAGAGTTAGGAGCTGGCTGAATGTTCATGAGGAATCAGGGGCGGAGGGGAGGAGTGTGCTGTCGCAGAATGGGGAGAGCGGTTGCGGTCTCATAACAATGTATGTAAAAAAATATATTTCTGTATGGGAGACTAACTTGAAATTTAAACTTCATTTAATTACAACAATAAAAATAAAATAAAAAGGACAAAATAAATGACCAGTGATGTGACACCTTGTGAGTCACTTGGTGTGTATATGTTCTCTTGTAAGGGGACCTCAATAATTCCATCATCAAAAAAAAAAAAAAAATGGTGTAAGAGGATGGTTAAATTATCTAGATTGTCCATCTGTACTGTCGATAATAAACACACGATCATTTATTTCTTTCTCTGGGTGTCAACTCAGCCTTAAAAGCAGTTTATCTTGAACAGCATAAATAGATGTGGGTGCATGTGGACTAAAACACACACACAATTTCCATGAGAAAAGAGAGTAAGTTCAATATGAGGAATCCATGGTGGGAATCAGCTAACTAACATGGACCCGGAGCTGTGCATGTGCAGTCATAAAACTGCCAGTGATGAACTCAAGGAATGTAACATAGATGGACCTGGAGGACATAATGACAAGTGAACTAAGCCAATCACATAAGGACAAATATTGTATGATCCCGCTTTTATAAGAAGACATATATATATATATATATATATGTACAGACACCAATGTTCATTGGTGGTTACATGGTGGGGGTAAGGGGAAGAGGGGGACTCATGCCTTAGATACTAGATACTTGTTATTTGTGGAGTTGGGAAAAGTAGCACCAAACGTGGGTAGAGTTAGCACAGCTTGACCAAAATAAATGATGTCACTAAGAAGCACTCGAGAAAAGGACGTTTGTGCTAGGGAATATGACATATATAATTTGGCAACAACACGTAGCAATGACCAAAAAAAAAGTGTATGGTCACATATATACGTGTATAGGTATACAGGTTTACTGGTAGGTACAGGTGTATACATATATGTGCACAGATAGAAGTAACTATAAATATGTGTAAATAAAGGTATGTGTGTGCAGGCATATATATTCATAGAGGACACAATTACTGATACCTCTCAGACATAACCAAACATCTTAAGAGACTGGTTTTCTGGGTTTGAAGGCTTAGGACCTTAGTCTCGTGGGACAGTTCAGTCAACGGCATTACACAGTTCACGTTCTGCACCCTAATGAGATGAGTAGTGGCTGGGATATTAAAAGCTTACGAGCAGGTATCCAAGATACAGCTACTGGTCTCTACTTGCCAGGAGCAAAAGGGAAAGAAGGAAACCAAAGTCTCAGAGAAGAAACTAGTCTACAGGTCTAATAGCCTACACAAGCCACAGCCTCATCGACCTTGAGATCAGAAGAACTAGATGGTGCCCAGCTACCAATACTGACCATTCTGATAAGGGCCACAATAGATAAACCCTGATAGATTGGGAGAAAAACATGGAACAGAACTCAATTTCCTAGAAAGCTTAGACTTACTGGACCAGTTGAGACCAGAAGACACCCTGAAATTATCACCTTGAGATATTCTTTAAACCCTGAACTGAAACTATCCCCTGAGATCACCTTTTAGCAAAATAACAGAGTGGCACACAAAATAAAGGATATTACCTATGAGTATGGTGCTCTATTAAAAAAAAATCTATATGACATCAAAAGGTCAACAATTACTCTAAAGCAAAGATAAGATAAGGGGGCAGGGAAACTAGAGTACCAGAAATGGAACAAACAGAATGCAATGAAAGAGAATGCTGACTCATTGTGGAAAATTTAACTACTGTCACTGAACAAATTGTATAGAAATTGTCAAATGGGGACCTAATTTACTGTATAAACTTTCACTGAAAACACAATAAAATATTATTTTTTAAAAAAAGCTGCCAGTGACCAGCAGAAGATTAGGGGGAAAACCTTCCTAGGAGAGAGAATGCCTTGTGCAAACATCAATAGCACTGCTTCTGAGAGGAGCAATTTTTATATTGCTGTTGATAGGGATGGATAGCAATGAAGATTACTAAAGATCCTACAGAAGACTTGGCATTTTCTGAACTTGGCAGAAGCTGGTGTGTACTGTAGCATTTATACCCCTCCAACTGAAAGCTTAGTGTGCTCACGTCGAGGCCCACTGTGGCAAGAACAGGCTGCAATGGTTTTGTGTTTGTGGGACAGGGCAGCAATCCAGAGCTGAAAAAGAATGGGGACTGAGACAGAGGGGCTGCCTCTAGCTGAAAACCTCCCTAGAGCAATTTTGTGGCTAAATTCGGTGGTCTTCCAAGTAGGGGGCATGCACTCCAGGGGTAAAGATCCATTAAGGTGCAGGATGAAATTAATACATTTAATTTTTATTTTGTGTATGTTTTATAAAATAATAATGTATCAGTACAATAGTACAAAGGTGCCTTGGTGGCTGCTAACCAAAAGGTCAGCGGTTCAAATCCACCCAGTGGCTCTGCGGGAGAAACGGCCGAGCAGTTAGCTTCCATAAAGATTACAGCCCAGAAAACCCTATGGGCAGTTCTACTCTGTCCAACAGGGTTGCTATGAGGTGGGATTGATTCAATGGCACATCACAACAAGAGCAAAACAGGTTTACCTGAGAAAGAGGAAATTCTGCATCAAGACTGTAGCGTCAGCAGCTGCTTGAGTTTCTGGCCTGCCATTCAAATTTTGCACTTGCCTGCTCCCAAAATCGTGTACTCCAATTCCTCGAAATAAATCCATCTCTGTCTATTCTTGATGGCACAAACGCCTAAGCGCTGGGCTGCTAACTGAAAGGTTGGTGGTTCGAACTCACGCAGTGGCTCTGCAGCAGGAAGACCTGACAATCTGCGTCCATAAAGATTACAGCCAAGAAAATCCTATATGGCAGTTCTACTCTGTGACGTTGGGTCGCTGTGAGTCGAAATTGACTTGACAGCACCCAACAACGTCTGTCTGTCTGTCTATTCCTACTGGTTCTTTTTCTCTGGAGAACCCCGACTGATACAGGGACTTTCTTTCCCTCAGAATGAGTTCCTCAGATTCCAGAGTCCTGTTTTTTGGTCATTCTTTGTCATGGTTGTTAATGATCTTTTTGCAAATATACTACATTATATCTACAAAGGTGTTCTATAATCTGTAGCTGTTTTACTAGAAGAGAGCTCTTCAAAGAAAGACTTAAAAACATATGGAGGAAGGTACAATTTACTTGAGATTTTTAATCAATTTGAGTGACATAGGAATTTGTAGAGAAAGTGAAGAACAACTAGACACTGCAAGATCTAGTATTTCCTGGGCTATTTTTAAGGGTTTGGCTTGGCTACTATCTTCTTTCCTAAGATATCTATTGATAACTCCCTTAACTCACCTCTTCAAAAAAAGCTAATTTGGTCACCATATTAATACTACAGCCTGCCACCCACACCCTCACTGCCCCTCTGCACTTTCAAGCTTCCTCACCCTGCTCTATTATGCTTCTTTTGTGCAGTATAGTTAGTTAATAATTAGTTATTTTGTTTATTTATTAGTGTATTGTATATTGTCTGTATCACCCAGCTAGAATACAAACTCCATAAGGGCAGAACTAATTGTCCGTTCATTGAAAATACACACAACAAAACATACACCAATTCAAAAATTTTTACATGTATAATTCAGTGACATTGATTACATTCTTCAAGTTATGCAGCCATTTTCATTATCCTTTTCTAGATCATTCCACCACCATTAACATAAACTCAATGCCCCCTAAGCAAAAACCCCGTTTCCCTCTCCCTCCCACCCCTGGTAACTACTAATAAATAGTCTTTGGTTTCTATATATTTACTTATTCTATATAAGTGCGATTATACAGTGTCCTTTTGCGACTGACTTATTTTGCTCATCATGATGTTGTCAAGTTCATCCATGTTGTGGCATTTATCTTATTGTATCTTTTGTTATCTAATGTATCCTGAGAGCTTAGGGAAGTACCTGTCAGGCAGCAGGTACACAGTATTTGCTGAATGAATGGTGAAACCCTATAACCAAAGGCTTCATTCAATCCCCATATTTTATAAAAGTGGGAGTTTAAAAAGCAAATATTCAAGAAATTGATTAGCCCTGATTGGTTTTTGTTATGGATTGAATTATGTCCCCAAAAAATATGTGTCAGCTTGGCTAGGCCATGATTCCTAGTATTGTGTGATTGTCCATTTTATCATCTAATGTGATTTCCCTATGTGTTGTAAATGCTGCCTCTATGATGTTAATGAGGCAGGATTAGAGGCAGTTATGTTAATGAGGCAGGACTCAATCTACAAGATTAGGTTGTATTTTGAGTCAATCTCTTTTAAGATATGAAAGAGAGAAGAGAGCAGAGAGAGAGGGGGACCTCCTCCCACCAAGAAAACAAAGCTGAGAATGGAGCGTATCCTTTTTTGGACCCGGGATCACTGCACCTGAGAAGCTTCTAGACCAGGAGAAGAGTAATGACAAGGACCGTCCTCCGGAGCCTACAGAGACAGAAAGACTTCCCCTGGAGCTGGCTCCCGGAATTCAGAGTTCCAACCTCCTAAACTGAGAGAGAATAAACTTCTGTTTGTTAAAAGCCATCCACTTGTGGTATTTCTGTTATAGCAGCACTAGATAACTAAGACAGTCTTCATGATTCTAATTATTAGGGATGTGTTTAAACATTCAATGTTCTACAAAAAGCTACCCCAGTGCACTGACTGAACAATCCCTAGATGGTTTATTTTGGGGATCCCTAAATGACTCCTCTTTAGTCACTAGAGATTTGTTGTTTTGACTTACTGGTTTGCATATCCAGAAGCCTCTTGTTAAAATGGAAATGGAACCTAAGAGGAAACACATCCAGGCACAATTGTTCCTTATATTGTTTTCCACCGCCAGGGAACACAGTGTCTGTGCAAAGGAGGTGGGGGAGAGAATAAGGATTGTTAGTATGTTTTGATGAATAAAGGGGTAAAAAGATGGATCCAGAACCTGAGACACTATTTAGAGAAGGCAAGCCTCTATAAGAAATCGTAGTCATTCATTCATACATACACTCATTTATTCAAGTATTGCTTACTGGCTTATTGCTTACCTGTAGTCTTGCTTACTGGCTACGTCTCAAGAAGTGTAAAGAGTGCACAGAGCCAAGGAATAATGACCCTACACCACAGGGAGTGCTGCAACCCAAGGGGCTATGACTGCACAGGAGGAGGAAGAGAACAAAAAGGGAGCCGTAAGGACAATGCTCCTGATCTCAGAGTTTTGCCTTCAGCTCTCCAGAGCTGGTTATACACCAAACATCCTCATGCCTTTTGGCTTCTCCACTTTTCATGGAGTGTTCTGTCACATGTAGACATAACCAGTGAGTTTTAGGGTCAGAAGGAGCTTTCAGAGTCAGATAGCCCCAGATCCTCATTCAAACAAGTTTGTATCAAGAACAAAAGGGTCCATTTAAGTGCCTGCCTTATTCACTTGGGTTTTTCAGAAGAGTTCTTCGCAAACTTTCTTTCTCACATGTTTCAGTAGGGGGGTACAGCTGTTTATATCTAAGCAAATTCCCACAATACAGTTTATACCCAGTTCTTCTTACCTCGTTCTGTGAAGATTCACAATGAAAGGCAGATTCATCTGCTTTAAAACACATTTAATTTCAAAAATTTCTTTTTTAACAAATTGCCCAACTGAAAGGAGAATATTTGTTTTATATATAGTTCCTCTAAAGCTTTTCCTTTAAATACAGAGAGATTCTTCCAGAATATTGATTCTATGTACACAGTATTTTTGAGAACATAGTGACTCAATAGAAGTACAGAAACAAGATCCTCTCACAGCTTTCCACCTAAACATCAGTAGGGCAGCTAAAGGTGCATTTTATTTTTCCTTCAACTTGAAACACGTAGTCATCATTTTCTTCTATGTAAATCTCTGCATATTAGTTTACAAATACAGAACTCACTGTTCACGTTTATCTTTGCCAATAAAAGCAGTCTGATTCTTTCTCTTTATCCACATGATGAATGAACATGTAAGATTTGGTGGACCCTACTCTGATTGTTGGCTCTAATAAATTAAGAACTATCATTCCTGTGTAGATGCACAAAGAAAAGAATGAAGGTTTCCCCAGTTTTCCAAACCAGTGTCATTATCATGTGGCTTCACAGGTTTGAAAAGCCAAAGGTACAATTTCAGGTCTGCGGTCCAGATAGGACTAACATTTATTGATCAGCTACTATAGAGCTGGTTCCAATGCTGGGTCTTTTCACATATACACCAGAGTTTAGTCCTCACAGAAATCCTGGGAGGTAGTGTTCATCCCATTATACCAATAAAACATAGATGTCCACCCAACCATATCTGGCAGAATCAGGGTTCAAACTCAGAGCCTCTGATGCTAAGTTCAAAGTTTCTAGAAGTTCTGCCACATCCTCACTTGCAACCACCAACCGAAGCAGGTTTTTGATGCCTTTGTGAGTTATCCCTCAGGGCTTCCTGCACATCTCCCTGCCAGTTTGCCCTTTCATAACCCAATTTTTTTTTGTTAGTAAGTTTTTGATGATATGTTTTTTTAGTAATAGAATACATGCTAAATCTTTGGGTCTTATTAAATTTTTGTTAGGCAAGATGGATTTTGATAAATATTATGTGGGACATAGGTGTCCCACAGAACTCTGGTGGTAGGATAAGTGGGTTGAGGCATGGAAAAAATTGTTTTATCTTAGCAATTTTATTTTGTTGTGTGAAACTTTTGAAAATACAGGGTAACACATAAAGGCAGCCTGCAATGGCTGCGCATAGTTGTGGTTCGAGGCTCCTTTTTCTTAGGGCTGCATTTTCTGCATTGTATTCTAGATCCCTTGACAAGTAAATGCTTCCCAACCTGTCAGAGCTGTATGTCATTTGGCACCCTGCTTACTCCTGGCTTGTTCCTCACAAGAAAGGAGGGTCTTCCAGCACCAAGTAAGCTGTCTAATGAGAGCAAGCCTGAAGGAAATTTGGTCACATCGGCCCCAGTTGTTACAGTTCCACATTGTAAAACTGTTTACAATGTCAAAGTCAATAAGGAAATACAGAAATCAATGCCACCATTTGAGAGAGTGCCTTCCAGTTGTGTACCTTTCATGCCTCAGGTCAGAGCGGTCCGCTCAGCCCATAATTGCATTGTATTCTGCAACTGCTCTTAGGCAAGGGATTACTGAGGAGGAACCGTCTTTGTTCTTTCTTTTGACACTAGTGATGTCCCTTGGATTGTATGTGGACAGAACTGTCACAGGTTTATTGTCCTGCCACTTTACTACCGACACACATCCTTCCATAGGAAACAGAAATTCTCCTCATTGTAATTTATCTTTCGCCTTCATCATTTCCAGTAGCCACTTTCTATTTGCTCATACTGTGCCTACAACATATAGTTCCCTTTCTTTCAAGCTTTTCATCTAGTGATAGGAGAAAAAGAAATTGTCGAAGGCAATGAGCCTATGAGAATGGTTGCATGAATGACATAGTACAAGCACAACACTCTCACCAAGGGAGAAAGATGAGCCATGGTCTATGCCTTTTTTTCCAGAATACATATCAAAGTGACTTACAAAGCCAGTTCGTAGTCAGGCAAGCACCAAACTTTGTACCCACACTTGATGGGCTTCATTGGCATTTATTGTTTTATTGATGAATGGCTCTTGAATGGCATCATGTTTTCGTTGACTGCCACGACACTTGATGCCACATACACTTCTTTCAGGTAGCTATTGAGAGCATTGATAATTGTGTTCAATTTGTGAAGCTGGTCGTAGCCAGGTTCTCTTTTGTGCACGGCTTTTGAATTGTCATTGCAGTGTATGTTCTCAGTCCATTCCTTGAATCTTGCTTTAGGGATAAGGTCTGCCACCAAAGTAACACCCAAGAGGGGTCACTGCACCAATAATGTCTGAGCTCTGGCAGGACGTGTACACCCATCAATGTACACACAGCAGTGAATGTCTATTTCCTCTGTGGTTTTAGACCGCCAGCTTTTACTTGGCATTCTAATCTCCTGCCCTCTATGCAGTCTTGTGAGCTCCTGGGTCACATAAAGATTCATTTGGACCTCTTTAATTTCCAATATCTCTTCCGTAAATACAGACCAAAAAAATAATCTACTTCTGTATCTTCATGGGTCAAGTCCGGGTAAACATTGGCATATTGCTGAAGTGAGTTCATTAAATTTTAAAGTAGGATACATCTTCATACCATTCACCTTTGTTTTCTTCACTTTCATCATGGGCGTCATCATCTGGTTCACCCTTTTCTTCTGCAATATCAGTGCTTCATTGTCCCCTAATCCCATCAGTGTTGTTGTTGTTCCTATCAAAATGAGCTTCCGATTCCACAAGATGGGTAAGCTTCTCCAAGGCATCTTCATCACACTCCTCCTCAGAATCATCCTCATTCTTGGGTAGAGAAAAGAAATAATCCAAATTTTCTTCATCCTTCAAAGAGCCCATTTCTGAAAAAGAGGAATTTTTTAGAAAAAAGTAATTCCAGGGTCAGCAAAACCAGGATAATACCAATACTATACCTCCAAACCAATATAAGAATACACAAGGGAGACATTGCATAATTCCAGCCTCCTGTAAAAATAGAAGCACTAAAAGGACTTGGTGTTGTGGGAAAAGCACTACTATAATGAATAAATTTTTATTACAAATAAACTACTTACAGCTCATAAACCAGAAGAGAAATCCTTGACAGTTGCATGAAATATTCATACAGTACATCAAGTACATTACAACACGTGTTTATAGTGTGTTGTGCCTGAAAATAAGTTATTCACTTGAAAATTAAATCATCACGAAAAACGCAACTTACAAATATCACACAGGAAACTGTAATTATACCTACAAGGTTTATCTTCCTGTACCAAAGCCAAAAGAGACAAAAGTTTTATGCAATTGCATGTCCCACCTCATACAATAACCTACACACAGTGATTTGGTGCAAACAAATGTTTCTTCAGTTTTACCCAGATACATATATCCCTGCCAGATGGCAGCATGTACTATAAGTGGTACACTAGCATCCCAAGAAACAAGATAGGCAAAAATGTAATTGGGACTTATTTGTCCCAGTTGTCTTGAAAGGGTTAAAGTTAATACAAAAATGTTATCAGTCAGAAGCCTCACAATCTTCTGGATCCTGCATCTGACTCATCATCCTCTGACCTCCAGTTCTTAGGACCTGAGCCAGCAGCCTGCTGTCTGACTGCAGATCTTGGGATTCTCCAGCTCCTGCAACCGCTTGAGCCAGCAGCCTTCAAACTGACCTGCTGATTTTGGGTATGTCAGCCCCTGCAACCATGTGAGTCAGAAGACTTCAGCCTGCCACCTGACCCAAAGATTTGGGACATGCAGCCTCCACAATTGTGTGAGCCATTTCCTTGAGACAAATCTCTCTCTATATATTTATATATATACAATTCACTGGTTTTGCTCCTCTAGGGAACCCAGTCTAAGAACGCCTGCATTAGATGAGGGTGTTCTTATCACAAGCCCTTTTTAACTGAGTCCCATTCCCCCCTCCTCTCTGCTCCGGTGTCACACTGAACATGCTGCGCTCACTCACTTCCATTGTTCAAAACACATCTGCCTGCCTTAGGGCCTGAAGTTTCCAAAAGTTGACTTAGAGTCATTGATAAGAGTTATTTAAAGTAGATGTGTCAAAAACAGTTTGGCGGTTCCTCAAAATGTTTAAGCATAGAATTACCATATATTCCAGTAATTCCACTCCAGATATATACCCAAAAGTGTTGAAAACAAGAGTGCAAACAGATATTTATACACCAGTGTTCATTGCAGCACTATTCACAACAGCCAAAACGTGGAAAAAGTCTATATGTCTATCAACAGACGAATGGAAAAATAAAATGTGGCATATACATACAATGGACTATTACTCCGCCCTAAAGAGAAAGGAAGTCCTGATTCATGTTATAACATGGATGAATCTTGAAAACATTATGCTGAGTGAAACAAGTCAACCACAAAAGACAAATATTGTATGATCCCACTTATATGAAATATCTAGGATAGGTAAGTATATAGAAAGTAAAGTTTATTAGTAGTTTCCAGGGGCAAGTGTGAGGGAGGGGAAAAGGAGAACTCATAGCTTTAGGGACATTGAGCTTCTGTTAAGAGTGATAGAAAATTTTGGAACTATATAATGGTGATGGTTGAACAACATAATAAACAATTAATGTCACTGAATTGTACATGTGAAAAATGTTGAAATGGCAAACGTTTTGTTACATATATATTTACTATAATAAAAAGGTAAACATGCCTCTTTATAAGAAGTTTAATAATACCAAATGAACACATCATACACCAAACATATACAATTAGTGAATTAAATCAATAAGACAATTTAATTATGTTAATTATATAATTACTACTTAAATTATATTATTACTATATAAATTATATTAATAGTATCTTAATTATGGTAGTAAGCCAATTACCTAGCAAGTCTCAGAGGTAATATTATATAAGATATTTGGGGTGTAGTATTTATTTATTTTTATGGTATTTTGTTTTTTGTTTCATTTTGAAAGAGAGATAGAGAGAGTCATCAAAAAGTATGAAATATGAGGCCCATCTGAGCCAGTTAGAAAAAGGTGATGAGTTCTGAGAGCCCTAGGCCCCGCAAAGAAGGATCTGAAACAAAACAAAACAAAAAAGCCCTGACCATGTGGAGATTTAATCGAGTTGGGGTGAAAACACATAATAAATAAAATAAAAAAATAAGTTATATATGCTATGTTAGAAAGTAAGTAGTGCTATGGAGAAAAATAAAGTGCAGAAGAACAGGAATGCTGTCGGGTATTGCATCTAAGTGAGAAAGTAAAAAAATTGGAAAACTTCTAAATTGTCTTCTGAAGACAAATTTGGTCATTTGTTTTTACAGAAAATTGTCCATATCATTTGAACATTCAAATTTATCAGCATGCTAGTGTGCTCAGAAAGTGAGAAAACTTGGGAAGAGAAGAAGAGTGGGAGACACATTTTTGCAATTTATCAACTATCAGCATGGATTCCCTTACTTGACGCCTTCTTAAAAAGTACTAGTTAAGAAAGTTTCCCAAGTCTATAGACCCCAGAGCTATGACATCCTATCCTTTAACCTTGTCTCCACACAATGCTTTGTTTTGGGAGCGTTCCTATAACTTTATACCTCCTTCCAACAGTAACTTTGTAGAAGGAATAACGGAAAACAGTTATCCTGGTCCAGATGTGCCCCCTACTTTCTCTCTCCACTCATTCAGGTCACAGTGGGTCCAGGAGGAAATAGAGAATAAGTCACCACAGTCATCTCTGATGCTCTGGTTGATGTGGGGACACTTGTTGCAGACTTTCACCTGCCAGCTTGCTTCCCACTATTCTTTTTCGATAAAAAATATTATTTTAAATGCATCCTTCCTTGAGAACTTTCTGAACATCACCTCTGTTTGTAAACACTATGTGTGTGTGTGCGCACACGCATGAATCTCATCACCTCATAAAGAACACTCCATCTCTTTGAAGTAATCCACTATGCTGGTAAGTTGGTTTGGACTCATAGCGACTCTATAGGACAGAGTAGAACTGCCCCATAGGGTTTCCAAGGAGTGGCTGGTAGATTTGAACTGCCAACCTTTTGGTTAGCAGCTGAGCTCTTAAGCACTACACTACCAGGGCTCCATGCTGGTAAGGGATCCCTGGAAATCCTCCAGCATGACCCCAGATGATGCCTTACTCCCTTATTTGTTTCTGTGCTTTCTAGACATAAGGACATTTTTTTTTTCCTTTGTTCAGGCAGCTAGAGACAAATAAGTGATGGTCCTGCCATTATCATAATGATGAAATAAGTAGTCTGAAATCTTACATCTGAGCTCCCACAGGAATTCCAGTGGATGGCGTGGCAGGTGATAGGGAAGGGTGGGATCGGTAGTGGAGAATCAAGGATAGTTTTGCGAGTGTGCGCATGCGTTCCTTATCTGTTAAATGGAAATGATAAAACATTCCTTTCATGTTTGCAGTAAGGATTATGAATCTTATAATTTAAAATATTATAATAATGATATCACATAGTATATGTACAGTATACAGTCATTAATAGTTCTATTGGGTGATGGCACGGGACTGGGCAGTGTTTTGTTCTACTGTACATGGGTTCACTATGAGTCAGGGGCTGACTCGACAGCAGGTTAACAACAACAACAATAATAGTGCTATTGTAGAGGTAGAAGGATGATTAGATCAGTGGTTTTTAACTTTGAGTACATAAGAGTCACTGGGAAGTTTTAAAAAATCCAGATGCCAAGGATGCACCCCACATCTATTAAGTAAGACTATCTGGAAGATTCCAATGTGCAGCCAAGATTGAGAACCACTGATCTAAATTACTTATCCCAATTCAAACTCTATTGTAGGATAAGAAAATATCTACTCTAACCATTAAAAAGTTCATAGGCATAACATACACATGCATATATAGAGAGAGAATGCGTCAATGTATTTTTTAATAGACTTTATTTTTTAGAGCAGTTTTAGGTTTACAGAAAAAGTGTTCCCACACATCCCTTTCCCCTTTCAATGTAGTTATTTAAATCAATTTTCAATTACTTCTTTTATAACTGAAGTGAAAGAAAAATCTCACTCATCACATTGAGTTTGGATATATTCACTTTGTCTGCCAAGGAATTTTCAGATTTTAGAAATTAAGCAGTGTAAATGGAAACATTTAGCAGATAGGTGAAAATTATGCTGAAAGTTGGTGTCAGTATATGCATCAGTAAACTAGGAAATGCTGGTACTTTCCAAACCCCTAACTCTTTGACCATCTCATCAGAGGCCTGAATACCTTTCATTTATCCTGTTCCTCAGGTTTACTAAATATGCAATCTTTCTACCTGAACTCCTGGTCCCTTCCAGTAAGGACAAGCACATCTCCTCTGAAGTCACTTTGAGCAATGAAGTTTCAAATCAGAGTATGATCCTAGGAGTGCAAAGAATCTTCCTTTATCCTGGATATCCTAGTGGAAGTGTTTGTTTGCAAAGTAATCCTCAGTTCAGTGGATATGGTCAGTTTAATGGAGCCAGGGTCTGGGTTGAATGCAGCTCTCTTCAGAAGGTCAGTGTCTTCTCCATGGCAGATCCCTGTCCTGCGCCTCCACAGAGCTGGCATCCTAACAGAGAAGGCTCAGACACTTAGACTCTGAGGATAAGCAGGAGTATGAGACTGTCAACATGATAAGATTGCAGGAACATCTAATGAAAAATCCAGCCACAGATACCTTATCCACTGTCCACCTAAAAAATTTCTTTGAATTGGGGATCAAAGGCTTCAACAAATATACAAACATATTATCTGAAAGGAGTTAATCTTCTAAGCCATTATCAATCACCAATTCCTTAGAATGAATTATTGTATTACGTTTGTTAATCAGTCACCTGCTAAGAATTGTAGGGATAAATAGAAAACCATTAAAATGTTGTGGGGAGTATAAGATGCAATGGATTGTTCTGCTATTTTTGGCAAGAAAAGAGTAACAATAGCATTCATTTACGTATTGCCTGAGCTTGGGAGGTAAGCTTCCTTGTCCAGTGATGAACTAGGATTAAGCATGAAGTTCCCTGAAGCAGTGTTTAAAAGAGGTACATTTAGGAGGGCAATTGCCTGTGTCACTGAGGTTGAAGGCGAGTGAACAAGTTATTTGAATGGAAAATGCCAGATTGGAAGGGGAATCCAACTCTCAGATGCTGAAAGCATTCATTTCCACTGTCAGAGAAGGGTGAGATGCCAAGTACTGGGGCTGAAAGTACAGGGTTCTGTAGTAAACCAAGCTGTAAGACTTAAGGTCATGCTCTTCCATGTGTTCTCTATTTGTTCATTCATTCAAGAAATTATTTTTAAGCAAGGGATAGATACTTTGCTTAGTTTTGAGGACACCTTGGTAATAAAACATGTATAATTCATGATTTCATAGAACTCACAGTTTAGGAAACTGCTTTCTTCGAGTTACAGAAGTCAGGGTCAATTACTCTTGAGGACTCACAAACATTATCATCTAGCCAGGCTTGGGAATTTAATAATTAATTTTGATGGGTAGGAGTCACAAGGCAAGGGTGGTATCCCTGGGAGGGGTGACAAAGTTGGGGCAATGGGTATCAAAGAAAGGAAATGTAGGCCCTGGGGGCTGGTTGGAAGCAGGAAGGAATATGGTGATCCAAGCATTGTTTGAAAGCAAAAGGGATGCCAGGATAATAAACATACATTGGGATTGTCCTGGGAAAACCAGAAAGCTAGGTCCTGTGAATTAGTAGTATTTCAAGATAGCAGCAGCAGAAGAAACACTCTTCGATGAAAAATTTTACTTCATGATTGTTTGGAGGGAAAATTCCTTAGAAGTTAATAGTGAGCCATGAGCTTAACAAGTAATCTTTTCTAACTGTTGCCTTTTAACCTTTACATGATATCTATTGGTAATCCCTACACACGTTCAGTATTTTACACTTCACAAAGCGATTTCACATTCAATAACAGTAAGAGGTGTCTAGGACGCATCATGCTCTATACTAGGCACTGCCGCATACTGTTGAACAGGACTGACCAACACTTGCCCTCACAAAGATTCACAGCAAACCTTTTGGGATTGGGATTTTGCATTACATAGACGTAAAATAGCTTCCCTATCTTTGGCTGAGTATATGGGAGGACTCAAGAAACTAATTCACTTGATCATAATCATGAAAGTTAAGATGCAGCAGAATCAAGGTCTTCTCACTGAAAGTTTGGTTTATTTCTGTTACATCAGTTAAGTATGGTGGATTGACCACTCCATCCTGGAACTATACTAAAATTATAGTAAAAGATTTTATAAATTTATCAATATATAAGGAAAAACAGAAATGAAAGGGAGACAACAATCAATAAGAAATGCCAACAAAATTTTGGAAGATGGAAAAGGAAAAGACCAGTGGCAACTGAGTGAGTAGAAATGATAAAACTGAAACCTAAGCATGTAGGAGGAAAGCCAAGAAAAAAGCAAGCCAGTCCAAACCACAGATCCCTAGAAAGGCTTAGAAATTACAGATTTTCTGGTGGGGGAGGGAGGGCAATAGGGATGGAAGGCTGAGAAAAAGAAGAGTGACTGTAAGTTTGTATAAGAAGATTAGTTTTACATATTCTTTCTACTCATCCTCCATAGGCAGTTAGCTGTCCTTCTCTCACTTTGGGAAATGAGAAAGGTTTCTTCTCTAAAGAGTTTAAAATACAGTAACACTGGGTGTGAGAACATCAAGCTCACCTGAGGACACCAGGACCACCTCATTCACCATACTGAAGCATCAAAGAATTGAGTAAAAGCCTGCAGGCTGAACAGCGAAACACACTGCGATCTTTCCCAATCCAACACCCAGAACCCTGACAGTCAAACTTGCAGCCTCATTTGACCCGAGTTTCCCAAACAGTTTTTTGTGCCTCAAATTTCATTATGAGTTGACAGGTAAGTATCACTTCATGAAAGAGAAGAAAGACATAAGACAAAAACAAAGAATAACTCAGAAGAAATGGAGACACTCCTGGCTAGCAGAAAATGATAACTTTGAAAACCAAAAATTAATTGATTTAATTAGCTAAGATTTTATAGCAATAAGACAAAAACAGGGTGACATTAAAAAGGAGCATTGAGAGAACAAGAAAGATCTTGGAAAATTTAACATAGTAGAAATTTACCCCACACTCCCCCCCCCACCCCCAAAAAAAAGTTGATACATAGGTTGGAAGATAGAGTTAAGGGAAATCTCTCAAAAAATAAAAAGATCAATGAGGTAGAAAATAGAAGATAAGAGATAGGAAAATTAGAGAATCATTCAGAAGATCCAGTAACTGAAGACAGGGAAAGGGTGGAGGGGAAGGGGTGTGTGAAGAAGACTATCAAAGAAATGACAAAACAAACCTTCTAAGAACTGAAGGGCAGAAGTCTGAAACTGAAAGGCTCACTAACAGCCCTTTATACAGACTTTTATTCTAATCACCCTTTTTTGATGACCTGAAAAATCATGTAAATAGAAATAATGTCTATCTATTTTGAAAAGGATATAAATTCCATTTTATGGTATTACTGTCTATAGAGTCTGGTCACTCATTTTAATTTTTTTATCGTTGTAAAAACATATATAGCACAACATTTGTAATTGCCCTTTATGATGAATGAAAAAAGCCTCATATCAAAGCACATCATTATGAAATTACAGAGTGCTGACTATATAACACATCCTCAATGTTTCTTGAAGGAAGAAAGGAAAAACAGGTCATATCCAAATGACTTGAAATCAGAATGGCATTAAATTATCCAACAGCAAAGCTAGAATCTAGAAGATAATGAAGAAATTCTTTTAAAATATTGAGGAAAAATTCAATTCCAACCGACAGCTGAAAACTCAGGTAAACTATCACTCAAATATAAAGGTAGAATAAAGAGATTTTCACTTACATGCAAAGTCTCAAAACATTTATACTCCTTATACCCTTTCTTAGAAAGTTTCTAAAGGTTGTTTTGCATCAAAAGGAGGATAAACAAAAGATAAAGAGGGCCAGAATATAGAATCCAAGAGGCAAGATCAACATAGGTAAAAGACAAAGGACATTTTTGGGGTAATGATGAAGAGAGAAGGAGCCCTCATGGTGCAGTGGTTAAGCACTTGGTTACTAAACGAAAGGTCGGTGATTCAAACTCACCAACCACTCTGCAGGAGAAAGATGTGGTAGTTTGCTTCCGTAAAGATTATAGCCTTGGAAACCCTATGGGGAAGTTCTACTCTGTCCTACAGAGTCACTCTGAGTTGAAATTGACTCAATGGCAATGGGTTGGGTTTGGTTTTTGATGGAGAGAAAACCAAGATGACAGTTGTTCAGCAGGCTACTGAACAACCAGTGCAATAGAAGCAAGAGGGATGTCTTTAAGAAAAAGATAAAAAGAACTTACAGATTTTGTGATATACTTGACTATTTTTAGAAGAGTCTTACAGATCTGGTAGAGTTTAGAAATGAATTAGTGATAAAGCCCATTGCCGTTGAGTTGATTGACTCATAGCGCTTAACCACTGCACCATCAGGGCTCCCAAATTAGTGATAGAACGCAGAAAACAAAGCAACTAAGCACAAAAGCAATGACTAACTCCACTGAAATACCATACAATGACATTATATGGCCCAGTCCTGAAGATAATTATCATAACAATATAAGTCCTGATTACTTATATAACAAAAATTATGACCTAAATATGTTTGGAATAAGGAGAGAGGGGGAAATGTAAGTGTGCAGAGGAGAGGTGATAGGAAGTAAGAGAGCTAAATCCTTATTCTCTACTTAAGAAATCAAATTTTTAAAGTTGAAAAATCAAGAAATAGCAGTGTAAGTATTTTATCTAGCAAGATGGAGATAAATAACAGAAGAGGCAGCTAAAAGAATCGAATGGTTACATCTTAGGAGTAGAAACCAGCAGTGGAAAAGGGTGCAGTTGAGAGAGGCTGTTTTTCTTGATAAATTTTAAAACCAGTTGCCTTAGAGTTGACTCTGACTCTGACTCTGACTCATGTGTGTCAGAGTAGAACTGTGCTCCATAGGGTTTTCAATTGTTGATTTTTTGGAAGTAGCTGGCCAGGCCTTTCTTCCAAGGCACTTCTGGGTAGACTTGAACCTCCAACTTTTCAGTTACCAACTGAGTGTGTAAATCATTTGTACCACCCGGGGACTCCTTGATAAACTTTGTACTATTTGAATGTTTAAACTATGTGCATGCATTATTTTGATACAAATTTAAAAAGTAAATTTTTTAAGCAAATTAAGTATGTGAAAAGTTAATAGTATAGATTTTTAAAAAGTTTTGATGCTAGTTTTTCCTTTATATCAATTTGTGTATTATTATGTACAAAACATCATATATTTAAGAAACATGTTATTTTCTTCTTTTCATTTTTTAAGAGAAATAATACATCCTGATCCTTATTCCTTTGCCTGTTGGGATGTTGTTGATGGCTCTAGGAAGTGTTTAGCTTAGGAAACTAGAACGTTAGGATGTGAATCATCAACATAGGAACAGAATGTACTGAGCTCACCCCAACCTCCCCACTAGCATTTAGCATTCATTGATGCCATCAGCACTACCAAAATGACTGTAACACAGAGATTGCATTAACCCAGGACACAACTGAGGAGTGTTTGGGAGGTTTTAATCAGGTTTATTGACTGGACACCACAAAACTTCCACCTCTTCTATTAGCACACTTTCTCAGAGTGCATCTGATGAAAGACTATTATGAAAGGAAGGCAATTTATTACATTTGCTAAAAGTCTTTTCCATGCTTCAGCTATTCCTAGGACTCTTGGGAAGTCAGGGAAAAGAATATGCACCAGTGGCAACATTCTATCAAACTAATTTTCAAAAAAGCTAGGGAAAGTATGTTGACCCTTGTACGTTTGTGTATAAAACAAGTGAAAGTTGTAGTAGTTTGGATATTTTAGGTCTCAAATAGGTAGAGAGAAAGATATAAATGCAGCGAAAACCGGACAAAAAGGGAAAAAACAGGTTAAGGGGAAGAGTTATAGAGAGGGAAGAGAGAAACGAAGGGATTAGGGAAGGCAAAGAGAAGGGGAAGAATGCGAAGCATGAGAGAGAGGTGGGGTGAAACTCATATAGTGGATGTTGCCCAATCCCTCAGCCCTTCTTGTATTATCTGCAAACTTGACAACCCAAGAACTTTCCTGACCCGGCCCCATTGTCTGGAGCCAGATGAAACAAGGCATTCCAGCTCTGTCCCAGACCCTGACCTCATCACTTACAGCCAGAAAATTTCTCTCATAGATGTCCAAGGACCTTTCTTCTACCCAGCCTGGGGCCACAGGGCCTAGATACCCAGGTCAAAGGGTGCCCAGCTTAATCTGTCCTTTGATAAATAGGTGTTTCTGGCCTTCCTTCTGTTGTCACTCCAGAGGGAAAGAGAGAGAATATATCAACAAGCCTCATTCTTCCTAGAATGGTCTGAGTGCCTAATGGCCGTTCCTGCTCTATCTGTAGTGCTGTTGTGTATGGAAGTGGGGGATGTGAGTGTAAATGTGGTTGAGTGTGGTGGTGGTGTGTGTGTGTGTGCATGCGTTTGTATGTGTTTCTCTAAGTGATTGCCTAATGCCTGGTGGTCGTTGGCAGTGTGTTTATACATAAGTGTAAAGCTCTAACAAGCCACTTGGGAGCTCTGTCTGCATGGGAACAGCTTGTCAACCAGTGGGCCTCACTGACAAGGTGATCAGACTGGGGCACAAATATTTCTTTGTGAGATCTCTGTGGCAGGCATAATAATGACCCCCAAAGTTTGTACATAGGGTCACTGAGTCAGAACCGACTAGATGGCACCTGTCATGAGACAGAATTTGGTACCAGGAGTGGGGTGCTGCTCTAACAGATACCTAAAATGTGGAAACGGTTTTGAAACTGTGAATGAATAGAGGTGCGGCAGCAGCAGAGGACCAGCAGTGGCAGAGAACCTGCAGCAGCAGAGAAGGGGCAGGGACAGAGAACCAGCGGCAGCAGAACCAGGAGACCAGTGCAAGACAGCGCTGGAGCCAACCCATGGAGTGAGAGAGCTGAGTGCCTGTGCTCCGGAGGCTTCCTGGCGGAGTAGGGTGCCTTCAGGCACTTATCGGTGGAGTTAGGCTTGCTGACCCACAGAGCGAGGGAGCTGAGTGCCTGTGTGCAGGAGGCTTCCTGGCAGAGTGGGGTGCCTCTAGGCACTTAATCAGTGGAGCTACCGAGCTTTGGAACACTTGCCCCAGCAGGACAGATATGGGCGTGAGGCCCGAGGGCCAAGAGGCCACAGAAAGCAGAAGCTGAAGAGACAAGGAACACAAGAAGCAGAGCTGCCTCAGTCTCAAAAGTTATGGCCGAGACCTCTGGGGTTTCAAAGGGTACAGCCATGGCCCCTGGTGTTTCTAAGGGGGGAGTTGTCACTCCCATGGACTAGGAGAATGGTGCGCCTGAAGCTGAGGGAGCAGAGTTGCTGTCCCAGTGGGCTTGGAAGGCAGAGCTGAAGCCCAGGGCCCAGGGGCCCCCACTCAGGATCCGGAGACTGTGGCCAATACCTGGAGCCTGGAGGGCAGAGCTATTGTGTAAATTGTCTCAGAGAACAGAGGGTTATTTTCAAGCCTTGAGGGCTAATGTAATGTGTTCTGCTAACTTGCTTGGTGCCTGTTATTCCTTCTTTGCCTGCAGTTTCTCCCATTTGTAATGGAAATGTCTAGCTTGTGCCTGTTCTGCCCTTGTACGTTTGGAAACAAAAAACTTGTATTCTAGATTTCACAGATGAAGAGGAATTTTTGGATTTTGGACTTGGAGTTAAGACTTTTGCTGTGATATGATGAGATGAATATGTTTTGCATGTTGCAAGGATGTGATTTTTTGTGGGCCAAAGGGTGAAATGTCATGGATTGAATTGTGTCCCCCCAAAAATGTGGGTAGCAACTTGGCTAGGTCATGATTCCCAGTATTGTATGATTGTGTTATCTGATGTGATTTCCTTATGTGTTGTAAACTCTACCGCTATGATGAGATTATATGTGATCTCCTCATGTGTTGTAAATTCTATCACTGTGATGAGGTTATACTGATGAGGTTGACAAGATTAGTGTCTTAATGCAATCTCTTTTGAGATATAAAAGAGAGAATCTAGCAGAGACACATGGGAACCTCATACCACCAAGAAAGCAGTGCGGGAGCAGAGTGCGTCATTTGGACCTGAGGTTCCTGCGCAGAGAAGCTCCCAAACCAAAGAAAGACTGATGACATGGACTTTCCTCCAGAGCCAACAGAGAAAATGTTCCCCTGGAGCTGATGCTCTGAATTTGGACTTGTATCCTACTGGACTCTGAGAGAATAAATTTCTCTTTGTAAAGCCATCCACTTATGGTATTTCTGTTGGAGCAGCGCTAGATGACTGAGACAGCACCTAACAACAACATTTCTCAGAACCTGTGAATATATTAGTTTACATGGTGTCTTAGTTATCTAGAGCTGCTATAACAGAAATACCACAAGTAGATGGCTTATACAAACAGAAATGTATTTTATCACAGTTTAGGAGGCTAGAAGTCTGAAATCAGAGTGCCAGCTCTAGGAGAAGGCTTTCTCTCTCTGTTGGCTCTGGGGGAAGTCCCTTGTCTCTTTTGAGTTTCTGCTTCTGGGTGATCTTCATGTTTCTTGCATCTCTTTTCCCTCAACTCTGCTGTGCTCACTTGTTTAATCTCTTTTATGTAGGCATACCTCTATTTATTGCACCTCATTGCACTTCATTTTACAAATGAAGGTTTATGGCAACCCTGTCTATTGGCGCCATTTTCCAACAGCACTCGCTCACTTCATGTCTCTGTGTCACATTTTGGTAATTCTCGCAATATTTCAAATGTTTTCATTATTATTATATCTGTTATGGTGATCTGTGATCAGCGATCTTTGATGTTACCATTGTAATAGTTTTGGGTCAACACGAACTGCACCCATATAAGACGGGAAACTTAATTGATAAGTGTTGTGTGTGTTCTGACTGCTCCACCGACCAAAGGCTGTTCTCCCGTCTCTCTCCCTTTCCTCGGGCCTCCCTGTTCCCTGAGATATGACAATATTGAAATTAGGCCAATTAATAATTGTACAATGGCCTCTAAGCTTCAAATGAAAGGAAGAGTCACACATCTTTTAATTTAAAACAAAAGCTAGAAACGATTAAGCTTAGGAAGGAGGGCATGTCGAAAGCTGAGCTAGACTGAAAGCTAGGCCTCTTGCACCAGTTACCTAAGTTGTGAATGCAAAGGAAAGGTTCTTGAAATAAATTAAATTGCTACTCCAGTGAACACATGAATGATAAGAAAGTGGAACAGCCTTATTGCTGATACAGAGAAAGTTTTAGTGGCCTAGATAGAAGATCAAACCAGCCACAACATTCTCTTAAACCAAAGCTTAATCCAGAGCAAGGCCTTAACTCTCTTCAATTCTACAAAGGCCAAGAGAGGTGAGGAAGCTACAGAAAAAAAGTACGAAGCTAGCAGAAGTTGGTTCATGAAGTTTAAGGAAAAAAAAGCCATCTCCATAACATAAAAGTGCAAGGTGAAGCAGCAAGTGCTGAGGTAGAAGTTGCACAAGTTATCTAGAAGATCTAGCTAAGATAATTGATGAAAGTGGCTACAGTAAGCAACAGATTTTCAATGTAGACAAAATAGTCTTATATTGGAAGAAGATGCTATCTAGGACTTTCATAGTTAGAGAGGAGAAGTCAATGCCTGGCTTCAAGGCTTCAAAGGACAGGCTGACTCTGTTGTTAGGGGCTAATGTAGCTAGTGACTTTAAGTTGAAGCCGATTCTCATTTACCATTCCAAAAATCCTTGAGCCCTTAAGAATTATGCTAAATCTACTCTGCCTTTGCTCTGTAAATGGAACAACAAAGCCTGGATGACAGCACATCTGTTTACAACACAGCTTACTGAATATTTTAATCCCACTGTTGATACCTACTACCCAGAAAAAAAGATGCCTCTCAAAATATTATTGCTCACTAACAATGCACCTGGTCACCCAAGAGCTATGATGGAGATGTACAAGGAGATTAATGTTTTTTTTCATGCCTGCTAACACAACATTCATTTTGCATGGATCAAGGAGTAATTTTGACTTTCAAGTCTTATTATTTAAGAAATACATTTTGTAAGGCTGTAGCTGACATAGATAGTGATTCCTCCGATGGATCTGGGCAAAGTAAATTGAAAATCTTCTGGAAAGGATTCTAAATGCCATTAAGAACATTTGTGATTCGTGGGAGGAGGTCAAAATAATCAATATTAACAGGAGTTTGGAAGAAGTTGATCCCAACCCTCATGGATGACTTTGAGGGGTTCCAGACTTAAGTGGAGGAAGTAACTGCAATTGTGGTGGAAATAGCAAGAGAACTAGAATTAGAAGTGGATCCTGAAGATGTGACTGAGTTGCTGCAATCTCATGATAAAACTTAAACGGATGAGGAGTTGCTTCTTATGAAGGAGCAAAGAAAGTGGTTTATTGAATGGAATCTATTCCTGGTGAAGATGCTGGGAACATTGTTGAAATGACAGCAAAAGATTTAGAATATTACATAAACTTAATTGATAAAGCGGTGGCACATTTTGAGAGGATTGATTCTAATTTTGAAAGAAGTTCTACTCTGGGTAAAATACTATCAAACAGCATCGCAGGCTACAAAGAAATCTTTCATGAAAGGAAGAGTCAATCCATGTGGCAAACTTCATTGTTGTCTTATTTTAAGAAATTGTCATTGCCACCCCAACCTTCAGCAACCATCAACCTGATCAGTCAGCATCCATCAACAATGAGGCAATTCCTTCCACCAGCAAAAAGATTGCAACTCACTGAAGACTCAGATGATGATTAACAATTTTTAGCAATAAAGTATTTTCTAATTAAGGTATGTGCATTTTTTTTCAGACAAAATGCTACTGCACACTTCATAGACTATAGGTTTAAACATAACTTTTATATGCACTGGGAAACCAAAAAATTCGTATGACTCGCTTTATTGTGATACTTGCTTTATCGCAGTGGTCTGAAACTGAACCCACAACATCTCCAAGGTATACCTGTATTTCAAAAGAGATTGACTCAAGATACACCCAACATTAATCCTGCCTCCTTAACATAACAAAGACAACTTATTTCTAATTGGAATTATAACCACAGGCATAGAAGTTAAGATTTACAACACATATTTTGGAGGACATAATTTCATCCAGAACACATGGCAAAGAGAAATTAGGGTTGTACATGGAATTAAGTTTGTTAACCAGCTGACCTTAAAATAAAGAGATTATTCTGCAATATCTGGTGGGCTCAATGTAATCACAAAGGTCCTTATATGTGAAAGAGAATTGGAACAGAGAATCAGACAGATGACAGTGTGAGGACTCGTCTGATGTTGCTGGCTTTGAAGATGGAAGAAGGCAATTCCTGCCCCAAGGAATGTGGGCAGCCTCTAGAAGCTGGAAAAGGCAAGTAAATAGTTTCTTCCCTAGAGCCTCCAGAAGGAATGCAGTCCTGCTGACGCCTTGAGTTTGGCCCAGCAAGACACATTTTGGACATTTGACCTCAATATGAAAAGAGCAAGGAGGAAAGAAGGAAGAACTGAAGAGATGGAGGCTTAGGCTATGGTTCTGTGATCCACTCACAAGGTCATTTTGAATGCCTTGTCTGAGAGTGTAGATGCATGAGATCCTTGGTAGGCTGATTCAAAGACTGTGTTCCCATCATGGAAACATCCAAGTAGACAGGGGTCCCTTTTTCAGGGTTAATACTACCTACAGTACAGAGTTAAAGGAGATTATTGGCAAGGGCCTTTTCAATTCTAAGATTCAATGACAAAATTAAATGGCCACCAATATATCTATGACATCTGGAGACCCAAATGGACAGCCAGTTGTTCTGAGCTCTGCAATGTAAACCCACAGAAAATGATGGATACAGTATGGTATGGAGAGTAGATGAGTTCCTAAATGATATGGAATTTGCTGTCTATAGAGGCAGAAACAGTTCTTCTTTGGTCAGTCTTTGAGCTCTGTTGTTGCTGTGCCATTGTTGTTGTTGTTGTTAGGTTCCAACTCATAGCAACCGCATGTACGACAGAACGAAACACCGCCCAGTCCTGTGCCATCCCCACAATCGTTGTTATGCTTGAGCCCATTGTTGCAGCCAGTGTGTCAATCCATCTCATTGAGGGTCTTCCTTTTTTTCACTGACCCTCTACTTTACCAAGCATGATGTCCTTCTCCAGGGACCATTATCAGAATCAAATTACTTAAAAGTTCTCCCCTGGAGACTCCAGTTCTTCCCTAGAGCCTCCAGAAGGAATGCAGGCTTGTCAGCTCCTTGAGTTTGGCCCAGTAAGACATATTTTGGATGTTTGACCTCAATATGAAGAGAACAAGGAGTGTGGTTTGAAATAATACCATTAATGTGTGGTTTGAAGGGAGTGAAAATTTCCAGACAGAAAACCTGTGAGCATCTAGGGCATTGAGTAAAACCTTTGCCCTGGTTTGTTTATTTTATTGTTATTATCATTTGTTTATAGGTGTGCAGATCAACATCATAAAGCCTAAAATCACCTGTGGAAATCCACAAATCTTATGGTCATCTAAATGAGTCTTTACCTCCTTGTTCCTGGATGGACCATACCTCTGTCTCTTCTCAGCCAGATGTAAAGTCCTTGATCACAGAGGTCCTGCTTCTTTCTAACTCAGATAGCAATTTCTTTGGGACATTCATAAATACTTGAGCCATGATGATTTACTACTTTAAAACTTATATCCAGGTGAGAATCTTGTATGAAATAAGAGCCTCCTGAAGGGATTCTGGGGCTCAAGACAAAGGCTTCCGTGGAGAAGGACAATAATCTGAGTCCCAGGCCCAGCTGAGCCACTGATACTTGGTATGACTTTGTATCAGTAACTTTACCTTAAAACTATTCACTTTTCTATTTTGCAGAATGGAAATTGCTGTCTCTTTGATGTAACTTGAAGGAAAATTATAATATATAATCAATTTATAATTAATATTCAGGGATTGTTTTCCTTTCATATACTGAAACACAGTAACTATCAGTTAGACATCAGTTCTTGATTAGAGGGTAAATTATATCAGAACAATATGTAAGTGACAATTCCTAAAATTGCTAAGAACCCTAGTTTAGATAGACATCAAGAGACTTGAATTCTAGTCTCAGCTAGTTTGGTGCTATAAGCTTGCTGCTTTCTTAATGCATGGATAAGTTGTATTTGTTTGCTTGCTTACTTGTTTGTTTTTACCTCTCTAGGCCTCAGTTTTCTTATTCGAAAATAAGAGTATCAGACTAGGTGATTTTCAAGTTTTTTTTTTTTTTTTTTCAGCTTTAAGATTCTGTAGTTTTAAAGGAGACATGTAAATGTAGCAACGTGACCAAAATTTCCAGTACTTGAACCACAGCTTTGATTTAAGATCATGAATTTCAGATTGAGCCCATGCTGTCATCTCTGAATGTGTGACACCAGAGAAAAGCAACACATGGCAATATAATTTTTTTGGCGATTTGTTTATTAAGCAAGTTATCTATGGACTAACAGACAGTGAGCTCTTAAAGAATTGGGATCAAAGAATGGTCTAGATGAATATAAGCATTGTGTTACAGAATATAAGTGTTGCCTGGGGAGGAAAAGCTAATGACAAACTCCCCTTGCTTCACAGTTTTGCTGAGAGTTGCCCTGGTTTTAAACTTATTTTTAAAATGTAAAAAGGCACTAGTCACCATGAAAATTATTTCTTTGTAGTAGAAAAGACAACAATGAGGAACATCTAATGATAGAGAAACTTGACCAATGAGTATAATTACTATTAGTATAATTGCCAATATAATTACTTATGCTGTTGTTGTTGTTGTTAGGTGTCATCAACTCAGTTCTGACTCATAGTGACCCTATGTACAACAGAACGAAACACTGCCTGGTCCTGTGCCATCCTCCCAGTCGTTGCTGTGTTTGACCCCACTGTTATAGCCACGGTGTCAGTCCATCTCATCTAGGGTCTCCCTCTTGTTCGCTGAATCACTACTTCATCAAGCTTGATGTCCTTCTCCAGGGACTGGTCCCTCCTGATAACATGTCCAAAATACGTGAGATGAAGTCTTGCCATCCTTGCTTCAAAAGAGCATTCTGGCTGTATATCTTCCAAGAAGGACTTGTTCATTCTTCTGGCAGTCCAGATATATTCAATATCCTTTGCCAACACCAGAATTCAAAGGCATCAATTCTTCTTTGGTCTTCCTTATTCATTGTCCAGCTTTCCCATGCATATGAGGTAGTTGAAAATATCATGGCTTGGGTCAGGTGCACCTTAGTCCTCGAAGTGACATCTTTGCTCTTTAGCCCTTTAAAGAGATCTTTTGCTGCAGATTTTCCCAATACAATACGTTGTCTGATTTCTGGACTGCTCCTTCCATGGGTGTTGATTATGGATCTAAGTAAAATGAATCCTTGACAATGCCAATCGTTTCTCCATTTATCATGATGTTGCTCATTGTCCAGTTGTATTTCTGTTTTCTTTATGTTGAAGTGTAATACATACTGAAGGCTGTGGTCTTCGATCTTCATCAGTAAGTGCTTCAAGTCCTCTTCACTTTCAGGAACCAAAGTTGTATCATGCATATCACAGGTTGTTAATGAGTCTTCTGCCAATCCTTATGCCACATTCTTTTTATTGTTCAACTTCTCGAATTATTTGCTAAGCATACAGATTGAATAAGTATGATGAAAGAATACAACCCTGATGCACACTTTTCTTAATTTTAAACAATGCGATATACCCTTGCTCTGTTCAAATGACTGCCTCTTGGTCTATGTACAGGTTCCTCATGAGCACAATTAAGTGTTCTGGAATTCCCATTCTTCACAATGTTATCCATAA
>NW_004444053.1:2163732-2183363 GCF_000243295.1 Trichechus manatus latirostris
AGTTGAATGCCTTTGCATAGTCAATAAAACACACGTAAACATCTTTCTGGCATTCTCTGCTTTCAGCTAAGATCCCTCTGACATCAGCAATGGTATGCCTCATTCCATGTCCTCTTCTGAATCCAGCTTCAACTTCTGGTAGTTCCCTGTCGATGATGTACTGCTGCAACCAATTTTGAATGATCTTCAGCAAAATTTTACTTGCTTGTGCTACTAATGATATTGTTCTTTGGAATGGACACAAATACAGTACTCTTTCAGTCAGTTGGTCAGGAAATTGTCTTCCAAATTTCTTGACATAGACGAGTGAGCACCTCCAGCCTGCATCTGTTTGTTGAAACATTTAGATTGGTATTCTGTCAATTCCTGAAGCCTTGTTTTTCACCATTCTCTTCAGTGCAGCTTGGACTTCTTCCTACAATGTATCAGTTCTTGATCATATGGTTACCTCCTGAAATGGTTGAACATCGGCCAATTCATTTTGGTACAATTCATTTTGGTACAGTGACTGTGTATTCCTTCCATCTGCTTTTGATGCTTCCTGTGTCATTCAATATTTTCCCTGTAGAATCCGTCAATATTGCAACTTGAGGCTTGAATTTTTTCTTCAGTTCTTTCAGCTTGAGAAATACTGAGCATGTTCTTCCCTTTTGGTTTTCTAACTCCAGGTCTTTGCACATTTCATTAAAATACTTCGTCTTCTTGAGCCGCCCTTTGAAATCTTCTGTTCAACTATTTTACTTCACCATTTATTCCATTCACTTTAGCTACTCTGTGTTCAAGGGCATTTTGATTTTTTCTTTCTTTCCTGTCTTTTTAATTATCTTCTGCTTTCCTCATGTATGATGTCCTTGATGTCATCCCACAGCTCATCTGGTCTTTGGTCATTAGTGTTTAATGCATTAAATCTATTCTTGAGATGGTCTCCAAATTCAGGTGGGATATACTCAAGGTCTTATTTTGGCTCTCATAGACTTACTGTAATTTTCTTAAGCTTCACCTTGAACTTGCACATGAGCAATTGATGGTCTGTTCCACAATGTGCCCCTGGCCTTGTTCTGACTGATGATACTAAGCTTTTCCACCTTCTCTTTCCATAGATCTAGTCTATTTGATTCCTGTGTTTTTCATCTGGTGAGGTCCACGTGTATAGCAGCCATTTCTGCTGGTGAAAATAGTTATGTGCAATGAAGAAATCGTAGGTCTTGCAAAATTCTATCATTTGATCTCCAGTATCGTTTCTATCATCAAGACCATATTTTCCAACTACCGATCCTTCTTTGTTTCCAACTTTTGCATTCCAGTCACCAGTAATTATCAATGCATCTTGATTGCATGTTTGAAAAATTTCAGGCTGCAGAAGTTGGGAAAAACATCAATTTCCTAACTAATGCCTAATTTGGCATTAGTTGTTTGTGCGTAAATTTGAATAATAGTCATATTAACTGGTCTTCCTTTAGGCATATGAATATTTTCCTATCACTGACAACTTTGTACTTCAGGATAGAACTTGACATTTTTTTTTTTTTTAACGGTGAAAGCAACACCGTTCCTCTTCATTTTCTCATTCCTGGCATAGTAGATCATATGATTGTCTGATTCAAAATGGCCAATACCAGTCCATTTCAGCTCACTAATGTCTAGGATATTGACCTTTATGTGTTCCATTTCATTTTTGATGACTTCCAATTTTCCAGATTCATACTTTATACATCCCGTGTTCTGATTATTAATGGATGCTTGCACTGGCCAGTTTTTCCAGAAGTAGAGTGTCACATCCTTCTTCCTAGTCTGTCTTAGTCTGGAAGCTCTGCTGAAACCTGTCCACTAAGGGTGACCCTGCTAGTATTTGAAATACCGTGGCAAAGCTTCCGGTATCCCAGCAACACACGAGCCACCACAGTATGACAAGCTGACAGATATATGGTGCTTACTAATGCTAGTTATTAATAAAACAGAGAAAGTGGGAATAAAGTCATGAATAAAATTAGTACAAAGGACCAAAGACAGAGAACACCGTCTCTTTACTTTCACATATATGTACTAAAATGTTGGGATTGTCTCCAGAGAGTTTGCATCCCCGTTTGTCAAGGTCTATATGAAATAACATTTCTTCCATAAAACCATTAACTTTTGCAATAAAATATACTCTTTCTCTTGCATTCAATTCAACAAGCAGTTACAAGAGCTTACTCTAAATCAGTTCCTGTGCTTTATGCTCTAAGAACTGCATCCACTCGAGATCACTCCTTTTCCTGAAACCCTCACGTTTGGTTTATACCTTAAGTCATGTATCATGTTCTAGTGTGTTTATAGTGTACTTGTCTTACTTACTATGTAGTGAGGAATTAACCTTACCCAAAGAGAGGTCCAGACTTTGCCCTTGGTTCTTAGTAGGTGATCGCTTAAAAAAAAAAAAAAAAAAAAAACCATTGCTGTCAAGTGGATTCTGACTCATAGCGACCCTATAGGACAGAGCAGTACTACCTTATGGGTTTTCCAAAACTGTAATCTTTACAGAAGGTGGCTGCCACATCTTTCTCCCATGAAGCAGCTGGTGAGTTCCAATTGACAACCTTTTGGTTAGCAGCCGAATGCTTAGCCACTGTATCACCAGGGCTCCTCTAAGTACTTGGAATGTCCTGCCTGATAACAGTATCTTTGTTTACCTGGTGACTGTCAGCCACTCTGGATGTTAACAATGTGATTTCTGATGGGTCTTTGGGCCACACGGTATCAGCTTAACCTCTGGAGAGGCTAGAGACAAAAGGTCAGCCACCCGAGTGGTCAAACATGGCTACATGGCTGAGCACCAGTAAAAACTCTAGACACCAAGGCTCAGATGAGCTTCCTTGGTTCACAATACTCCATGGGTATTGTCACACACCATTGCTAGGAAAAGTTAGCACAAGTTTTGTGGTTGGAACTTTCCTAGACTCTGCCCCCTGCATCTCTTCTCTTGGCTGACTTTAATCTGTATCCTTTCACTGTAATAAATCATAACCCTGAGTACAACAGCTTTCAGTTAATTCTGTGAATCCTTCTAGCAAATTTTAAACCTGAGAGTTTTCTTGGGGACATTCAAACTTTAAAGTTTCCAGAAGTGAGGGTAGTCTTGGGGACTCCCAAACTCTGCACATATCTACATTATTGGAAGACTGACACTATCCTTTAGGTCTAATAGGTGCTCAATAAATATTTGGAAAATGAAAATAGACCAGTTGTAGACCAATAAGGAATGAGAATAAATATTATTATCTCTAAAATTATAATGTAATTGAATGAGAATATACAATTTTATCTATAAAATTTCAATTACATATGACCTTTGGGGATAATCTTTGTTTTATGTGCTTCTATTACTAATTTAAATGAATAGCAGTGTCTCTTTAAAAATATATTTAGGCTAATTAGGCAAAACTGCAATCCAGGCTCAGAAATGGATCCTGTAATTTTAGCCACAGTGCTGCACTATGAATAAAATGCTTTCAAGACAGCTGAGAGTCAGGCAGACACCAAAACATCCTTGTAAATTCTAAGCCTTGTCTGTGCACAAAGAAAATTCTCTATAAAAAACACTCACAAATAAAATCCAGACTCTGCAAGGTTGAAGCAAAAGTTGAGGATTACCTGAGCTGATTTTCTGCATGTAAAGGTGGAGAAGGTGGAAGGATTTAAGGTTTCACCCACTAGTTGGGAATTTCTCTAACAAGCATCTGTCCATTTGTACTGTGGTAGTTTGTGTGTTGCTGTGATACTGTAAGTTATGCCACCGGTATTCCAAACACAAGCAAGGTCACCCATGGTGGACAGGTTTCAGCAGAGTTTCCAGACTAAAACAGACTAGGAAAAAGGACCTGGAGGGCTACTTCTGAAAAAAATTGGCCAGTGAAAACCTTATGAATAGCAGCAGAACATTGTCTGGTATAGGTCCAGAAGATGAGCCCCTTAGGTTGGAAGGCACTCAAAATATGACTGGGGAAGAGCTGCCTCCTCAAAGTAACATTGACCTTAATGACATGAATGAAGTAAAGCTTTTGGGACCTTCATTTACGGAGGTGGCACGACTCAAAATGAGAAGAAACTTTCATTAATAATCGGAATGTGGAATGTATAAAGTATGAATCTAGGAAAATTGGAAGTCATCAGATATGAAGTGGAATGCATAAAGATCAATATCCTAGACATTAGATATTAGAGAGCTGAAACGGACTGGTATTGGCCATTTTGAATTGGACAATCATATGATCTACTATGCCGGGAATGACAAAATGAAGAGGAATGGTGTCATATTCATGGACAGAAAGAACATTTTGAGATCTATGCTGAAGTACAATGCTGTCAGTGACAGGAAAATATCCATATGCCTAAAGGAAGACCGGTTAATATGATTGTTACTCAAATTTACACACCAACCACTCAAGTCAAAGATGAGGAAATTGAAGATTTTTACCACTTTCTGCAATCTCAAATTGATCAAACTTACTAGTAAGATGCATTGACAACTACTGGTGATTGGAATGTAAAAGTTAGAAACAAAGAAGAAAGATCAGTAGTTGGAAAATACGGCCTTTGCTGTAGAAGAAGAGACTATCTCTGTCTTCTAAGAGTGTTCACTTTTCAAACATACCAGAAAAGATAGTCTGGAATAAAGGTAGTTCCTGCCCAAAAAGATACGCAGAAGCATGAGAGACCCATGGAGAATTGTCTCCCAAACAATGATCTTCTATTATAGTAGAGAAGAGAAATATGAACAAATGAATGAATTAATACATGGAATTAGATAGTAAATAGTGATATAAAAACACATAAATCAGAGTTTGGGCATGAAGATTGATGGGGAAGTTTATTTTCAATAGGGCTTGTCAGGGAAGGATCTTAGGAGAAGGTATCATTTGAGCAGACACCTTGAATTCAGACTACTAGCCTCCAGAACTGGGAGACTATAAGTTTCTATTCTTACAAGTCACCCACTTTGTGGCACTTTGGTATGACAGTCCCTAATACACACAGAGATAAGAGAGAACTTAGCTCCTTCACAAGGAGTTTCAAGTATTTCAGTATAACTCAAGATAAGGGAGAAGGTGATGGGGAGATGGGCCCAGCAAGTGACGAGACTATAGAATTAATCAGCTGGGGAATCACTTCTGTAAATACTCATGGAGGAATTGTGTAATGCTATTGTTCTGGAAGAACTTATCAAGTCCATTCCCTATCTTTCTTATTAGGTTACAGTGAACTTTTGAAGAATGACTCAACACCTGTGTTGGAGCAATGTATACCTGTGTATATAGCCACCCACAGCTACACGGGACCCAAACACTATAAAACATATGTAGGCAGTTGTTATAGTTTCAGAAAATAGATTCTACAAAAGCATTTAACATTTTAAAGTTTACTAAGTATTTTTTTCATTATAAAAGTAACACATGCTTGTTATAGAAAGTTAGAAAAGAAGTAGAAAGTAAAACAAAAGCAAAAGAAAGATATTCCCATTTCCCCAAAATAGCTATTAATAATATATTGTTTACTTCTAGCCTTTTTTCTGTGCACATTTTATTTATTTGCTGACCATAAGTGTAAGTCTGAACAATTTTTAGAAAGTAGAGAAGGAAGTGGTTTGGGATTTCACCTCAAATAAATGATCATAAAGATCACTCAAGAATGCTTATGGATTTTCTGTTGTGTGCCAGACGCTGTGCTAAGGGCTATAATAGAGCAGTAAACACAAATAGGCAAAGTGCTTTCCCATGCAGGTCACTATGGAAATGTGAAGGATTGGAAATAAAGGGGTGGTGTGGGGACAGGCAAAGGGCTGACCAAACTTTTGGGTCCCCCAGCAAGAACTCTCACCACCACTCACCCACTCACTCTGTCCCACTCCCCTTCCGCCATGGTCATGAAGCGATCGAATGCTGGTGTTGGAAGAGCCTTTGTGCACTTGTGGTCCTGATAACAGGCTTCTCGGTTGAAACAAACAGGCCATATTTAGGGTTCTCTTTTTTTCTCCTAGTTCTTGAAACATTATCATCTTTAAGCTATCCTTCCTTTGGCAGCCAGTGATCCCCCCTGCTACCTGCCCCCGCCACTGTGGCAGCGGAAAGAACAGGAAACCGGAGGTAGCCCTGCCAGAGCCGTCAACCCCAGCAGGCTTCTTCCTTCTTGCTGCAGGGGTGATAAGACCCAAGGCCAAGGGGGGCTAGCCCCTCGGGGCTGAGCACACCATGTGTTGTCCTTTGTCTCAGAAAAATAAAATCGTTTTTCCTCCTTTCCCACCAAAATAGTCAGTCATTACTAGCATGGAAAACAAATGAGTAAGCTAAACATAATCACAATTACTTCTTATGAGATCCAGCATCACATATGACCTGAGTTGGCAGTATGGGGTCACTATGAGTTGGAACCAACTCAACGGCAACAGGTTTATTTATTTTTTTTAATCCTTTACTGTCAACCACAAATAATATTCCCCCTCAGGCAACACAAATTCTACCTTTAAATGGCCATCCCTTTGAATTGAGAAATTGTAGTTTCTATAAATCCCATGCTTGAATGTATTAAATGTTGTTTTTTGATTCCAACTCACAGCAACTCCACGTACAACAGAATGAAACAATACCTGGTCCTGCATCATCCTCACAATCTTAGTGTATTTAAGCCCATTGTTGTAGCCACTGTGTCATTCTATCTCATTGAGGATCTTCCTCTAGTTCAGTGATCTTCTGCCTTACCAAGCATGACGCCCTTCTCCAGGAAATGGTCCCTCCTGATAATATGTCCAGAGCAGGTAAGATGAAGTCTTGCCATTCTCCCTTTTAAGGAGCATTCTGGCTGTACTTCTTCCAAGACATAATTGTTCATTCTTCCAGTAGTCCATGATATATTCAATATTCTTTGCCAACACCCTAATTCAAAGGTATCAGTTCTTCTTAGATCTTCCTTATTCATTGTGCTAAACATTAGCTACATTAAATCTCCTCAAACGGTTATTAGTTATTGATAACATCACGTTAATATACTCACACCAGATTTCACTGCAGCCTGATCAATATTATTACAAGATACCGGCTAGTCAGTGTCAATGAATAACTTAGGGATAGGCCCAGGTTAAGAGCCAGGCAGTCCTGATTGTGTTACCACAGTACGGGTGTCTGAGAAGCCAGGTACGTGAATGATGTGAGGGAAAATAGCATAAAAGTAAACTTTACTGACATCTCTATTGTACGCCATACATATCCTGATAAATCAAGGTTATTTTTACAATAACTGTTGATTCTATGAACTTTGTGTCATGGACTGAATTACGTCCCCCAAAAAACATGTGTAGCAACTTGGCTAGGTCATGATTCCCAGTATTGTATGATTGTGTTATCTTATGTGATTTACTTATGTGTTGTAAACTCTATCACTATGATGAGATTATATATGATCTCCTTATGTGTTGTAAATTCTATCACTGTGATGAGGTTATACTGATGAGGTTGACAAGATTAGATAGTGTCTTAATGTAATCTCTTTTGAGAGATAAAAGAGAGAATCTAGCAGAGACACATGGGAACCTCATACCACCAAGAAAGCAGTGCCAGGAGCAGAGTGCATCATTTGGACCTGAGGTTCCTGCACTGAGAAGCTCCTAGACCAAAGGAAGATTGATGACATGGCCCTTCCTCCAGAGCCAACGGAGAAAGTGTTCCCCTGGAACTGACGCCCTGAATTTGGACTAGCAGCTTACTGGACTGTGAGAGAATAAACTTCTCTTTGCTAAATCCATCCACTTGTGGTACTTCTGTTGGCGCAGCACCAGATGACTGAGACACTTTGCAACCCATTTTGGCAATCACATGTCTTTGTCAGCTGTACTAAATGTCTATGAAGCTGGTAAATTCCTTTGACTCTGCTTAAACATTATGTAATGCATGTCTGCTTTGAATGGGCAAACCATAAACTGTACAACACAGCCTGGGAGAAGGAACCCTGGATTTGGAGGCACAATATCTGAATTTGAGTCATTCTAGTGACCCGACCTTGAGTAGCACAGCTTCTCTAGATTTCAATATCATTCAAACCTGTACCTTATTGTAATTTCCTCCATGAAAGATTCCCTAGCTCTCTTTCTTCCAGACCCAGACAGAATTAATTTACTCCTTCTGCGGAGCCCTGGTGGTGCAGTGGTTAAAAGCTATGGTGAGCTATAGCTGCTAACCAAAAGGTCGTCCGTTTAAATCCATCAGCTGCTCCTTAGAAGCCCTATGGGGCAGTTCTACTGTGTTCTATAGGGTCACTATGAGCCAGAAGTGACTTGACAGCGAGGGGTTGTTGTTGGGTTGTGGTCTTTCTATACTTTGTACTGACTTATATCGTGTGCATGGAATTATATGTACATATGCATATACATTGTTATTTCCTCACTTAACTCTGATTCCTGCATGACTCCTGGCTTTGAGTCCCAAGTCCCTGCCCAGCATCTAGCTTATAGTACCCACCCAATGAATGATCATTGTACTAGCCTGACTGAATCTCAACATGGAAGTCATAATAAGTACTTCTCATGGGCTGTTAGGAAGCCCAAACGAGACAGTGCTCAGACAAGTGTTTCATAAACTACAAAGTTCTGTGTGATTGTAAAGTATGGTCATTATTTGCATAATAATATTGTTTCTTAACGGTAGCACATTTTATGAAAATCAAGAATCCAAAGGAAAGGAAACAAGGAGCAGGAAAAAGTGATTAACTCTGGGGGTAGGATTGAGAGGCAATAGTGAAGGTGGAGGTGAGGAGAGGGCAGGAAACTTTAAATTTTTACTTTATATCCATTTTAGATATTAAAAGTATGCATGACTTTATATTGATACATATCTTAATAATTTTTCAAATTAGAAAAATAAGTACATGCAACACCAGTCAGCTCCTTCAGTATTTACCTTGGGGCCCATGGACATAAGTCAAATGTTAACTGAAACCAAAGCCTTGCCTTGCTATTTGTTACATTATTACTGACAAGGATAATGATACTTTTCTCACTTTTATATTGCACTTTAAGCTTCCTGCAATGTTATTTATTGTTTCTTGTATTCTCAAGGTTATTAGGATAATTATTGTTAATTATTTAATGAATAGAAAACTAAGACCACAGAGATTTAATAAGTTGACCAAGATTTCAAACTTAATGGACAAGTCAAGGCTAAAATTCAAGAGACCTGATTAGAGCCCTTTGAAGTGGGTGAAATCTTTGGAGCACTATGAAGGCATGGCACAGCTCCCAAAGACAATTTTTTGTACCCTCTGTCCTTGGCAGAGACCTGAAATCCCAAAAAAGCTGTTACCTACAGACAGATGGCTTCTGATACCCTTCTTTCTGCCACTCATTGTATCAGTCACTGGGTTGCAATGCATGGTGGAAAGAACACTGAATTTGGAATTAGACAGCTTACTGGCTTGAATCTGTGTCTTCCACTAAGTGAGTGTGCCACTTTGAGCAAAGAATCTGATACTTACCAAGTGGAAATGACGTCACACCTCACTGACGGGGATTTGTGAGTATCTAATGATATACCGTATGTCAAAGTGCTTTGTAAACTATAAGACATTTTGTAAACGTCAGGTATGCTATTTTTGTATAAGCTTCTAAAGGTTACTTGTTTAGGCACATATTCCCACAGCCACCAAGAAGATAAGAGAATCTAGGGGGAAAAGAATAAAATTACTCTCAAAAAGAAAAAAGAAATAGTCCCAGTATATGAGCCACCTCAATTGGTGATAATTGAATACCAATGTTCTTTAATATCTATTTACTCTCCCTCCTGTGATGTAAGGTCCTCCTCCCTGCATGTCTCCTGTAACATGATGTCCTCCTCCCCGCATGCCCTCCTGTGACGTGATGTCCCCCTCTCTGCATACCCTCCTGTGACTTAATGTCCCTCTCCCTGCATGTCTCCTGTAATGTGATGCCCTCTCTCTGCATGACCTCCTGTGATGTGATGTCCTCCTCCCTACATACCCTCCTGTTACATGATGTCTCCTCCCTGCTTGCCCTCCTGTGACTTGTTGTCCTCTTCCCTTCAAGTCAACCTGGCTGTGACAGTCACTCAATCAGTGCAACTACCAGGGCAAATTAATTTTATTCTCTAGGTACTTTGCCTCAGGCTTCACAGTAGGATAAAAAGGGTTGTAAAAGCCTCTATTATCAGTCACTGAAAGGGGAAGCATCAAAATATTCAGCTTCCTATGATGTTTGGTAAAATTTGTCTTGTCGAAAAAAAAATAGGAATGTGGGGCCAAGATAGAGGAATAATCAGACACTTCCTGTGGTCCCTCTTACAACAAAGAAGCAAAAAAACGAGTGAATCCATTATATATGACAATCTAGGAGCCTTGAACATCAAAGATAAAGTTGAGGAGTTGGACTGAGCAGCAAGGGGAGCGAGAGACAGTTCAGAAGCAGCGAAGAAGTGCCAGACTTCAGCTAGCCAGCACTGGGCGGGCTGAGGCAAACAGTAGCACTTGGGATGTGTTTTACACATTGAGAAAGACTGGGAGGTGAGGAGTCTGCACAAGCCTCAAGAGCCAGGGGGAAGCTGCGCTAGATCTTCAGAAGTTAAGTGCAAGCATCTAACCTACCACACTGGATCAAAATAACCTTTCCCCCTCTGGTACTTTCTTAGCAGAAAAGTTCTTCTTTTCCCCTCACTTACACCCTCCCCTGCTAACCAAGAGGTCTGCAATTCAAATGCACCAGGAGCTCCTTGGAAACACAACAGGGCAGTTCTACTCTGACCTATAGGGTCGCTATGAGTTGGAATCCACTGGACTGCAACAGTTTTTGTTTTTGGTTTACCCCCTCCCTGCTCCAATCTGATACCAGTCCAGCAGTATTCAACAATTGCCATGCCCCCTAAGCCAGAAATAGGACCTATTGCGTGCAAACCAGTCTCCCAGCTTTGGGGAAAAAACAAACAACAACAACGAAAAATGCCAACTCCCCCCCAAAAATATGTGTCAACTTGGTTAGGCAACAATTCCAAGGATTGTACGGTTGTCCTCCATTTTGTGATTGATGTAATTTTCCTATGTGTTGTAAATACTAATCTCTGCTTGTGGTTAATGAGGCAAGATTAGATTATGTTAAAGAGGATTAGGGTGGGATGTAACACCCTTACTCAGGTCACATCCCTGACCCAATGTAAAGGGAGTTTCCCTGGGGTGTGGCCTGCATTACCTTTTATCTTAACAAGAGATAAAAGGAAAGAGAAGTGAGCAGAGAGTCCGGGACCTCATACCACTAAGAAAGCAGCACCAGGAGCAGAGCATGTCTTTTGGACCCAGGGTTCCTGCACGGAGAAGCTCCTAGACCAAGGGAAGATTGACAACAAGGACCTTCTTCCAGAGCTGACACAGAGAGAAAGCCATCCACTAGAGTTGGCACCCTGAATTCTGACTTCAAGCCTCCTAGACTGTGAGAGAATAAATTTCTCTTTGTGTCACGGTTTGAAATTATGTCTCCCAAAAAATGTGTGTATCAATTTGGCTAGGCCATGATTCCTGGTACTGTGTGATTTTCCCTGTATGTTGTAAACCTGCCTCTATGATGTTAATGAGGGAGGATGGGTGGCAGTTGTGTTAGTAAGGCAGGACCTGATCTACAAGACTGGATTGTGTCCTGAGGCAATCTCTTGAGATATAAAGGACAGAAGTGAGCAGTAAGACAGGGGGACCTCATACCATCAAGAAAGCAGTGCCAGGAGCAGAGCACGTCCTTTGGACAGGGGTCACTGCGCAAAGAAGCTCCTAGTCTGAGGGAACATTGATGAGAAGGCCAACAGAGACAGAAAGACTTCCCCTGGAGCTGACACCCTGAATTTGGACTTTTAGCCTACTTTGACTGTGAGGAAATAAACTTCTCTTCGTTAAAACCATCCACTTGTGGTATTTCTGTTATAGCAACTAGATGACTAAGACGCTTTGTTAAAGCCATTCACTTGTGGTATTTCTGTTAGGCAGCACTAGATGACTAAGACATCCCCGAAGCTGGGTATTCAGGACTAACAGTGCCCAAAACAGTCTCTCAGCTTTAAAAAAATCACCACACCCCCTAAGCTGGGAACTCAGGGCAGGTACTACCCTTCTGGCTAGGCACAGGCACAAAGGGTCCATGGACTTCGAATGCCTTTCATCCCTACCTAGATCTGTGTGGGCCCATTCAACAGCATAGGCCCTCATTAGCATAGTACAACAGGGTATATATCTGAAGCCTATTTTCAACTGCAACAGCTAAGGGGAAGTGGCAGATTTGTGAAATTTGACCCCACCCTGCCCATTAAGCAGGGTCCTCATCCACCCACATCACAGGCCTGAGGACTGGTGGCTTCACCCATTCTACCTAGCCACCCACAACAAGTATCCGAGAATAAGTGGTGTCTCCCAGTCTGTACAGCCAACAGTATTGGGTGCCCAAAGTCTGGCTGCAAAACCTACCCACCCACGTGATCTAAGAGACAGGGACATGCCTTCCACCTAGGCATTCAGGGGCAGCCATTATCTCCCCTACCTTGCTCACTATATAACCCCCTACTGCAACCAGATACCTGTACCTGCTCCAATCATCCCTACATGGCCCCACCCATCTAGGGCTGTAGGTGAGAGCCTGCACCATACACTCAGTGACCGACAATCTGGACACCTGAGCTGAATCCACACAAGAAAATTAAACAGACTCTTGGGCTCACACATATAGTAGCAGCTCTAACCACCTGGTGACAGGACATGGGAGCTTCAAAGACACTGATAACCAAAGTAGCACACAGGCACAGCCTATTTGGGCATATCAAAACAAAACAAAACAAAAATCCAGGACATAGTAAGAAAACATACAGTATATAAATATAATAACTTACTGATGGCTCAGAGACAACAGTCAATATCAAATCACACAAAGAGGCAGATCATGATGGCTCCAGCAAGCAACCAAAACAAAGAACCAGGAAACCTCATGGAAGAAGAGATGGATTTGGAATTTCTGAAGGTATAATTCAAAAGATTAATATACAGAGCTCTTAAAGACGTCAGGAAGGAGATCAAATGAAACTCAGACCAAGCCAAGGAACACACAGACAAGGCAATAGAGAAATTTAGGAAAGCTATACAAGATCAGAATAACAAATTTAACAGGCTGCTAGAATCCATGGGGAGACAGTAAATAGAAATCCAAAAGATTAACAATAATATTTCAGAATTAGACAAGTCAATAGAAGGTCATAGGAGCAGAACTAAGGGAATGAAAGTCAGAATTAGTGAGATTGAAGATGAAGCACTTGAAACCAATTTCTATGAGGAAAAATCAAATTTAAAAAAAATTTAAAAAATGAAGAAACACTAAGAATTATATCAGCTTCTATCAAGAGGAATACCTACAAGTGATTGGAGTACCAGAAGAGGGGAAGATAACAGAAAATACAGAGAAAATTGTTGAAGATTTGCTGGCAGAAAACTTCCCTGATATCATGAAAGACGAGAAGACATCTATTCAAGAAGCTCATCTAACCCCATACAGGACAGATCCCAAAAGAAAGTTACCAAGACATATTATAATCAAACTTTCCAAAACCAAAGATAAAGACAGAATTTTAAGAGTGACTAGGGATAAACAAAAAGCCATCTACATAGAAGAGTCAATAAAACTAAGCTCTGACTACTCAGCAGAAACTATGCAGGTAAGAAGGCAATGGGATAACATACATAAAGCCTTGAAGGAAAAAAAAAATGTCAACCAAGGATTATATATCCAGCAAAACTGTCTCTCAAATATGAAGGCAAAATTAGGGCATTTCCGATAAACTGAAGTTAAGGGAATTTGTAAAAAACTGAACCAAAATTACAAGAAATGTTAAAGGGAGTCCTCCAACTAGAGAACCAACAATATCAGATAACAACACAAGACTAGAACACAGGACAGAACAACTAGATATCAACCCAGATAGGGAAGTCACAAAAATAAATCAAAGCTAAAATGCTGAAAATAGGGAAACAGAGACGTCAATATGTAAAAGATGACATCATCAAAACAAAAAAGAGGGACTAAATAGTGTAATCATAGAACTTTCATATGGAGAGGAAGTTAAGGTGATATCAAGAAATAAAAGATTGATTTAAACTTAGAAAAATAGAGGTAAATTTCAAGGTAACCACAAAGGAAACTAACAAAGCTACACATCAAAATAAAAAACATAAAGATTCAGCAAATACAAAATCAACAACAATGAAAAAAATGAAAAGACATCAAGAAAAATGACTCAGCACAGAAAATTAAGTGGGACAAAGAAACTGTCAACACCACACACACACAAAAATACATCAAAATGACAGCACTAAACTCATACTTATCAATAATTACGCTGAATGTAAATGGAATAAATGCACCAATAAAGAGACAGAGAGTAGCAGAATGAATAAAAAAACAGGATCACTCTATATGTTGCCTACAAGAGATACACCTTAGACTCAAAGACACAAACTAAAACTCAAAGGATGGAAAAAAATATATCATCAAGCAAACAACAATCAAAAAAGAGCAGGAGCGGCAATATTAATCTCTGATAAAATAGACTTTAAAGCAAAATCCACCACAAAGGATAAGGAAGGACACTATACAGTTATTAAAGGGTCAATACACCAGGAAGACATAACCATAATAAATATTTACACATCCAAGGACAGGGCTCCAAAATACATAAAACAAACTCTAACAGCATTGAAAAGATAAATAGACAGCTTCATAATAGTAGTAGGAGACTTCAATACACCACTTTCCGTGAAGAACAGACCATCTAGAAAGAAGTTCAATAAAAACACAGAAGACCTAAATGCCACAATCAACCAACCTGATCTCACAGACATACATAAAACACTCAACCCAACAGCAGCCAAGTATACTTTCTTTTCCAATGCGCATGGAACATTCTCCAGAATAGGCCACATATTAGGGCACAAAACAAGCCTTAACAGAATCTAAAATCATCGAAATATTACAAAGTATCTTTTCTGACCATGAAGCCATTAAAGTAGAAATCAACAACAGAAAAAGGAAGGAAAAAAAAATCAAACACATGGAAACTGAACAACACCTTGCTCAAAAACTACTGGGTTATAGAAGAAATCAAGGACAGAATAACGAAATTCATAGAATCAAATGAGAATGAAAACACATCTTACCAGAACCTTTGGGACACAGCAAAAGCAGTGCTCAGAGGTCAATTTATAGCAATAAATGCACTCATCCAAAAAAGAAGAAAGGCCCAAAATCAAAACATTAACCCCACAACTCAAACAAATAGAAAGAGAGCAGCAAAAGAAGCCCTCGGGCACTAGAAGAAAGCAAATAATAAAGATTAGAGCAGAAATAAATGAAGTAGAGAATAGAAAAACAATTGAAAGAGTCAACAAGACCGAAAGCTAGGTCTTAAAAGATCAACAAAATCAATAAACCATTCACCAAACTGACAAAAACAAACAAACAGGAGAGGAAGAAAATAACCTGAATAAGAAATGAGATGGGCAATATCACAACAGACCTAACTAAAATTAAAAGGATCATAACAGAAAACTTTGAAAAATTGTATTCCAGCAAGTTTGAAAAGCTAGAGGAAATGGACAAATTCCTATAAACACACTACCTACCTAAACTAACACAAACGAAGGAAGAAAAATTAAATAAACCTGTAACAGAAGAAGAGATTGAAGAGGTAATTTTAAAAAACTCCTAACAACAACGACAAAAAAAGTCCTGGCCCTGACGGCTTCACTGGAAAATTCTACCAAACTTTCAGAGAAGAGTTAGCAACATTACTACTAAAGGTATTTCAGAGCATAGAAAAGGATGGCATACTCCCAAACTCATTCTATGAAGCCAGCACAACACTGATACCAAAGCCAGGTAAAGACACCACAAAAAAAAATTACAAACCAAAATCCCTCATGAACATATATACAAAAATCCTCAACAAAATTCTAGCCAATAGAATTCAACAATATATCAAAAAAAAAATTCACCATGACCAAGTGGGATTCACACCAGGTATGCAGGGATGGCTCAATATTAGAAAAACAATCAATGTAATCCATCACATAAATAAAAGAAAAGATAAGAACCACACGATATTATCAATTGATGCAGAAAAGGCATTTGACAAAGTCCAATCATTCATGATAAAAACTCTCGATAAAATAGGAATAGAAGGGAAATTCCTCGACATAATTAAGGGCATTTATACAAAGCCAACAGGCCAACATCATCCTAAACAGAAAGATTCTGAAAGTATTTCCCTTGAGAACAGGAACCAGACAAGAATGCCATTTATCACCACTCTTAGTCAACATTGTGCTGGAGGTCCTGGCTATAAAAAGAAATAAAGGCATCCAAATTGGAAAGGGAAAAAGTAAAAGTATCCCTATTCGCAGATGATATGATCTTATACACAGAAAACCTCAAAGAATCCACAAGAAAACTAGTGTAACTAATAGAAGATTACAGCAAAGTATCAGGATACAAGATAAACATACAAAAATCAGCTGGATTCCTCTACACCGACAAAGAGAACTTCAAAAAGGAAATCACCAAATCAATACCATTTATAATAGCCACCAAGAAGACAAAATACTCAGGAATAAACCTAACTAGAGACCTAAAAGACCCGTACAAAGAAAACTAAAAGACACTACTGCAAGAAACCGAAAGAGACCCACATAAGTGGAAAAACATACCATGCTCATGAATAGGAAGACTCAACATTGTGAAAATGTCAATTCTACCCAAAGTGATCTACAGATACGATGCAATCCCGATCCAAATTCCAACCACATTTTTTAACGAGATGGAGAAATAAATCACCAACATCATATTGAAAGGGAAGGGGACCAGGATAAGTAAAACTTTACTGAAGAAGAGCAAAGTGGGAGGCCTCACACTACCTGATTTTAGAACCTATTATACTGCCACAGTAATCCAAACAACCTGGCACTGGTACAACAACAGATACATAGACCAATGGAACAGAATTGAGAATCCGGAAGTAAATTCATCCACCTATGAGCAGCTGATATTTGACAAAGGCCCAAAGTCCATTAAATGGGGAAAATACAGTCTCTTTAACAAATGGTGTTGGCATAACTGGATAGCCATCTGCAAAAAAAGGAAACAAGACCCATACCTCGCACCATGCACAAAAACTAACTCAAAATGGATCAAAGACCTAAATATAAAATCAAAAATGATAAAGATCATGGAAGAAAAAATAAGGACAATGATAGGAGCCCTAATACATGGCATAAATAGAATACAAACCATAAGTAACAATGCAAAAATACCAGAAGAGAAACTAGATAACTGGGAGCTCCTAAAAGTCAAACACTTATGCTCATCAGAAGACTTCACCAAAAGAGTAGAAGGAGAACCTACAGACTGGGAAAAAATCTTGGCTACTACATATCCAATAAGGGTCTAATCTCTAAAATCTACAAGATACTTCAACACCTCAACAACAAAAAGACAAATAACCCAGTTGAAAAATGGGCAAAGGACATGTATAGACACTTCACCAAAGAAGACATTCAGGTGGCTAACAGATACATGAGGAAATGCTCAGATCATTAGCATTAGACAAATGCAAATCAAAACTACAATGAGATACCATCTCACCCCAACAAGGCTAGCACTAATCCAAAAAACACAAGACAAAATGCTGGAGAGGTTGTGGAGAGACTAGAACACTTATGCACTGCTGGTGGGAATGTAAAACGGTACATCCACTTTGGAAAACGATTTGGCACTTCCTTAAAAAGCTAGAAATAAGCCCACTCTTCAGACCAATTTTAGACTGGAGTATAAAACATAAAATAATACTCGAGAAGAGCGTACTTCTTAGTTCAAGCAGATATTTGAGACCAAATGGGCAGCTCCTGTCCGTAGGCAGGATGAGAAGGCAGAAAGGGACAGGAGCTGGTTGGATGGACACGGGAAACTGGGGGTGGAAAGGGGGAGTATGTTGTCACATTGTGGGGATTGCAACTAGTGTCATATAACAACATGTGTATAAATTTTTGTATGAGAAATTAACTTTAGCTGTAAACTTTCACCTAAAGCACAATAAAATGTGTATGTATATATATATATATGTACATATATAATAGATACATACACGAATCTAAAATTCTTCAGTGTATTGACTGAAAGTATGGATTAGCTGTTACTTGAAATTCTATCAAATTCTCTATTTGATAGAGCCTCAAATTATCCCTAATAGCCCCTGATGTAATTACACTATGAATCTGTAACCAAAAGGACAGGGAGAAATGTATTATGGAACGATACAATCCAGCAGTCAGTGTAGGGAATCTGACCAAAGAAAGAATCTATCGCAGAAAATTGGACTGCATAGAATAAACACCCCCCCGACAAAAAAAACCCAAACCTGTTGCAGTTGAGTAGATTCCAACTCATAGTGACCCTACAGGACAGAGTAGAACTGCCCCATAGGATTTTCATGGAGCAGCTGGTGGATTCGACCTTTTGGTTAACATGTGTGGCTCTTAACCACTGTCCCACCAGAGTGACACCACATTTGCATAGAATAAGCAAACTAAAGTGAGTTCTGGAGCAGGAATGGCTGGAGGGGGAGTGTGTGGACCATTACATGCCTACATAATGAAACTGACATTCTGAAAATGCCTCCTTTCTCCTCATCCTCAAAGAGATTTCTGAATATTGATCCTATAACTTATGAAGATGCTCAAATTTTTGTTCTCATATCTTAACAGTAGATAGAAAATTTTATTTCTCGCTACTAATCTTTATTCCTTCTATTTCATTTTCGAGCTTTGTTGCATTGCCTGAGACCTCCAGCACAATGATGAATAAAAACAATAATAGTGGGAACCTCTGCCATATTTCTGACATTAAAGGAAAACCTTCCAAGGTTATAAATATGTTGTTCACTGTACACATTTGTTAGATTATCTTAATCAAGTTAAGGAACTTCTCTTTCTTTCATATTTTGATAAGTGTTGTTGTGGCTATTTTACATCACAAAGTGTGTTGAATTTTTATCAAATGCTTTCTTTGCATCTATCCAGTTATTTAAGGAGCATTGGTGGTGCAGTGGTTAAGTGCTTGGTTGCTAAATGAAAGTCAGTGGTTTGAACTTACCAGCCGCTCTGAGGGAGAAAGTTGTAGCAGTCTGCTTCCATAAAGATTAAAACCTTGGAAACCCCAATGGGCAGTTCCAGTCTGTCCTACATGAGTCAGAATCAACTTGATGGCAACGAGTTTGGTTTGGTTTTGGATCAAGTTGTTTATTATACGATTTTCTCCTTGAATCTGTTAATATGGTGAATTACATTTTACATTTCCTAATGTTAGCATGTCCCTGGACTTCTGGAATGAATCCTTCTTGATCAAGATGCACTTAAAGAGAGTTCCAGCAAAATGGCACTCTAGGCAGAAGCTCCACGAGGTCCCTCCACAGCAAAGATCCGAAAAATTAAGCCGAACAGAGAATACAACAATCCTGAAACCCTAAAACATCAAATGAAGAGATAAAGAACTCAGCCAAGCACCAAAAGGAGTGAGAAAACTGACAGAGAAT
>NW_004444053.1:2184730-2185947 GCF_000243295.1 Trichechus manatus latirostris
GGCTTCACTGGAGAATTCTACAAAACATTTACAGAAGAGCTTGTACCAGTACTACTCAAGCTATTTCAGAGCATAGAAGAGGAAGCAACACTTTCAAATTCATTCTATGAAACCAGCATAACGCTGGTACCAAAACCAGGCAAAGACGTCACAAAGAAAGAAAATTACAGACCAATATCTCTCATGAATATAGATGCAAAAATTCTTAACAAAATTCTAGTCAATGGAATTCAGCATTATATCAAGATGCACTTAAAAAAATGAACTGCCAGATTTAGCTTTATTAAATTTGAATCTATATTTGTAAATGTGGCCTATCTTAGTTATTTAGTGCTTCTGTAACACAAATACCACAAGTCGGTGGCTTTAAAGAACAGAAATTTATTTTCTCGCAGTTCTGGAGGCTAAAATTCCAAATCGGGGTCTGGGCCATGTTGATTCCTTCCTTAGTGGTAGCCCTGGGCATTTCTTGGCATTTCTTACCTTGTAGACAATCTTCATATGGTGTCTGTCTTCCCTTTGTGTGTGACGCTGGTATTTTTATAACAAAAGTGATTAGGTTTAGGATCTACCTTACACTGGTAATGACCTCAGTAACATAACAATAGAAAACTCCCTATTTCTAAACAGGGTCATATATCATGTACAGGGGTTATGATTTCAACACATTTTTTGGGAAGGGGGGACACAGTTCAATCCATAACAGTTTATCTTTGATTATTATTTCTTGAACTGTCCTTGAGCAGTTTCAAAGTTATAATAGCTTCATGAATTGACTTGGGAAGTTTTCCCTCGCTTCCTTTTCTCTGATAAAGAGTATGTACTAAATTATCCATTTGGTGGGTAAAGTGCTCTGAAGATGTCTATTAAATCAAGCTTGCTGGTTGTTGTCCTTAGGTGCTGTTGAGTCGGTTCCAACTCATAACGACCCTATGTACAACTGAAGAAAATACTGCCCGGTCCTGTGCCATGCCCACAATCATTGTTAAGCTTTCACCCATTATTGCAGCCACTGTGTCAATCCATCTCGTTGAGGGTCTTCCTATTTTTCACTGATGCTCTACTTTACCAAGCATGATGCCCTTCTCTAGGGACTGATCCTTCCTGACAACGTGTCCAAAGTATGTAAGATGTAGTCTCACCATCCTTGCTTCTAAGGAACATTCTGGTTGTACTTCTTCCAAGACAGATTTGTTCTTTCTTTTGGCAGTCCATGG
>NW_004444053.1:2186279-2187720 GCF_000243295.1 Trichechus manatus latirostris
ATGAAATCCGTGACAACTTCAATCTTTTCTCCATTTATCATGATGTTGCTTATTGGTCCAGTTGTGAGGATTTTTGTTTTCTTAATGTTGAGGTGGAATCCATACTGAAGGCTGTGGTCTTTGATCTTCATTATTCAGTGCTTCAAGTCCTCTTCACTTTCAGCAAGCAAGGTTGTGTCATCTGCATAACACAGGTTGTTAGTCTTCCTCCAGTCCTGATGCCTCACTCTTCTTCATATAGCCCAGCTTCTCGGATTATTTGCTCAGCATACAGATTGAATAGTGTCTTAGTCCTCTAGTGCTGCTATAACAAAAATACCACAGGTGGATGCCTTTAACAAAGAGAAGTTTATTCTATCACAGTCCAGTAGGCTACAAATCCAAATTCAGGGCGTCATCTCCAGGGGACTGTTTTCTCTGTCAGCTCTGGAGAAAGGGCCATGTCATCAATCTTCCCTTGGTCTAGAAGCTTCTCTGGGCAGGAACCTCAGGTCCAAAGGACGTGCTCTGCTCCTGGCACTGCTTTCTTGGTGGTATGAGGTTCCCATGTCTCTGTGCCCACTTCTCTCTTTTATATCTCAAAAAAGATTGGCTTAAGACACTATCTAATCTTGTAGACCTTATCAATACAACTGCCACTATATCTTATTACATCATAGTGAAAGCACTTACAATACATAGGGAAATCACATCAGATGATAAAATGGTAGACAATCATACAGTACTGGGAATCATGACCTAGCCAAGTTGACAGATATTTTTGGGGGACGTAATTCAATCCATGACAAATATGTATGGTGAAAGGATACAACCCTCACACACACCTTTTCTTACTTGCTGGTACTAATACGCAAATCATCTATACCTTTACCATCATTTAATGGCTTGATCTATGAGATTCTGAGAGGGAGTAAAATGTCTCCCGCTATATTTTGCATCTGTCAGTTTCTGTTTTTAATTATTATTATATTTTCCTGATGAATCGTTCTCTTAATCATTAAGAAATGACCCTTTTAAGCACTGTTAATGGCTGTGCCTTAAAATCTAGGTTCGTCTGATATTAATATTCCAATATTATCTTTCTTTCTGCATTATATAAATATATTTTTAAAAAATACTTTTACTTTAAAACCTTCTCTGTTCTTAATTTTCAGATATATGAATAGCAAAGTTTAAAATTTAACCTGAAATTCTCTCTCTTAATCTTAGCCTGGGTTATCTAGAGAAGAAAAACCTGTAAAGCATATAAATATATATACAGCGAGAACTGTATCAAGAAAATGGCTCATGACTTCCAGCAAAATGGCACTCTAGGCAGAAGCACCACGCCATCCCTCCACAGCAAAGATCTGAAAAACTAAGACAAACAGAGAGAAAAGCAATCCTGAAACCCTAAAACATCAAATGAAGAGATAAAGAACTCAGCCAAGCACCAAATGGA
>NW_004444053.1:2194599-2222981 GCF_000243295.1 Trichechus manatus latirostris
ACAAAATGTAACAATCTTTGTTGGTTACCAGGGATGGTAGGGGTGGGGGGAAATACTAAATAGGCAATAGATAAGTGGTATCTTGGGTGAAGGGTGAGACAGTACACAATACTGGGGAAACCAACACAGCTTGTACAAGGGAAGGTCATGGAAGCTCCATAGACACATCCAAACTCCCTGACGGACTGAACTGCTGGGTGGAGGGCCATGGGGACCATGGTCTCTGGGAACATCTAGCTCAGTTGGTATAACACAGTTTATAAAGACAACATTCTACATTCTACCTTGGTGAGTAGTGTCTGGGGTCTTAAAAGCCTGTGAGCAGCCATCTAAGATACTGCACTGGTCTCATCCCTTCGGGAGCAAGGGATAATGAAGAGAACAGGATACAGGGAAAAGATTAGTCCAAAGGACTAATTGCCTGCAGCTGCCAAGGCCTCCACCAGACTGAGTCCTGAACAGCTGGTTGGTGCCCAGCTACCACCACTGACTGCTCTGACCGGGATCACAACAGAGGATTCTGGACAGAGCTGGAGAAGGATGTAGGAGGAAATTCTAATTCACAAAAAAGACCACATTTGCTGGCTTAAAGGAGACTTGAGAAACCCCGGGTTTATGGCCCCCAGACACCCTTTTAACTCAGTAGTGAATTTACTTCCAAGGTTACCGTTCAGCTGGGAAGTGGGCAGCCCCATAAAACCAAATGGGACTGATGAGGCACAGCAGTCCGGGTACAGGGGCTGGAGGGCAGAGGGGGATGGGAGAGCTGGTGATAGGGAGCCCAGGGTTGAGTAGGGATAGTGTTGATGTGTTGTGAGGTTGTTGTCCATTGTCATGGGCAACTTGTGTACTGTTTGATGAGAGACTGTTTTGTTCTGTAAACCTTCATCTGGAGTGAGAGTGGGGGCACAATTGGAGGAGCGTGTTCGATGTCACTGAACTGTGTATGTAGAAAGTTTTGAAATGATGTATCTTTGGCTATGTATATTTTCACCAAAAAAGAAAATGAATAAGGGTCGAGAAGGGAGAGGGTTGACATGTGGGGTTGTTGACTGATGTCATAGAACAGTATGTGTACTGCTGTTTGGTAAGAAGCTATTTGTTTTGTAAACCTTCACCTGAAGTATAATAAAAAATTAGAAAATAAAAAATAAAATTAAAAAAGAAAATGGCTCAAATGGTAGTGTCTGGGGCCTTAAAATCCTGTGAGTGGCCATCTAAGATACTCCACCGGTCTCACCCCTTTGGAAGCAAGGGAGAATGAAGAAAACTAAAGATACAAGGGAAAGATTAGTCCAAGGGACTAATGGACTATATCTACCACAGCCTCCACCAGACTGAGTCTGCCACAACTAGATGGTGCCCAGCTACTGCCACTGACTTCTCTGACAGGAATCACAATAGATGGTCCTGTACAGAGCTGGCGAAAAATGTGGAACACAATTCTAACACAAAAAAAAAGATCAGACTTACTGGCCTGACAGAGACTGGAGAAACCCCAAGAGTATGACCGGCAGACACCCTTTTAGCTCAGTAATGAAGTCACTCGTGAGGTTTACCCTTCAGCCAAAGGTTAGACAGGCCCATAAAACAAAATGAGACTAAAGAGGAACAACTACCCAGGGACAAGGACTAGAAGGCAAGAGGGGACAGGAAAGCTGGCAATAGGGAACCCAAGTTTGAAAAGGGAGTGTTGACATGCCATGGAGTTGTTTACCAATGTCATAGAACAACATGTGTACTAACGGTTTAATGAGAAAGTAGTTTGTTCTGTAAACCCTCATCTAAAGTACAATTTAAAAAAAAATAAAAAAAACAAAAAAGTAAATTAGCATAGAGTTTTAGCCTTGTAGGTGTATTGAGACATGTAAGCTGGGCTTATGAAAAATTTTTCTGTTAGTATAACTAACTACAGGGATATTTTTATTTAAAAAATACTAAATTTCTGCTGAAACACTTCACAAAAATTTTATAGACAGTCATTTTGGTGTCACCCCCTCTGACGTGTCACCTGGTGAGGTCCACACCCTCTGCACCCTCCAGTGATGGCAGTTTATCAAGTGACAATTGAAATCATAAAGCTCACTTTAAAACATTCAAAGGGATAGAAGACAAAGTTCAGAGGGAATGAAAATAAGGACTCTTTGCTTCTCTCCAAGTGATCCATTGATTTAGTTATTTGTGGAATGTATGTGCTAGTAAACAGAAGGTTGCTATTAAACAGAAAAAAGAAAATAGCTCATGTGGTTGTAGAGGTTGGAACATCCCAGGTCCGTGGGTCTGGCTGGAGGCTTCTCCTGATTCACATAGCTGCAGGGGCTGGTGAACCCAAGATTGGCAGGTCAGACAACAGGGCTCCCTGTTCACAGGCTGTGAAGATCGACAAAACCCAAGATCAGCAGGCAAGATGGCAGGTAAGCTGCTAGCTCAAGTCCCAAGAACCAGAGGTCAAACAATAAAGAGCCAGATCCAGCATTCACATGAGACACAAATATTTTCACTTCTTTGGCCCATTCATAGAGGTCTATCCACATAACTCTTCCCCAGACCTCCTTGTCTCCATTTTTCTAGTCATGTTCTTTTCAAGTCCCTAACCATCCAGCCAAACCATTGGCCACAGCCCATAAATCAGTATACAATTGCACATCTGGCCATTTCTCCTTCCAAGCAAAGTGAACAACCAGGTGGACTGCTTGAAGTTCTGCCCATTGGCAGAATTTCCTTTCACCACTGTCCTTCGGGGAGATCCCAGAAAGGGACTACAGTGCTGCTGCTGTCCACTTTTGAGTAGTGCCATCATACCACACCTGTAAAACAGACATGAGTTTTCTCTTCCTTGTGAACTGATCATAAGGAACTCCCCATGAGGCCATAGGTGCAGACTGGGAGATGGAAGGTAATGTGACAAGAGTAGAGATCATGGACATTTGGGCCACTTCTTCATGCAAACTTATTTGTACCTTCAGGTCCTGTTCGCTATACCAGTGGTATACCAAGTAGTCCTATACCACTTCCATTTAATGGTGGAGTGCTGCTGTACACATCCAACTTTATGGCTCTGTGGGTCAGACAACACCCAGTTCATGATGGGCAGCTCAGGCCATGTGGTGACTTGGTGGCCCATGGTTAAGCATTCAGTCTCTACTAAGGCCCAGTAACAAGCCAAAAGCTGTTTCTGAAAAGGAGAGTAGTTATCTGCAGAGGATGGTAGTACTTTGCTCCAAAATCCTAAGGGTCTCTGCTGTGATTCACCAACAGGGCTTGCCAAAGACTACAAACAGCATCTCTATCTGCCACTGACACTTCAAGCACCATTGCATCAACCAGATCATATGACCCAAGTGGAAGAGCTGCTTGCACGGCAGCCTGAACCTGTTGCAGAGCCTCCTCTTGTTCTGGGCCCTACTCAAAACTAGAAACTTTGGGAGTCACTTGATAAATAGGCTGGAGTAGCACACCCAAATGAGGGATATGTAGCCTCAAAAATCCAAAGACGCCCACTAGGTGCTCTGCCTACCTTTTAGTTGTGGAAGGGCCCAGATGCAATAATTTATCCTTCACTTTAGAAGGAATATCTCCAAGTGCCCCACACCAATGGCCCCCTAGAAGTTTTGCTGAGGTGAATGCACTTAAATTTTTGTCAGATTAATTTCTCACACTCTAGCACACAAATGTTTTATCAATAAGTTCAGAATCATTGACACTTCTTCCTTACTGGGTCCAATCAGCATAATGTCAACAAAATAATGGAACGTTGTGATGTCTTGTGAAAGGGAAAGGTAATCAAGTTCTCTGCAGACTAAATTATGACTTAGGGCTGGAGAATTGATATACCCTTTAGGTAGGACACTGAAGGTGTATTGCTGGCCTTGCCAACTGAAGGCAAGATGTTTCTGGTGGTCCTTAGAAACAGTTATGGAGAAAAAGGCATTAGCTAGATCAATAGCTGCATATCAGGTACCAGAAGATGTATTAATTTGCTCAAGCAATGAAACTACATCTGGAACAGCAGCTGATACTGGAGTTACCACCTGGTTAAGTTTCTGATAATCCACTGTCATTCTCTAAGATCCATCTGGTTTTTGCACAGCTCAAGTAGGAGAGTTGAATGGGATGTGGTGGGAATCACCACTTCTGCATCCTTCAAGTCCTTGATGGTGGCAGTAATCTTTACAATCCCTCCAGAAATGCATTTTTGTTTTTGTTTTACTATTTGCCTAGGTAGGGGCAGTTCTAACGGCTTCCACTTGGCTTTTTGCAACATAATAGCCCTTATTCCACTTGTCAGGGATCCAGTGTGGAATTTCCACCAGTTGCTGAGTATATCTACTCCAATTATGCATTCTGGAACTGGGGAACTCACTACAGGGTGGGTTCAGGGACCCACTGGACCTACTGTGAGATGGCTGTGAGCTCAGACTCCATTAATAAACTGACCTCCATATGCCGCCCCCGATTTGTGGGTCACATGACATTTTGGGGCTCCTGTAGTTAGTGTTAGTTCAGAGACAGTATCCAGTAATCCCTGAAAAGTCTGATTATTTCATTTTTCCCAGTGAACAGTCATTCTCATAAAAGGCTGTAGATGCCTTTGGGGAAGGCGGGGAAAAAGATTAACAGTATAAGTTTTCGGCAGTGTAGTGGAGTCCTTTCTCAAGGGGACCTGGCCTTACCTTCACTCTAAGGGGTTGTGGGTCTGTAAACTTGCTCAAGTCTGGGAATCGATTGAGGGACTGTGACTCTCTATTCTGGTAATTCAAGTTAGACTGCTGTTCACTTGACCTAGAATTCTTCCACTTGTACAGATCAAGTAAATATTTAGTAGATTTCTGATCTATTTCATTCTTAGGGACACCATGACTAGGTAGCCAACACCATAAGTTCAGATGAGTGAGACTATTCTGGTTCCTGCTTTGACTCTGCTGTCCATTATGGTAACTATTCCTACCTTATCTTTGTCTACTAAGTGCCGCCATTTGGTCCCTACTACCAGGGGTCTAATCGGCCTTATTGTAGTTTAAAAAAAAAAAAAAAAATGCTGTCAAGTCAATTCCAACTCATAGCCACCTTGTAGGGTTTCCAAGGCTGTAAATCTCTATGGAAGCAGACTGCTACATCTTTCTCCTGCAGAGCCTCTGGTGGTTTTGAACCACTGATCTTTCGGTTAGAAGTCAATTGTTTTAACCACTGCACCACCAAGGCTCTCCTTGCAGTTAGGTGTCTTAATTCAGTTAGGGCAGTTCCCACTGTAAAACTGACTTACATAAAATAGCAATCACAGCAGTTTTTAGGGATTCTGGAAGTTCCCTTCACAAATTTGTTCCTCACCATTGTGGTAAAAAGTGTGTCCTCTGGGCACTCTACTTGTGGGTTTGTGGGTCTAACCCAATAAATCCACTCTAATATGCCAATTTCCCTAAGACTTTGGATACCTTCTTCTACAGTATACCACGGCAGGTCTGGTACTTCAACTTAATTGAGTGTAGGCCACCGTGTGATCCATGCTTCAGTGACACAACCAAATAAACTATTAGATTCTTTCCTAACCTCTTGAGCTGAAACATTGAGTGAAGAATCTGTGATTAACTCAGGCTGATCCACCTTTACGTTCCTTACACCATTATCCCACACCCTTACTAGCCATTCCCACACATATTCCCCAGGTTTCTGTTTGTACATATCAGAAAATTCAAGCATTTCTCTTGCAGTGTAGCATACCTCCTCCTGGGTCATACTTTGTACTTCACCTTTTGGGGCTCCCTGGGACTTAAGTCTAGTTATAGGTCTAGAAGACAAAATAGGTGGTGGGGGTGTGTTTTGAGAAAATTCAGCATTGTCTTTAAGGCATTTGCTTCAGGTGATGCCCCAGGCATAATTCAGACAAAAGATCTTCAGACATAGCTTGGTTAGCAGGCAAAAATGGAGTAATCTCTTCATATGGGAGGGAGTTAGGGCTGGTTCTGTTGGCACAAGTGATTCAATGGAATTTAGGGGCTCAGTGTCCCTAGCTTCCTGATTGTCTGCCCATATGTTCCATCCCAAGTTTCAGGATCCCATTTCTTCCCAATCAATGCCCTCATTTTAACTTCAAACACCACTTGAAGCTGGGAATTCAGTTGGTGTTGTAATTCAGCCACTCTTACAATAACATTGTGGGTTTGTTTTTGGCAAAATCAGCCCTGTTACTATAAGAAATATGACTTTCTTTCAAGGCACAAGTGGAAACTTTGAGGTCATTTATGCAGTGCTTGCACTTTGACTCTGAAACCATGAGCTCATCTCTTTCTTTCACCACTTTATCTAGCAAAAGTAGAACCAACCAACCAGCCTCTATATACTTCTCATTATAACATAATTGTAGAAAGGTATCAAACATGTGATCACCCAGAGCCTCATCTCTCACCAATACCTGATCTATTGGTGGTGATGTTTTGCATATTTCTATTGCCACCCCATGCCATGGATTAGCAGTGCCCTCCTTACTGTTAGAAGCAGAGTCATAGTTATTTGGATTTAAGATTACCAATTTTCTTGTTTTCTATTACTTTTTGAATCTCTGACCTTTCTTCTGGAATAATTTTCCTTTTTCTGAAGTCCATCTTTTAGTAATTCTAAATGTCTGTGATGATACTGTAAGAAAGCAAAAGAGACCTACAAAAATGGAAAAACATACCGTGTTTATGGGTAGGAAGACTCAACATTGTGAAAATGTCAATACTATCCAAAGTGATCTACAGATACAATGCTATCCTGATCCAAATTCCAACAGCATTTTTTACCAAGATGGAGAAAGAAATCATCAACTTTATATGGAAAGAGAAGAGACCCTGGTAAGTAAAGCATTATTGAAGAAAAACAAAATGGGAAGCCTTACACTACCTGTTCTTAAAACCTATTATACAGCCATGGTACTCAAAACATCCTGGTACTGGTACAACAAGAGATATATAGGCCAATGTTACAGATTTGAGAATCCAGACGTACATCCATCCATGAGCAGTTGATATTTGACAAAGGGCCAAAGTCCGGTAAATGAGGAAAAGACAGTCTCTTTAACAAATGGTGCTGGCATAACCGGATATCCAGGAAAAAATGAAACAAGACCCATACCTCACACCATACACAAAAACAAATTCAAAATGGATCAAAAACCTAAATATAAAACCTAAACAACGCTAGTGGCCCTAACACATGGTATTACAACACGTAGTATACAAAACCATAACTAACAATGCACAAACACCAGAAGAGAAACTAGACACTTATGCTCATCAAAAGACTTCACCAAAAGAGTAAAAAGAGAACCTACAGATTGGGAAAAAAAAATTGGCTACAGCATATCTCTAAAATCTATAGAATACTTCAACACCTCAATAACAAAAAGACAAATAGTCCAACTAAAAAATGGGGAAAGAACATGAACAGACACTTTGCCAAGGAAGACATTCAGGTGGTTAACAGACACATGAGGAAATGCTCTCGATCATTAGCCATTAGAGAAATGCAAATCAAAACTACAATGAGATTCAATGGCACTAATCAATAAAAACAAAAAATAACAAATGTTGGAGAGGTTGTGGTGAGATTGGAAATTTTATGCACTACTGGTGGGAATGTAAAATGTTACAACCACTTTGGAAAATGGTATGGCCCTTCCTTAAAAAGCTTAGAAATAGAAATACCATAGGATCCAGAAATCCCACTCCTAGGAATATATCCTGGAGAAATAAGAGCCATCACATGAATAGACATAGGCACACGCATGTTCATTGCAGCACTATTCACAATAGCAAAAAGATGGAAACAACCTAAATGCCCACCAACAGATGAATGGATAAACAGATTATGGTACGTACACACAATGGAATACTATGCAACAATAAAGACCAATGATGAATCCATGAAACACTCACAACATGGGTGAAACTGGAGGGCATTATGCTGAGTAAATCAGTCACAAAAGCACAAATATTGTACAAGATCACTTTTATAAGAACTCAGGAAAAGATTTACATACAGAAAAAAGCATTTTTTGATGGTTACAAGAGTGGTGAGGGCTGGGGAAGGTAAATCACTAACTAGATAGTAGCCAAGTGTCAACTTTGGGGAGGGGAAGGACAAAACACAATATAGGGGAAGTCAGCACTACTGGACCAAAGCAAAAGCATAGAAGTTTCATAGACTGAACACTCTGCTAACCCAGAACTGAAATCGCTCCTGAAGCCCACTTTTCAGACAAAGATTAGACAGGCCTATAAAACAAAAACACATGTGAGGAACATGCTTCTTAGTTCAATCAAATATATGAGATCAAACGGGCAACTCCTGCCCAAAAGCAAGACGAGAAGGAAGGAAAGGACAGGAACGGGACAAATGGACACAGAAAACCTGGTGTGGAAAGGGAAGCATGCTGTCACATTACTGGGATTGCAACCAATATCACAAAACAATATGTGTATAAATTTTAGAATGAGAAATTAACTTGAGCTGTAGAATTTCACCTGAAACACTATAGAATCCCTGGTGGTGCAGTGGTTAAGAGCTACAGCTGCTAACCAAAAATGTGGCAGTTCGAATCCACCAACCACTCCTTGGAAACCCTATGGGGCAGTTGTACTCTGTCCTATAGGGTCGCTATGAGTCAGAATCGACTCTGTGGCAACAGGTTTGGTTTGGGTGGTTTAAAGTACTATATATATAGATATATAAATGATTAGCTTATGGTTAAAATTACAATTAGCACAAGTAAATATGTTTTTGACTTGGCTGACAGCATGGACAGGAAAACTCTCATTTGGGAAAACTGGGAAAAAGAATGAGAAAATACATGTACTAAAGATTTTATTTTAGAATATTAAAAGAAAATATAGAAATATGAAGACAAGAACTTAATAGTATGAGACAAAAACAGAAAAAATAGAATTTCAAGAAATAAAAAATACGGTCATTAAATTAAAAACTTAAAATATGGGTTAAACAGTAAATTAGATGGAGCTGAAAACAGAATTAATTAATGGAAATAGACTGGAAAAATGCATCCAGAACGCAACAAAGAATGATAAAGAGATGGGCTATACTATAAAGAAAGTCAGATAAGCGGAGGTTAGAATGAGAAGATTTAATATACATCTGCTAGTGAGAATGAGAGTGAGATAATATTTAAAAAGATACTGTCTTAGAATTTTCCAGAACTAAAGAAAGATATGAGTCCTTATACTAAAAGTTCTCAAGAAATCCCAAGCAGGGTAAAGTGAAACAAAAGAATAACAAAAACAAGAAAAATAAATTTATGTGAGAAGACAGAAAGAAAAGGCAGATTATTCACCAAGTAATACCAATAACATCTTCAAAATGATCAGCTAAGCTGTTATTTGAAGGTAAGATGAAATAAAGTTACTTTCAGACAAAGTTTGCTAATCATAAACTGAGTTTCCTTATCATAGACATTTATTTTACTTTTTATTGTGCTTTAGGTGAAAGTGTACAGCTCAAGTTAATTTCTCATTAAAAAATTTATACACATATTGTTTTGTGATATTGTTTGCAGTCCCCATAATGTGACAGCTTGCTTTCCCTTTCTACCCTGGGTTCACTGTGTCCATTAGTTCAGTTTCTGTCCCTTCCTGCTTTCTTGTCCTGCTTTTGGACAGGAGCTACCCATTTGGTCTCATATATTTGATTGAGCTAAGAAGCACATTCCTCGCATGTGTTATTTTTTGCTTTATAGGCCTGTCTAATCTTTGTCTGAAAAGTGAGCTTCAGAAACAGTTTCAGTTCTAGGTTAGTGGAGTGTCCAGGAGCACACCAGTAAGTCTGGTATTTTTATATGAATTTGAATTCTGTTCCACATTTTTCTCCCATTAGTGTTTTGTAGTTTTATTTCTATAGGTCTTTATCTTCTTGGGGCTATTGTAAATAGTATTGATTTAGTGATTTTCTTTTCAAAGTTCTCTTTGGTGCTGTAGAGGAATCCAGCTGATTTTTGTGTGTTAATCTTGTTTCCTGCTACTTGGCTGAAATCTTGTTAGTTCTAGTAGCTTTCTTGTGGATTCTTTGGGGTTTTCTGTGTATAAGATCATATCATCTGTGAATAGGGATAGCTTTACCTCTTCTTTACCTATTTGGAGGCCCTTAATTTCTTCTTCTTGCCTTATTGCTCTAGCTAGGATTTCCAGCATGATATTGGATAAGAGTGGTGACAAAGAGTATCCTTGTCTGGTTCCCATTCTCAAAGGGAATGCTTTCAGTCTCTCTCAGTTTAGAATGATGTTGACTTTGGCTTTGTATAAATGCCTTTTCTTATGTTGAGGAATCTCCCTTCTATTCCTATTTGCTGAGAGTTTTTTATCAGTAATGGGTATTGGACTTCGTCAAATGCCCTTTCTGCATTGATTGATATGATCGTGTGAATCTTTTTTGTTTGTTTGTTTTAGGTGGTGGATTATGTTTATTTATTTTCTAAAGTTTAATCATCCCTGCATACCTGGTATGAATCCCACTTGGTCATGCTGTATTATTTTTTTGATATGCTATTGAATTCTGTTGGCTAGAATTTAGTGAGAAGTTTTGCATCTATGTTCTTGATGCATCCATGTACAGCTTTCAGTATGGATTACACTTCAACATAAAGAAAACAAAGCTCCTCACTACTAGACCAATAAGCAACATCATGATAAATGGAGAAAATATTGAAGTTGTCAAGGGTTTCATTTTACTTGGATCCACAATCAACACCCCTGGAAGCAGCAGTCAAGAAATCAAAAGACACATTGCATTGGGCAAATCTGCTGCAAAAGACCTCTTTAAAGTGTTGAAAAGCAAAGATATCACCTTAAAGACCAAGCTGCACCTGACCCAAGCCATGGTGTTTTTAAGCACCTCATATGCATGTGAAAGCTGGGGGATGAATAAGGAAGACTGAAGAGGAATTGACGCCTTTGGATTGTGGTGTTGGTGAAGAATATTGAATATACATACCATGGACTGCCATAAGAACAAACAAATCTGTCTTGGAAGAAGTACAGCCAGAATGCTCCTTAGAAGCAAGGATGGCAAGACTACATCTCACATACTTTGGACATGTTATCAAGAATGATCAATCAGTGGAGAAGAACATCATGCTTGGTAAAGTAGAGGGTCAGCGAAAAAGAGGAATACCCTCAATGAGATGGATTGACACAGTGGCTGCAACAATGGACTGAAGCATAACAAAGTTTGTGAGGATAGCACAGGACTGGGCAGTGTTTCGTTCTATTGTACATAGCATTGCTATGAGTCAGAACCGACTTGATGGACACCTAACAACAACAGCATGTTCTTGGGGAATATTAGTCTGTAGTTTTCTCTCTTTGGTGATTTCTCTTCCTGGCTTTGGTATAAGTGTTATGCTGTCTTCATATAATGAATTTGGAAGTATTCCTTCCTTTTCTGTGCTCTGAAATAGCTTGAGTAGTATTAGTGTGAGCTGTTCTCTGAAAGTTTGGTGGAATTCTCCAGTAAAGCCATCAAGGCCAGGGCTTTTTTGTTGTTGTTGTTGGGAGTTTTTTTAATTACCTCTTCAATCTCTTCTTTTGTTATGGGTCTGTTTAGTTTTTCTACCTCAGTTTATGTTTGTTTAGGTAGGTAGTATGTTTCTAGAAATTTGTCCATTTCCTCTAGGTTTTCAAATTTGTTGGAGTATAATTTTTTATAGTGTTCTGTTACGATCCTTTTTATTTCAGTTAGGACTGTTGTAATATAATCCGTCTCATTTCTTATTCAGGTTATTTGCTTCCTCTCCTGTTTTTCTTTTGTCAGTTTGGCCAAAGATTTGTCGATTTTGATGCTCTTTTCAAAGAACCAAGTTTTGGTATTGTTGATTCTTTGTATTGTTTTTCTGATCTCTATTTCATTTATTTCTACTCTAAGATTTATTATTTCCTGTCTTCTGGTGCTTGAGGGCTTCTTCACTGCTCTCGTTCTATTGTTTAAGTTGTAGGGTTAATGTTTTGATTTTGACCCTTTCTTCTTTTTTGATGCGTGGGTTTATTGCTATAAATTGATCTCTAACACTGCTTTTGCTGTGTCCAAAAGGTTTTGGTAAGACGTGTTTTCATTCTCATTTGATTCTATAATATTTTTTATTCCATACTTGATTTACTCTATTACACAGTAGTTTTTAAGCAAGATGTTTTTCAGTTTCCATGTGTTTGATTTTTTTTCCCCTTTCTGTTTCTTTATTGATTCCTACTTTTATGGCATTATGATCAGAGAAGATGCTTTGTATTATTTTGATGTTTTGGATTTTTTTAAGGCTGGCTTTGTGGCTTAAAATGTGGTCTATTTTGAAGAATGTTCCATGTGCTTTGGAAAAGAATGTATACTTCGCTGCTGTTGGGTGGAGTGTTCTGTATATGTCTAAGAGGTCAAGTTGATTGATTGTGGCATTTAGATTTTCTGTATCTTTATTGAGTTTCTTTCTAGATGTTCTGTCCTTCACCAAAGTCTCTTACTATTATTGTAGAACTGTCCACTTCTCTTTTCAATGCTGTTAGAGTTTGTTGTATGTATTTTGGAGCCCTGTCATTGGATGCATATATATTTATTATAGTTATGCCCTCCTGGTGTATTGACATTCTAATCCTTATATAGTGTCCTTCCTGATTCTTCATGGCGAATTTTGATTCAAAGTCTATTTTATCAAAGATTAATATTGTCACTACTGCTTTTTTTTGGTTATTGTTTGTTTGATATTTTTTTTTCCATCTTTTGAGTTTTAGTTTGTTTATGTCTTTGTGTCTAAGATGTGTCTCTTGTAGACAGCATGTAGATGGATTGTGTTTTTTAATCCATTCTACCACTCTCTGTCTTTTTACTGGTGTATTTATGTTATTTACCTTCAGTTTAATTATTGATAGTATGAGTTTACTGCTGTCATTTTGTTGCATTTGTGTGTGTGTGTGATATTGATGGTTTCTTTGTTCTGCTTAATTGTCTATGCTGAGTTCTTTTTCTTTATGGATTTTCTTTTCATTGCTTTCATTATTGATGATTTTGTGTTTGCTGAGACTTTATATGTTTTTTTCCTCTTTTATTTTGATGAATAGGTTTGTTAGCTTCCTTTGTGGTTATCTTGAAATTTACCTTCATTTTTCTAAGCTTAAATCAGTCTTTTATTTCGTGATGTCTCCTTAACTTCCTCTCCATATGGAAATTCTATGACTACACCATTTATTCCCTCTTTTTGTTTTGATGTTGTCATCATTTACATATTGATGTTTGTGATTCCCTATTTTCAGTCTTTTAGCTTTGTTTTGCTTTTGTGAATTCCCTGTCTAGGTTGGTGTCTTGTTATCTGTCCTGTGTCCTAGTCTTGGATTGTTGTCTGGTGTTGTTGGTTCTCTATCCGAATGACCCCCTTTAATATTCCTTGTAATTTTGGTCTGGTTTTTACATACTCCCTTAATTTCTGTTCATCTGGAAATAACCTAATTTTGCCATCATATTTGAAAGACAGTTTGCTGGATGTATAATTCTTGGCTGGCAATTTTTTTCCTTCAAGGCTTTATATATGTCATCCCATTGCCTTCTTGCCTGCATGGTTTCTGTTGAGTAATCAGAGCTTAGTCTTATTGGTTCTCCTTTGTAGGTGACTTGTCATTTATCCGTAGCCACTCTCAGGATTCTTTGTTTTTGGTTTTGGCATATTTGATTATGATATGTCTTGGTGACTTTCTTTTAGGGTCTATCCCGTATGGCGTTTGTTGAGCTTCTTGGATAGATATCTTCTCATCTTTCATGATATTAGGGAAGCAGAAAACTTCCAGTAAATCTTCAGCAATTCTTTCTGTGTTTTCCATTCCCCCCCACCCCCATTCTAGAACTCCAATTACTTATAGGTTTTTCCTCTTGATAGTATCCCACATAATTCTTAGGTTTTCTTCATTCTTTTTTTCTGATTTTTTGTCAAACAAATTGGTGTCAAGGGATTTATCTTCAATCTCACTAATTCTGACTTCCTTTGTCTCAATTCTGCTCCTATGACTTTACATTGAGTTGTTTAATTCTGAAATTGTATTGTTAATCTTTTGGATTTCTAGTTGGCTGTTTTTGTATGGTTCTAGTAGCCTATTATTCTCTCATTTTGTTCTTATACTATTTTTCTGAATGCTTCAATTCCTTCTTCTGTGTGTTCCTTGATTTGATCTGTGTTTCCCCTTGATATCTTGGAGGGCTCTGTATATTAGTGTTTTGAATTATTTATCAGGTAGCTCCGTTGCGTTATCTTCCTCCAGAAGGTTTTCTGGTTCTTTATTTTGGACACTTGCTAGAGCCATCTTGTCCTGCTTCTTTATGTACTTCTTTTATGAGACTGCTGTCTCTGAGGCACCAAGAAGTTATTATATTTATTTACTGTATGTTTGTTTACTGTGTCCTAAATTTTTGCTTTGTTTTGATATACTCAAGTAGACTGGGCCTGTGTGCTACTCTGGTCGTTAATCTGGCCACATTGAAGATCTCACCTCCTGTCTCTAGGGGGGTGGAGCAGCTACTAGCTGTGTGAGCCAAGAGTCTGTTCACTGTTCTTTCAGGGCTGCTGAGGATATAGGTGGAATTTTTGATGAGGTTATGAATCTGTTTTGCTTTCACCTGGCTGTAGGTAAAGAGGTGTTCTCCCTGTTCATTGGGATTGGTGCTGTGTGTGTGTGCTCCACCACTTGCCAGTTGGTTGAGGCACAGGTGTCCATGTCATCAGTCACCGAGTGTGTGGTGTGGAGACTCTTATGTACAGTCCTGGGCGGGCAGGACTGCGTGAGGGTGTTTGGAGCATTTGGAGCAGGCACAGGTCTCTGGTTGCAGTGGGGGGCTATGCAGTGTGTAAGGTAGGGGGCTGTCAGCTGCCCAGGTGTCCAAACAGAGGGCATGCCCCTATCAGCTAGAGCTCATAGTAGGGGGTGTAGTGCTGGTGGTCTTTGGGCACCTGGCACCATTGGCTGGAGGGATTGGGGGCACCATTGGTTCTCAGGCCCCTGTTATGGGTGGCTGGATGAAGTGGGTGGTACCACTGACCCTCAGGCCCCTGGTGTGTGTGGTTGAGGCCCCTTCTTAGGGGGTCGAGTGGTGTTGAATGTGACAACTAAGCAGCCCCCACTTGGCTGCTGCAAGTGAAAATGAGCTTCAGCTGGGAACTCGACCCACTTTGTCCTAAGGAGGGCTGGTCTGCTTGGGTGGCCAATAAGGCACTGGTGTGGGTGATTGGCGGGAGTGAAGGGCTCTGTAAGTCCGTGAATTCCCTACACAAGTGGCTAGGCTAAGGCGAGGCCAAGAAGCTCAGGCAGGACCAAGAGCTACTGGCTTAGGGGGTGGGGTGGTGTCGAATGTCACAGATCTGCAGCTTCCACTTGGCTGCTGCTGGTAAAAATGGGCTTCAACTAAGAAGTCTCCCCATCTTATGCCAACATGTGGGTGCTGTGCTGAGTCAGCCAGCATTGCACTGGTGCAGGTGATCAGAGGGAGGAGGTCCTTCAGGCCCATGGATCCCCTGTGCCCATGGCTGAGTGAAGGGGTGGTGTGGCAGTGCTGAATCAGAGTTTTCACCAGATCTGCTGTAGTATTTGTGATAATTTATAAATCTGAGTTTCCTGACCATATGGGTACGTTCCTGCAACCACTCCAAATGCAATTTTGAGATTCTAAATTCTTATGACTGACACATTTTCCACCCAGAGTACCAGTGGGTAGCTGGATCCTTGCCAGTTCTTCAGTAAGTATGCGGAGTTTTCCGATCTCTTACTTAATTTTAATATTTTATTGTGTTTTCAGTGAAAGTTTACACGGCAAATTAGGTTCCCATTTAACAATATCTACACAAATTGTTCAATGACATTGGTTACATTTTTCACAGTGTATCAACATTCTCAATATTTCCATTCTGGTTGTTCCATTTCCAATAGCCTAGTTTCGCTGCCCCCTTATCTTCTCACTTTTTCTTTAGAGTGATTGTTGACCATTTGGTCTCTTATAGATGATTTTTTAAAGCAGCACAATACTCACTGGTGATATTCTTTATTTTGTTCTTTATGTTATTTAGCTAAAAGATGCTTTCAGAAGATAGTTTCAGTTCAAAGTTTAAAGTGTATTTCAGGGTGATAGTCTGGGAGAGACCTCTAGTCTCAACCATCCAGTAAATCTGGACTTTTTAAGAATATGAGTTTTGTTTCACATTTTTCTTTCATATTCTGTTAGGATCCATCTATTGTGGCCCTGATCAGAATGGTCAATTCTGGGCAGCATCTAGCTCTTCTGGTCTCAACGTAGATGAGGCTGTGGTTCATGTAGGCTATCAGTCATGTAGACTACTTTATTCTCTGGGCATTTGTTTTCCTTCTTTCTCTTTTGCTGTGGATGAGTAGAAGCCAATAGTTGTATCTTAGATGGCCACTCACAAGCTTTTAAGACCCCAGACACTACTCACCAAACTAGCATGTAGAATGTAAACTTTATGAACTATATTATGTCACTTGACTGAGTTGTTCCACAAGACTATGGTCCCAAGCCTTCAAACCCAGAAAACCAGTCCTGGGAGGTGTTTGGTGATCTCTAAGAAGTATCTGTAACTGTGCCCCCTATGTGCTTTATTATATGTATATGAATATATATGCATATACACACACAAACATGTATATACATATACATTTAGATACATCTATATATACACACATATATGCATACATACATATATAACCACACATATTTTTTGGTTGTTGCAAAATTATTTATGTCATAGCATTTACTAAAAATGTCCTTTGTTTCTTGTGTACTTCTTAGTGACATTACCTACTTTGATTAAGCTGTGTGCACTTCACCCACATTTAGTATTACCTTTACCATCATCAAATATAACAAATATCTACTATGTAAAGAGTGATTTCCCCTCTTCCCCCATCCCCACCCATCCCTGGTATCGGTTTTGATATGTAAACCTTATGTTTTTATAAAAGTGAGATCATACAATAGTTGTCCTTTTGTGATTCACTTATTTCACTCAGCATAATATCCTCCACATCCATCCACATTATAAGATGTTTCAGAGACTCATCATTATTCTCTATGGCTGCATAGTATTATATTGTATGTATTACACTTAGGTTGTTTCCATCATTTTGCTATTGTGAATAGTGCTTCAATGAATATAGGTGTGCATATGTCTGTTCATGTCTCTTCTATTAGATTTCTAGGATATACATCAAGGAGTGCTGATGGTGCAGTGATTAAGTGCGTGGCTGCTAACCGAAAGGTGGGAGGTTTGAATTCACTGGCTGCTCTGTGGGAGAAAGATGTGGCAATCTGCTTCTGTAAAGATTACAGTTTTGGAAACCCTATGGTACAGTTCTATTCTGTCCTCTAGTGTCGCTATGAGTCGGAATCAACTCAATGGCAAGGAATTGTTTTTTGGTTTAAGGTATATATCTAGGAGTGGAATTCCTGGATCACAAGGTATTTCTATTTCTAGTTTTTTGAGGAAGTGCTGTATCATTTTCCTTGGTGGTTGTACCATTTTACAATCTCACCAGCAGTGGATAAGGGTTTCAATCTCCCCACATCCTCACCAGTATTTGTTGTTTTCTGTTTTAGGGGTTTTTTTAGTGCCATTTTAGCAGTATTTTTTTAAATTATTATTTGTGCAAATGTTACAACTTATTTTTTCACAGCCATGTTACGTTTATAGAAAATTTGTGCAGAAATACAGAGTTCCCATGCACTCCCCTCTAGAATTGTGTATCTTTAATGACTGATGAATCCAAGCATCTTTTCTTTTCATGTTGTTTGGTTTGTTGGCCACTTGAATGTGAATGTTCTCTCTGGTGAAGTGTCTGTTCATGTCCTTTGCTCATTTTTTAACCAGGTTGTCTTTTCTTTGTTGAGTTGTTGAAGTTTTCTATATATTTTAGAGATTAGACCCTTATTAAATATATCGCTTCTGAAGATTTTGTTTGCAGTCTGTAGGTTGTCTTTTTTCTCTTTTGATAAAGTATTTTGATGAGCATAAGTATTTAATCTTTATGAGGTTCCAGTTATCTAATTTGTCTCCTGCTGTTCGTGCATTTATAGTTGTGTTTGATAATCTTTTTTTTTTTTTAATTAGGTTCTGTAGTTTTGTCGCTATGTTTTCTTCCGAGAACTTTATATTTTAGCTTTAACGTTTATGTCTGTGATCCATTTTAATTTAGTTTTTGTGTATGGTGTGAAGTATGGGTCCTGGAAGTGCAAGTGGATATCCAATTTTGCAGCACCATTTATTAAAGAGAGTGTTTCTTCCCCATTGAATTGACTTTGACCCCTTGTCAAAAATCATTTATCTATAGATGGAGGGATTTATTTCTGGTTTCTCAATTCTATTCCACTGGTTTATGTTTCTGTCATTGAACAAGTACCAAGCTGTTTTGATTACTGTAGCTGTACAGTATGTTTTGAGATTGGGAAGTGGAAGGCATTCTACTTTGTTCTTCTTCAGTGGGCTGGGCTATTTGGGACCTCTTTCCTTTCCGTATAAAGTTGGTGATTAGTTTTTCCACTTCAGTAAAGAACGTTGTTGGTATTTGGATCAGGACTGCATTGTATCTATAGATTACTTTGGGTAGTACTGGCAATTTCACAATATTAAGTCTTCCAATACATGAGCGCAGAATATCTTTCCATTTATGTAGGTCTCTTTTAGTCTCTTATAGTAGTGTTTTATAGTTTTCATTGTAGAAGTCTTTATGTCCCTCATTAGGTTTATGCCTAGGTATGTTATCATTTGGGAGGCTATTATATAGTTTTCTTGACTTTGTTTTCAGAATTCTCCTTGTTAGTGTAAAGGAACCCAACTAATTTTTTTTGTGTTGATCTTGTACCCTGCAACATTGCCAGTAGCTTTCTTGTGGAATCTTTGGCATTTTCTGTGTTTCAGGTCATGTCATCTGCGAATAGAAATAGTTTTACTTCTTCATTACTGATTTGGATACTCTTTATTTCTCTTTCTTGCCTTATTTTTCTGTCTAGGGCTTCCAGTGCAATATTGAATAAATGTGGTGATAATAGGCATCCTTATTTTGTTCCTGTTCTCAAGGAGAAGGCTCTCAGCCTTTCTCCATTAAGAATAATATTGGCTGTTGGTTTTGTATACATGCCCTTAATCATGTTGAGGAATTTCCTTTCTATTCCTATTTTGCTGAGAGTTTTTATCAGGAAAGGGTGTTGGATTTTATCAAATGCCTTTTCTGCATCAATAGAGATGATCACGTAGTTCTTTTCCTTTGTTTTTTTTACATGGTGGATTACATTGATTGATTTTCTACCAATCGTTTTTTCATGGACAGGGTATGCTTTTCAACATCGCATCAATAAGTAGGAGACTCTGTCTTAGGCTGGGTTCTCCAGAGAAGCAAAACCGGTAAAGTGTATATAGATAGAAAGAGAGATTTACCTCAAGAAAATGGCTCAGCCAGTTGTAGAGGCTGGCAAGTCCCAAGTCTGTGGATCAGGCATCAGGCTGGAGGCTTTTCCTCACTCACATAGCTGCAGGGGCTGACAAACTCAAGGCCAGCAGGTAAGATGGCAGGCTGCTGGCTCACAGGCTGTGGAGGCTGACAAATCCCAAGATAGGCAGGCTATATGGCAGGCTGCTGGCCCAAGTCCCCAAAACTGGAGGTCAGATGATGCTGAGCCAGATGCAGGATCTAGAGCAAGCAAAAGCCAGCAAGCTTTGCCAGAACTTCCATATATTGGATGCAGGCCACACCCTGGAGGAAACTCCCCATTAAACAGATTGGCTGATTACATCATGAAGGTGATTACATTATATCACAAAATGGAGGTTAACTATGTCACTATATAACTTTCAAACTACATCATTAAATAACTGCCAAGCTACATCATTAACTGTGAAACCAGAGAATCATAGTCCAACCAAGTTGACACACTTTAACCATCACAGACTCTATTACTACTGTTCTTCTCAAATGACTTTAGATCTCATCACTTGTCCTCTATGACCACTGAAAGTCCAATACCAACCTCCTAAAACTTATGTCCAGGACCAGTCACCAAGCTACATGGAGAGGACATATGTAGGTGCTCCAGTTGATAGCCCAAGCAAGTTCCCAGTCAAAAGCCAGCATCAACTACCATCCATGTGAATGAGCCATCTAGAATATTCAGCCCAGTTTAGCCTTCAGATGACTTCAGCCCAAGCACTATCCGATTGCAAGCTCATTAAAGACCGTAAGTGAAAATTGCCCAGCTGAACCCAGGCAACCCATGAAATTATAATAGCAGGAAATTAATTGTAACTTTAAGCCACTATGTTTTGGGGTATTTTGTTACACAGTGATGAAAATCAGAGCACAAAGGATCACCATGCCCCATATATGTCCCACCCAGCCTACCCGTCAGAGATGGAGCACTAAATGGGCAGATAAATATCTACAGAAGTGGAGTTCTCTCTATTTTCTTTTTTCATTCATTCATTCCTTCATTTATTCAATGGTGTTTATTGAATGCCTACTATAAATCCATGGTTGGCAGCATATTACAGTATGCTGGCACAGTGGTTATGTGCTTTGCTGCTAACTGAAAGGTTGGTGGTTCAAACCCACCAGCCACTCCACAGGAGAAAAATGCAGCAGTCTGCTTCTGTAAAGATTACAGCCTTGGAAGCCCTATGGGCAGTTCTACTCTGTCCCAGGGGCAGATTAACCAGTTAAGCATGGTACGCACGGGCTTACTTGTGTTTACTTACGGATCTGTAGAGAATAAATTCACGAGTTTTTCATTGTTTAAAGTCTGGGAAACAAGAAAATGGAAATATTTACTATAGAGGAAGTTGTTAGTTTTTTTAGGTGCTGTTGAGACAATTTTGACTCATAGACATCCCATGTGACAGAGTAGAACTTCTTCATTGGGTTTTCTTAGCTGTAATCTTTACAGAAGCAGATTGCTAGGTCTTTCTTCTGTGGAGCCGCTGGATGGGTTAGAATTGTTAAACCTTTTGGTTAGCACCCGGGCGCTTAACCATTGTGTTACCAGCGCTCTCTACTTTATTAGCTTTGTATAATTATTTGTTGACCATATGTTTTGCAAAGGCATTGTTTTCATGATTCTATTTACACTTTCTAATATCCAAGATCAGGTATTAATTTTAAATTACTGGATTAGGTTTGCCATAGTTAGCAAACAAAAATGCAGGATTCTCAGTTAAATTTGAGATAAACAATGAATAATTTTTTTAGTACAGGTATGCCCATGCAATATTTGGGATATCCTTACACTAAAAAATTGTTGCTCATCTGAAATTCAAATTTAGCTAGGTGTCCTGCATTTTATCTATCCACCTCTTCCAATTTGCCCAATGATAGCCACCTCTGAAAGATCTCCCAAAGGTGTGTTATAGTGTTGCTAGTGTCTTATTTTAAACCAGACAGCTAAACTCAGCTGTATTTTCATACAGAATATCTGTTGAAGGCATCTGGGATTTTGTAATCAAACAGTTCACTCTTGCAATTGAAGTATGAACTTTATTTTAGTTTAAATTTTTTCTCTTTTTGGATTTAGTAGGCCGTATTTACAACATCAGAAGAGTGTAAGACTTTCAGTAAAAGTTGTTGTTGTTGTTAGTTGCCGTCTATTAGGCTCTGACCCATGGCGACTGTAGACAGCCTATAAGTCACCTGACTTTAAGAGAAAGATGACTGAGCCCTCAGCACATGGTAAGTTTGCAGGTTACTCTTCAGAGACATTTTCCTGCCTGTATTTTCTACCTGCTTTGTGGTTGCTAAGGATTCCTGGTGGTGCAGTAGTGCTCCATGGGGAGAAAGATGTGGCAGTCTGCTTCCATAAAGATTTACACCCTTGCAAACCCTATGAGGCAGTTCTACTCTGTCCTACAGGGTCGCTGTGAGTTGGAATCCACTTGCTGGCAATGGGTTTGGTTTTGGTTTTCTGTGGCCTCTAATGTCTACAGGCTGTAAGTCACAGCTATGTTACTCACTGGCTGGAGAGCCTTGGACAAATCATTTTCTCTCGCAAGAGTCTGTTTCCCATCAGAAAAACTATGGGTAATCACTCCCACCCACTGCAGGTACTGCTGTGATGTGAGGAAGTGCAGGGAAGTAGGACGGCATTGTACATTCAATCGATGATTCTCCAGAACCACAAATGAAACAACAAAGGTTTCCAAAACACAAAAAGCAGAACAGGGACATGTGCCACTGAGAGAGGAATTAAATTTGTGCCCTTTTGAAGCGCTCTGAAGTGGCCCTTCTTGGTCAGGAACTGATGCTACTTTGCATGGTCTCTGTCCAATGAGTGCCTCACCCCCACTCTGACCCCCACCATGGGCCCTCTCCCCTAAGGGGAACTCTTTATTTCCCTTCTTCTTTTGTACATGTGGAGTCTCTGAGTGGTACAAATGGTTAACCACTCAGCTACTAACCCAAAAGTTGGAGGTTCAAGTTCACCCAGAAACACTCAGAAGAAAGGCCTGGTGATCTACTGCCAAAAAATCAGTCACTGAAAACCCTATGGAGCACAGTTCTACTCTGACACACAAAGGGCCACCATGAGTTGAAATCAACTCAACTAGCAACTGGTTTGGTTGTGTGTATGTGTGTGTGTGTGTGTGTGTGTGTGTGTGTGTTTGTACTTGGTCACTGGGAAGGGCCTCTTTCTTTAGCCCAAGACCAGAGGAGGGCTGGTATGTTTACATAAATAAGGAAAACACATATTTCCCTATAGATTTTTCCATTTCTACTGTACATGCACCAATGTCCCTGAGAAGTTGTTACCCATTGCCAGGAAAAAATTAAATCTCTAGAAAATGAGAATTAAATGACAGGAAAACCACTTACTACTTGCTTCTCTTTCCTCTATTCTCTTACTCTCAGGAACTAGAGAATACCAACACTGTACTGAGTTTAATCACAAAATTGAATACAACATAGTTGAGAAACTATGGTCTTTAGAGGGAAGCAACAGAGTTGTAGCAAGGGGAGGAGAAGAAAGGAGAAAGGAAAATGTTCCTCTACGACATTTTAGAAACTGGAATGGATGTGCAAAACACTGTCTTGCTTTATGAAGCAGACTTACCTTTGCAAAGCCGTGGATAATGAAATGCTTAGAGAACTGATTTGAGTCTCATTAACCACCATTACAATGGAAGCAGTGCAGCTTCTTCATTTCTGTCTTCACTGGCAATGGCTCCAGACACTTGGCATTTCTCTGCCCTGGCATTTAGAGTGAATAGCATAGAACCAAGGCTAATTATATAGAGAAACTATTCATCACTTCTGCTTTTCAACCTCCCAGCTTTTTCACCCCCAGAGGAGGTTGTACAAAGTGGGAAGAGGGAACCTGGGACAAATTACTTAACCATTTTGTGCCCTCAAGTTCTTCGTGCAGGGGAGAATAGTAGTACTTACCTGTAGATTAGGGCCTTTTTTATATGCTCATGTGGCATGTCATAATTCTCTTTTCATAAAACCTATCCTCTCATAATGAGTATTAGTATCCATATTCCCATGAACTATAAGCTCCTTGAGGGTAACAGCAAAACATATGTACTAATTAAATAGAAGTCCCTGGATGGTATAAACAGTCAATGCACTCAGCTGCTAACCAAAAGGTTGGAGGTTCAGGTCCATCCACAGAAGTGCCTCAGAAGAAAGGCCTTGTGATCTACTTTTGAAAAATTAACCATTGAAAATCCTATGGAGCACAATTCTACTCTGACACACATGGGATCACCAGGAGTTGGGATAGACTTTATGGCAGCTGGTTTGGTTGTTAGTTAATCTAGAAACACAGACAAGAGTTGTTTTTGGTTTTTGTTTTGCTTTTTTTTTTCAAGAAATTCTTATTTCTGCTTCTGCCAAGAGTCAGAATGTTTCAGCCCTCATAAAACCAGAAGCTGCTGGAATTGCATCTTCCCCTCCTCTTCCCACACCCATCTGAGCTGGGCCTCAGAACAAAAATTTCAGAACTGAAACTACATAACACCCTATAGGACAGAGTAGAAATGCCCCATAGTGTTTCCAAGGAGTAGTTGGTGGATTTGAACTGCCAACCTTTTGATTAGCAGCCAAACTCTTAACCCAATGATCCTTTTAACAAAAGGAATTACAATTTGGTACTTGATCTCTCTGAGTCTCATTTTCCCTATTGGTAAAATAAGGCAAAGGCAAGATTATCTCTAAAACTGTGTCAGCTCTAATATTTCACAAAACAAGTCTATGAATCTCTAGTTTATTGGATAACAGAAACTAAAGATTAGGTTGGGAGTCAATACTCCAGGCCTGTCAGCTCTCTCTCCACGATGTTTCTCAGACCTAGCTCCCTTTTTCTATTCATACTGCCCACCCCTAGTTCAAGCTCCAGTTTTTCAGTCTCTCAAATTTCAGTCCACACGTGTATCAGAATTATCTTCCTTAATCAAGCTTTGATTATATCCTTCCTTAGCTCATCCTCACCATCTATGGGATGAATTCCAAACCACTCAGCCCAACCTTCCACAAGCTGGTCTCTAACTATACAATTCCATTTCTTCCACCCACATAGCAAATTCACCTGAGATAACTACATATTTCTCAAAGGGCAAATGTCCTTCACCCTTCCACGTTGGACCTCAGTTCAAGTTTTGGCTTCTGCATGAAAGTTTCCTCCTCCCTTGTTGATCTTCCCCATCACCTATTTACATATGAAACTCCTCTGCATGCTTCAAGGTCCAATTAAACCATATGTCTTCCAAGAAGCCTTCTCAGCTCCACAGAAAAAGTAATCATTCTTCTCTCTCCCATAAAGATGTTTGTAACCATATTTTAGGACTCAATATAGAGCTGCATCCAAGTTATTTAGATGTGTTATTCACTTAAGAAGTCTTGAAATCAGAGAATGGTGGAGTAGTCAGATGCTTCCTGTGGCCCCTCTTACAACAAAGACCCAACAACAAAAATGAACTGATGCTATATGACAATTTAGGAGCCCTGAACATCAAAGGCAAAGTTAAGGAATCGGACTGAGTGGTAGGGAGAGGGAGAGATGGTTCGGAACCAGCAAGGATTTGCCAGACCTGACCTGGTGGGAGCAAGTGCCCTTCAGGCCAGATAGGCTCTTGTGCATGGTGAGGGAGGCAGTGGCCCTCAGGGGGCATTTTACACATCTGGAGAGGCCCAGTGGCAGAGAGTCTACTCAGGCATCCAGAACCAGTGAAAAGCAGCACTCAATCAGCAAAAGATAAGTACTTTCATCTGGCCTACCACGTAGATCAAAAAACACCCCTCTTTGGAAAAAACATCTCTCTCATTTACCTCCTCCCCACCCTGCTCTGCACTAGCTTCAGTGATTGCCAAGTCCTCTGGGGCAGAAGTAGGACCCGTCACGTGTCCTGAGTCATTCTCCCAGCCTTGGAGAGGGAATAAATTAACAAAAAGGGAAAAAAATAATCTGCCAGCTCCCCTAAGCCAGGAACTCATGGTAGGCACAGCTCCTTTGCCTATGCACAGGCATAAAGGGTCTATGGACTTAGAATGCCTTTCACCCCTGCATATGTGGGCCCATTTCAGCAGCAGAGGCCCTCGTTACCACAGTACAACAGGGTATATACATGAAGTCTAACTTCAACTATTTCACCTGTGAAGTGGTAGGTTTGTGACATTTGACACTGCTCTGCCCATTAAGCAGGTTCCTCACTTGCCAACATCAGGGGTCTAAGGACTGGTGGCTCCACCCACACTACCTAGCCACAAGTGACAGGGGTCCAAGAATAAGTCATGCCCCCCAGTCCTTACAGCCAACAGAATTGGGTGCTCATAGTCCAGCTGCAAAACCCACCCACCTATGCACTCTAGGGAACAGGGACACACTTTCCTCCCAGATACTGAGGGGCAGCCATCAGCTCCCTGCCTTGCTCAGCACATGAACCCCTACTGAGCCAGATACCTGTGCCTACACCAATCACTCCTGCCTGTCTAGAACTGTAGGTGAGAGCCTGTAACACACACTTGGTGACCGACTACCTGGACACCTGAGCTGAATCCATACAAGAAAAGTAAACAGACTCCTGGGCTCACATACTTAGTAACAGATCTAACCGCCTGGTGACAGGACATTAGAGCTTCAAAGGCACCAATAATCGAACTAGCTCACACAAGAAGCCTATCTGGGCACATCAAAACAAGAAGCTAGGACACAGTAAGCAAACAGTAAATATAATAATTTATTGATGGCTTGGAGACAGCAGTCAACCTCAAATCACATGAAGTGGCAGACCATGATGGCTTCAGCAAAGCTCCCAAAATAAAGAATCAAGAAATTTCCTAGAGGAAGAGAATTTCTTGGAATTACTGGAGGCAGAATACAAAAGATTAATATAGAGAACTCTTCAAGAGATCAGGAAGGAGATTGTGCAAAATGCAGAACAAGCCAACAAACACACAAACAAAGCAATAGAGGAACTTAAGAATATTAGAGAAGAGTATAATTAAAATTTAACAGGCTGCAAGAATCCACAGAGAGACAGCAATCAGAAATCCATAAGATTAACAATAAAATTTCAGAGTTAGACAACTCAATAGAAAGTCATAGGAGCAAAATTGAGGCAGTAGAATTCAGAATTAGTGACATTGAAGATAAAGCACTTGACACCAACTTATTTGAGGAAAAATCAGATAAAAGAATTTAAAAAAATGAAAAAACTCTAACAATTATGTGGGACTCTATCAAGAGAAATAATCTATGATTGTTCGGAGTACCAGAACAGGGAGGATAACAGGAAATACAGAGAGAATTGTTGAAGATTTGTTGGCAGAAAACTTCCCTGAAATCATGCAAGATGAAAAGATATCTATCCAAGACACTCATCGAACCCCACATAAGGTAGATCCCAAAAGAAAGTCAGCAAGACATATTATAGTCAAACTTGCCAAAACCAAAGATAGAGCATTTTAAGGGTGGCTAGGGATAAAAAACAAGCCATCTACAAAGGAGTGTTAATAAAACTAAGCTCGAACTACTTACCGGAAACCATGCAGGTGAGAAAGCAATGGGATGACATATATAAAGCCTTGAAGGAAAAAAATTGCCAGCCAAGAATTACATATCCAGGAAAACTGTCACTCAAATATGATGGCAAAATTAGGGCATTTCCAGATAAACAGAAGTTTAGGGAATCTGCAAAAACCAAACAAAATTACAAGAAATACTGAAGGGAGTCCTCTGGTTAGAAAATCAATAACATCAAAAAACAACCCAAGACCAGAACACAGGACAGAATAACCAGATACCAACCCAGACAGGGAAGTCACAAAATAAATCAAAGACAAAACTGAAAATAGGGAAACAGAGATGTCAATACGTAAAAGACAACAACATTTAAAAAAAAATGGACTAAAAAATGTAGACATAGATTTTTCATATGGAGAAGAAGTCAAAGCAATATAAAGAAATAAAAGACAGGTTTAAACTTAGAAAAATAGGGGTAAATATTAAGGTAACCACAAAGGAAACTAACAATCCTACACATCAAAATAAAAAACAAGAAAATCATAAAGAGTCAGAAAATACGAAATCAACAACAATGAAAAAGATGAAAAGAGAATACACGAAAACAAACCACTCAGCACAAAAAATGAAGTGAAACAAAGAAACCGTCAACAACACACAAAAAAGACATCAAAATGACAGCACTAAACTCATACTTATCAATAATTACACTGAATATAAATGGACGAAATGCACTAATCAAGCGACAGAGGGTGGCAGAATGGATTAAAAAAACACAACCCATCTGTATGCTGCCTACAAGAGACATACCCTAGACTTGAAGACACAAACAAACCAAAAATCAAAGGATGGAAAAAAATATACCAAGCAAAAAACACTCAGAAAACAGCAAGAGACTTTCAGGCAACACGGCACTATAGTCAGAAGCACCACACTGTCCCTCCGCAGCAAAGATCAGAAAAACTAAGACAAACAGAGCCACACGTCAATCCTGAAACCCTAAGCATCAAATGAAGAGACAAAGAACTCAGCCAAGCACTGCATGGAATAAGAAACTGACCGAGAACAGAGAGTGAGGAGAGGTACATGCAGAAGTCCTCTAGCAGCTATCGCAGCACGGATCCACCATCTTGGACTCATATCGGAGATCTGCGAACAGATGGTATGAGAAAGCAGACTCACAGAGCTTCCAGCAGGAGACAGTACAACCGATGACCAGTGATATAGGCTTTCCCACTCCCCACCCTTCTTCACCCCAACTTTGCCTCCTCTGCTTCCTGCAGCTACAGTCTCTTGGCCAGGAAGCACCAGCTTCACCCATGTGTCACTTGGATTCCACCCGCCCACACTGGCTGGTTCCCTGAGTG
>NW_004444053.1:2223448-2225363 GCF_000243295.1 Trichechus manatus latirostris
TCTCTTATTCCCTTTATGTCTTTCTTTATTTCTAATTTTTCTATTTATTCATTTTTCTTTACCCTTTTACTTTTTTTATTTTTGTTTTTCCCCATTTCTCACTCTCACATCTCTCCACTCCAATAGGAAGCTCCCTTAGCACTCCTTTTTGTTTGTGTGTATGTTTTTGGCTCCTGTTCCTCTCTTCTCTCTCTCTTCTTTCCCATACCCATCTTAGCTCCACACATCACAATCTCCCACCCCTTCCTGCCTACCTAGACCATGCACTGAACATCACACTCCCAAGCAGCACAGGTATCACCTAATGGAACATGCCTTGCACTGATTCCCGGTCCGCAACGTCAGCCCTGGTATGTGCCAAAAAAACCCATCCCAACAATGTCCCTTCAGTTGGAACTGCCCTGCTGTACCATACCTGAGTGACTGACTCTGCTTATTTGAGAAGGAGGTGAAAAGTATTGTGCCAGCAGAAGAGGAAACATCAAAGAACGCACAGCTTGCACGCTCAGACATAACCATATAAAACAAAAAAGCAGGACGAAACAAACAATCTACAATCAATAAATGAGGAAAATAACCACTGAATTCCCTGAAGACAGCAGACAATATCAAAACATTTACAAAAACTGGACAGGCTGTTTCCAGTAGGGGTCCAAAATAAAACACCAAATGACCTTCCAGTAGAAGAAAAGGCACTAGAACTACCTGATAGGGAATTCAAATCTCTAATATTTCAGAGCTGTTCAAGAGTTGAAGCAAAAAGTAGACAAAAATGAGGAAAAAATTGACAAATTCATGGAAAATACAAAGAAATTGAAGAATTCAAGTAAATAATACAGGAACAAAATGCTAAAATAAATTCACAACTAGAAATCATATAAAAACAACGATTAGAAACCCAAAAGATAAACAACAAGATTTCAGAAATGGGCAGTGTCATAGAAGGGCTGAGGTGCAGATTTGAAATGATGGAAGATAGGATCAGCAAAATTGAAGACAAACAGTGGGATATAAATCTGTTTGAGGAAAAATCAGAAAAAATAACAAAGGAAAATGAAGAAACACTGAGAATTATGTCAGATACAATCAAAAGCAAAAATCTGTTGAGTGATCGGAGTTCCAGAACAGGGGGAGAAAACAGAAAACACAGAGAGGATCATTGAAGAATTGCTGACAGAAAATTTCCACAATATCATGAAAGTCGAAAAGCTGACTATCCAAGAAGCTCAACGAAACCCATACAGGATAGACCCCAAGAGAAAATCACCAAGGCATATCATAATCACACTCGCCAAAACCAAAGACAAACAAAAAATCCTGAGAGAAGCTAGTGAAAAACAAGAAGTCACATACAGAGGAGAAACAATAAGACTAAGCTCGGATTATTCAGCAGAAACCATGCAGGCAAGAAGGCAATGGGATGACATACATAAAACTTTGAAAGAAAAAAATTGCCAGCCAAGAATAATGTATCCTGCAAAACTCTCATTCAAATATGATGGTGAAATCAGGTCATTTCCAGATAAACAGAAATTAAGGGACTATGTAAAAACCAAATCAAACATACAAGACCTATTAATGGGAGTCCTTAGATCGGAGAACAAACAACATCAGACCATAGGCTGAATACGGACACAGGACTGTACTAGCCAGATACCAACCTGGGAAATGAACTATTAAGGACTATGCAAACCCAAAAGAATTACGTCAGAGAACCAGACAAGTTAATCTGTAAATGACAACAGCATCAGAACAATAAAAGAGAGAATAAACAGTGTAGGTATAGAACCTTCTAATGGAGAGGAAGGCAAGGTGATACCAAGTAATAAAAGACTGGTTCAAATCTAGGAAGACAAGGGTAAATTTCACAGTAACCACAAAGAAAGTTAACGAACCTACTCATCAAAATAAAGAA
>NW_004444053.1:2225641-2228372 GCF_000243295.1 Trichechus manatus latirostris
TATGGTACATACACACAATGGAGTATTATGCAATGGTAAAGAACATTGATGAATCTGTGGAGCATCTCACAACATGGATCAAACTGGAGGACAGTACTCTGAGTGAAATAAGTCAATCACAAAAGGACAAATATTGTATGAGACCTCTACAGTAAACACTCATGTAAAAGTTTACACACAAAAAGAAACAATCTTTGTTGGTTACAAGGGATGGGGGAGCTAAATAGACAATAGATAAGTGGTAACTTTGGTGAAAGGTAAGACAGTACACAATACTGGGGAAGCCAGCACAACTTGTATAAGAAAAGGTCATGGAAGCTCGATAGACACTTACAAACTCCCTAAGGGACTGAACTGCTGGGCAGAGGGCTGTGGGATCCATTGTCTCGGGGAACATCTGGCTCAACTGGCATAACACAGTTTATAAAGACAATGTTCTACATTCTACCTTGGTGAGTAGTGTCTGGGGGTCTTAAAAGCCTGTGAGCAGCCATCTAAGTTACTCCACTGGTCTCACCCCTTCGGGAGCAAGGGAGAATGAGGATAACAAGACACAAGGAAAAGATTAGGCCGAAGGACTAATGGACCACATCTACCACGGCTCCACCATACTGAGTCCAGTACAGCTAGATGGTGCCCAGCTACCACCACTAACTGCTCTGACTGGGATCACAATACAGGGCTCTGAACAGAGCTAGAAAAGGATGTAGAACAAAATTATAACTCACAAAAGAAGTCCAGATTTACTGGCCTGACAGACTGGAGAAACCATGAGAGTATGGCCCCCGTACACCTTTATAGTTCAGTGGTGAAAAGTCACTCCCGAAGTTCACTGTTCAGCTGGGCATTGAATACCCTCATAAAACAAAATGGGACTCATGAGGCACAGGAGTCCAGGGACAAGGACTAGAAGGCAGGAGGGGACAGGAAAGCTGGTGATAGGGAACCCAAGGTTGAAAGGGACAGAGTTGACATGTTGTGGGGTTTTTAAACATTGTCATAGGGCAATATGTGTACTAACTGTTTAATGAGAAACTATATGTTCTGCAAACCTTCATCTAAGGTACAAAAAACAAAAAAAAATTATCTATGTGAGATCAAACTGACAACAGCAACTCAAAAGTTTTGATGGGAAGCCTAGGAGGCAGTGAGTTGGAGACAAAGGTGACTGAAGAATTTGGAAAAGGATAGTGTGAATAGCAGCACAACTGGAAGAATGTAATCGATGTCACTGGATTGTACATGTAGAAACTTTTGAAATGGTGTAACTTTGGCTATATATATTTTCACAAAAAAAAAGGTCCTCCAAGGTCAGCAAGGGAGAGTGTTGACATGTTGTGGGGTTGTTAACCATTGCCATAAAACAATATGTGTACTGACTGTTTAATGAGAAACTATTTGTTCTGTAAACCTTCACCTAAAGTACAATTTAAAAAAAGAGCAGGAGAAGCAATATTAATCTCTGACAAAATACACTTTAAAGTAGAATCCACCACAAAGGATAAGGAAGGACACTATATAATGATTACAGTATCAATACACCAGGAGGACGTAACTATAATATTTATGCACCCAACAACAGGGCTCCAAAATACATAAAACAAACTCTAACATCATTGAAAAGAGAGATAGACAGCTCCACAATTATACTAGAAGATTTCAACACACCACTTTCGGTGAAGGACAGAACATCCAGAAAGAAGATCAATAAAGACACAGAAGACATAAATGCCACAATCAACCAACTTGATCTCATGGACATATACTGGACACTTCACCCAACAGCAGCCAAGTATACTTTCTTTTCCAATGCACATGGAACATTCTCCAGAATAGACCACATATTAGGCCATAGAGAAAGCCTTAACAGAATCCAAAGCATCAAAATATTACAAAACATCTTTTCTGACCATAAAGCCATAAAAGTAGAAATCAATAACAGAAAAATCAAGGAAAAAAAACAAACACAAGGAAACTGAACAACATCTTGCTCAAAAACTACTGGGTTATAGAAGAAAATAAGGATGGAATAAAGAAATTCATAGACTCAAACAAGAATGAAAACACATCCTACCAGAACCTTTGGGAAATAGCAAAAGCAGTGCTCAGCAGTCAGTTTATAGCAATAAATGCACACATCCAAACAGAAGAAAAGGCCATAATCAAAACATTAACCCTACAACTGGAACAAGTACAAACAGAGCAGAAAAAGAAGCCCTAGGATGTCAAATAAAAGGAAGTAATAAGAATTAGAGCAGAATTAAATGAAACAGAGAATAGAAAAACAAATGATAGAGTTAACAAGAACAAAAGTCAGTTCTTTGAAAACTCAAGAAGATTGATAAACCATTGGCCAAACTGACAAAAGTAAAACAGGAGAGGAAGCAAATAACCTGTATAATAAATGAGATGGGTGATATCACAACAGACCTAACTAAAATGAAAAGAATAATAACAGAATACTATGAAAAATTGTACTCTAACAAATTTGAAAACCTAGAGGAAATGAACAAATTTCTAGAAACTCACTACCTACCTAAACAACCCAATCAGAGGTAGAACAACTAAATAAACCTATACTAAAAGAAGACATTGAAAAGGTAATTTAAAAACTCCCAGCAAAAAAAAGCCCTGGCCTGGACGGTTTCACTGGAGAATTCTACCAAACTTTCAGAGAAGAGTTAACACCACTACTACCAAAGGTATTTCAGAGCATAGAAAAGGATGGAAT
>NW_004444053.1:2236189-2254760 GCF_000243295.1 Trichechus manatus latirostris
TGTTAACCAATGTCATAAAACAACATGTACTACTGTTTCATGAGAAACTATTTGTTCTGTAAGCCTTCACCTGAAGTACAATAAAATATAAAAAAAAATTCTAGCCAATAAAATTCAACATATTTAAAAAATAATTTACAATGACCGAGTAGCACTTATACCAGGTATGCAGGGATGGTTCAACATTAGAAAAAACAATCAATGTAATCCATCACATTGATAAAACAAAAGACAAGAACCACATGATCTTATCAATCCATGCAGAAAAGGCATTTGACAAAGTCCATAACCTATTCATGATAAAAACTTCCAACAAAATTGGAATAGAAGAGAAATTCCTCAATGTTATTAAAGGCATTTATACAAATCCAACTGCCAACATCATCCTAAATGAAAGCACTCCTCTTGAGAATGGGAACCAGACAAGGATGCCCTTTATCACCACTCTTATTCGTCATTGTGCTGGAGGTCCTAGCCAGAGCAATTAGACTAGAAAAAGAAATAAAGTGCATCCAAATTGGTAAGGAAGAAGTCAAAGTATCTCTATTTGCTGATGATATGATCTTATACACAGAAAACCCAAAGAATCCACAAGAAAACTACAGGAACTAATAGAAGATTTCAGGAAAGCAACAGGATACAAGATAAACATACAAAAATCAGTTGGATTTCTTTATACCAACAAACAGAACTTCCAAGAGGAAATTGCCAAATCAATACCATTTATGATAGCCCCCAAGAAGATAAAATACTTAGGAATAAATCTAACCAGTGACATAAAAGACCTATACAATGAAAACTACAAGACACTACTGCAAGAAACTGAAAAAGACATGCATAAGTGGAAAAACATACCTTGCTCATGGATAGGAAGACTCAACATTGTGAAAATGTCAATTCTACCCTAAGTGATCTACAGATACCATGCAATCCTGATCAATTCCAACAGCATTTTTTAATGAGATAGAGAAACAAATCACCAACTTCATATGGAAAGGGAAGAGGCCCTAGATTAGTAAAGCATTACTGAAGAAGAAAAAAAAAGTGGGAGGCCTCACACTACCTGATTTTAGAACCTATTATACCACCATGATAGTCAAAACAGCCAGGTATTGGTACAACAGATACATAGACCAATGGAACAGAGTTGAGATTCCAGAAGTTAAATTCATCCACTTATTAACAGCTATTTGACAAAGGCCCAAAGTTCATTAATTGGGGAAAAGACAGTCTCTTTAACAAATGGTGCTGGCATAATTGGATATCCATCTGCAAAAAAATGAAACAAGACCCATACCTCACATCATGCACAAAAAGTAACTGAAAATGGATCAAAGACCTAAATATAAAATCAAAAACGATAAAGATCATGGAAGAAAAAATAAGGACAATGCTAGGAGCCCTAATACATGGCATAAACAGAATACAAACTATAAGTAACAATGCAAAAATACTAGAAGAGAAACTAGATAACTGGGAGCTCCTAAAAATCAAACACTTATGCCCATCAAAGGACTTCACTAGAAGAGTGAAAAGACAACCCACAAACTGGGAAAAAAATTTTGGGTATGACAAATCTGATCAGCATCTAATCTCTAAATTCTAGAAGATACTGCAAAACCTCAGCAACAAAAAGACAAACAACCCAATTAAAAATTGGCAAACGATACGAACTGGTACTTCACCAAAGAAGACATTCAAGCAGCTAACAGACACATGAGGAAATGCTCACCATCATTAGTCATTAGAGAAATGCAGATCAAAACTACAATAAGATACCATCTCAACCCAACAAGGCTAGCATTAATTCAGAAAACACAAAATAATAAATGTTGGAGAGGTTGTGGAGAGACTGGAACACTTATACACTGTTGGTGGGAATGTAAAATAGTATGACCACTTTGGAAATCGATTTGATGCTTCCTTAAAAAGCTAGAAATAGAAGCAATCCCACTGCTTGGAATATATCCTAGAGAAATAAGAGCCATCACATGAATATGTGCACACACCATGTTCAGTGCAGCACTGTTCACGACAGCAAAAAGATGGAAACAATGTAGGTGCCCATCAACAGATGAATGGATAAACAAATCATGGTATATTCACACAATGGAATATTATGCAATGATAACAATGACGAATCCGTGAAACATCTTATAACTTGGAGGAGTCTAGAAGGTATTATGCTGAGTGAATTTAGTCAGTAGCAAAAGGACATATATTGCATAAGACACTATTATAAGAACTGAAGAAAAGTTTTAAAGACAGAAGAAAACATTCTTTGATGGTTATGAGGGTGAGGATGGAGGGAGACGGGTATTCACTAGCTAGATGGTAGAGAATAATTATCTTAGGTGAAGGGAAGGACAGCACACTATACAGGGGAAGTCAACACAACTGGACTAAATCAAAGCTAAGAAGTTTCCTGAATACAACCAAACACTTTGAGAGACAAAGTAGCAGGGGTGGGTGTCTGGGGACCATGGTTTCAGGGGACATCTAGGTCAATTGGCAGGACAAAGTTTATTAAGAAAATGTGCATCCTACTTTAGTGAGTGGTGTCTGGGGTCTTAAAAGCTAGCGAGCGGCCATCCAAGATGCATGAATCACATCAGTTGGTCCCAACACACCTGGAGTAAAGGAGAATGAAGAACACCATAGACACAAGGTAAGTATTAGCCCAAGAGACAGAAAGGGCCACATAAACCAGAGACTTCATCAGCCTGAGACCAGAAGAACTAGATGGTGCCTGGCTATCACCAATGACTGTCCTGACGGGGAATACAACAGAGGACGTTTCTCCTGACAGAGCAGGATAAAAGTAAGGTGCAGAACTCAAATTCTAGTAAAAATACCAGATTTAATGGTTTGATTGAGACTGGAGGGACCCTGGAAGATATGGTCCTGGACTCTGTGTTAGCCCAAAATTAAAACCATTCCTGAGGCTAACTCTTCAGAGATAGCTTAGACTGCACTATGGGACATAAAATGATACTTGTGAAGAGTGTGCTTCTTAGCTCAAGTATAAACATGAGACTAAATGGGCAGCTCCTGTCCAGAGGTGAGAGGAGAAGGCAGAGAGAGTCAGGAGCTGGTTGAACGGACACGGGAAATCTAGGGTGGAAAGGAGGAGCGTGCTGTCACAGTATAGGGAGATCAACCAAGGTCACATAACAATGTATGTATATTTTTGTATGAGAGACTAACTTGAATTGTAAACTTTCACTTAAAGCACAACAATATAAAACATAAATAAATAAAGCAGAAAAAAAAAAGAAGTCTTGACATCAGAAACCACATCTTTCATTCACCTCTGACTCACCAATAGCTCTAGCATGCAGCTTTACACATAGGTGATCAATAGTTGCTTTTAAAAAGTGAATTCAGTTGATTTTTCTCTTAGTCATTCAAGGGCAGAAAGTAGGTAGGAGCGTAAAGCAGAGTTCTCTAAAGTTCTTTCTTCCTCTGCTATCTGGCTAGCTTATCTGTGTTCAACATAGCCAAGGATTCCAGGAAGCCTGGGCCTCTGACTTTGCCCCACCTGTGCCTAGAGGCCTATCCACTCCCAGGAAAGGAATAAAAATATTGACTAGCTTGTGAAAACCAAGGCTTGCCCTTTATAAAGCATGAAATTAAATTTTAAGTCCTTTCCTTGTTGAAAATTCCTGTTAAACGAGTCTTCTCAGCTGCTCGAGAATTAATGTTGGCCGTTCAAAACCTCCCCCCTTGGCAGTTCACTGATTGGTGGCAGCATGGCCCCACTGGGGTCTCTGGATAATTAGCTCAGCCTGCTGAACACAGTGGCCCTGACCTCCTGGGTACACTTGGAGAGAAGAGAAGGTGCACTAGAAGGCCAGAGGCTCCTGGGAAGCTGATAGGAGCTATGGAGCAGCAACAAGAGGCCCCTTATCCAATCCATATTGCTTTGACCTGTTTGGGATGATTGAAACATTTGGATCCTTGATCTGTTTTTTCCTTCACTTGGTGAGATGATGGGAAGGTGGAATGAGTAGGGTAAGTGATGAAGGTGAATATGTATAAGATTAGCTGGAGATTCTTCAAGGTGGTTGATCGCATCGCACAGAAATACCTCTGGATTATTAAGAATATTCCCGTATGAACGCACGTAAGTGATAAGACACTCAGATGAAGCAATCAGGTGTGTCTTGTGGAATTAGTCTCACTGCTTTCCACCTGGGAAGTCACCTAAGAGGCAGCTTGGAGAAAGATGTCAGGCCATAATTGCAGGTGGGTTTTTCAGGTGTACAAAGTGGTGCTGTGGACAGGCATCTACACTGTAGAGCACAAGCAAACCAGAAGAATCCTTCAGGAAGTGCTTAGCCTATAGTCTGGTAGGGTTTTCTTATCACAGACCCATTCACTTATCAATGCCAAGAAATCAATCTTCATTTCAAAGATTTGAATTCCTAGAAGCCACATTCACAGAACCATAGCGATCAGAACCAAAAGTGACCTTAGTCATAATCTAGTTCAGTCTAAAAAATAAACATTTGTAAACGTAAAAACGGAGTGGCTGGGTAGTGCAAACAATTAATGCACTCATCTGCTAACAGAAATTTGGAAGTTCAAGTTTACCCAAAAGCACCTCAGAAGAAAGACCTGGTGATCTACTTCCAAAAAAAACAGCCATTGAAAACTCTATAGAGCATAGTTCTACTCTGACACACATGGGTCACCATGAGTTGGAGTTGACTCAATGGCAACTGGTTGGTTAAATGTAAAAAGTGAGTCCAGAGAAGGCAAGTATGAGTTACCCAAAGGCACAGATCCAGCTTTAGAGCTCAGATATCTCAACATTCTAACCTGGGATTCTTCACTACACCATCATTCCTCCAGGCTTTGGTGCTGGGCCATCTATTGGCAGTCCAGCACTGTTCTTTCCCTGTTCCCCATCCCTACCATGATGCTTCTCCCATATATCAGAGCCTGGAAGTCTGAAATCTATTATTTCTCATAATCTCAACCAGTGAGGTTCTGGGTTAGGTTCTGACAATGAAAAGCAAGTGCAAAGTCTGGAAAGCAGAGAAGCAGCAGAAACCATTAATGCCACTGCAACAGCAAAGGGCAGTTGTGTGAGTTGTGTGGGCTTCAGAAGATAGTAGATGTGACACTGTCCAGGGGCTTCCAGCTGTCCTTCTACTAATCAAATGCCTTTAATGCTGCAGCAGCTGAGAATATCGGGGACGGTTTCCTGCAATTCTTTAAACTTCATTATTTCTTGAACACTAGTGGTAACTTTCACCAACTTTCACTCCCGCAGCCCTGTATTAAATCTTTTTCTGCTTGAAATACCCAGAATAGTTTCTGATTCCTGGCTCCCCACTGACTGCAGCATTTTTCTTCCTGTAGTGTTATTTCTAAATTACCAGTTACAAGTGTGGCTTTCAAAGAGATGAACAGAGTGCAGAGTATGTCACAAGTGATGGTGAATCATTGCCAACAGCTCCTCAAAGACTGTCTGCTCTCTAAAAAGAGCCAGGGCTTCTTTGCGAAGATCAAAATCATGCTATTGAGAAGCATGGCTTAACGTTTCAATCATCTTAGGGAATACAAACCAAGGAGATGTGTCAAATCTTTTCATTACGACACATCTAATCATAGATGTGGAGATGGTGACGCTATCATGCAACATCTACTTCAGGAGTTCTTAATTTTTGTGTGCCATGAATTCTTTGGCCATTAGGAAAACCTATGAACCCCCTCTCAGAATAATGCTTTTAAATGTGTAAAATAAAATGGATTAAAAAGGAAGGCAATTATATTGAAATACAGTTCTCAAAATATTAAAAATCCAATTTGTAATATGAGTACGTATATTCTTCATTAACTCAAAAGCAACAAGATCAAGCTGTGCTGCATGTCCAATAACTACTATAATTTCAAAACAGTGATGACTATACACAACGTTCTTATATAAATCTGCAGTAACTGTAATGTGATTGTGCTTCTAATAGTGACTCTGTGATTTGTTACTGTGATGGTTAAGGTTGTGTGTCAACTTGGCTGGGCCATGACTTTCAGTGGTTTGGCAGTTATGATGTAGTTTAGCAGCTATGTAATGATGTAATCATCTCTATTTTGAGATCTGATATAATGTAATCACCTTCATGATGAGATCTACTATGAAAGAGAGTTTCCTTGGGGGTGTGGCCTGCATCCAGTATATGTGGAATATCTAGCAAAGCTCGCTGACTTTTGCTTGCTCTGGATTCTGCATCTGACCGCTTCTTGGGACGTGAGCAAGCAGTTTATCTGCCGATCTGGATTCATCAGCCTCTCTCTATATATATATTTATACACACACACACACACACACACATATATATATATATATATGCTTCACTGGTTTTGCTTCTCTAGAGAACTCAGCCTAAGACAGTTACCTACATTCATAATTGAAGGAAATGATAAATCTCAGATAGAAGTTAGCAAAAATAGTAGTATAATTTTTTCCATCCAAGTTTACGGACCCAAGGTTAAGAATCCCTATTCTAGTTGTGGGAGATCCATTTTCACACTCTAACGTGCTTTGAGGGAACCTGGAGCCTGGCATAATCTTCAGGATATCAGATACCAAAATAGGGACCAGATTTGCATTCCATAATCTGTAATGTGTATATGCTATTTCCTTGGTGGTGGAAGAATGACTACTCAGACACTGTAAAAGCAATTTCTGCGATTTCTCTAATGTAAACAAAGTTCAAAAGATTTAGGAAAAAGCCATTTTTCACTGCCAGCATAGTCTGGAGTAAGTCAGATAAGAGAAGGGTGGCACCTCTTTATTAAAAGACTGAAGAAGAAACTTCGTTATGAATCTTCCCTTCTGAGGAAGGAAGAAGTGAGCACTTGATTCTTTTTTGGTTTTTTAATAATTTATTTTCGTTGTTGTTGAGAATAGACACAGCAGAACATACACGAATTCAACAATTTCTGCATGTACAATTCAGTTACATTGATTACATTCTTCAAGTTGCATAACCATTCTCATCCTCCTTTTGTAAGTCAGAGCTCTAGATTCTTGTTATATGGAGTACCCTCTTAATTACCCAGTGCTGCTGTAACACAAATACAACAATTAAGTGGCTTTAAAAAATAGAAATTTATTTTCTGAGTTTTAATGGCTAAGTCCAAATCGGGGTCTCAGTGACGTTGATTCCTTTCTCATAGGTAGTCCCAGGTGTTCCTTGGTTCCTTGCCTTGTAGACAATCCTCAGATGTCATCTGTCTTTCCCCGTGTGTGCATGATTCTGTGTTTCATTTGCTCTTCTTATAACTCAGAAGTGATTAAGAAAGGCAGAGCCAACCTGGCACCCTAGACAGATGCACCATGCATCTGTAGCAAAGACGTGAAAAACTAAGTAAAATAGATACAAACGGCAGTCCTGGAACCTGAAGCATCAAATGAAGGGACAAAAAACTTGATCAAACACTGAATGGAAGAAGAAACTGACAGAGAACAGAGAATGAGATGAGATATGGAGCAGAGGTCTCCTGCCAACTAACACAGCACAGTGTAGCCATTTGGAAGCACAGGCAGCAATGACCCCAGCCAGGAAGCATGGGAAGGCAAGTTCACAGAGCTCCCAACAGGAGATAGAGCACTCAGTAACCAGAGAAACGTTTTCCCACCCCTCACCCTTCTGGTGAGTAGAAGCAAGAATGTGCCCATCTTGGCAGGCCCCACCACCAGGGTCTATAATACAAGCCCCCCAACTCCCTGCCTGCCCCGCCCCCTCCCACCACATGGCTTTTCTTTTTTCTCTTGCTTCCTTTTCTTTCTCCCTTCCGCCTAGCTCCCCCTTCCCGGCAACCCCCATCACACCACCATGGCTACAGAGCCAGAGGCCCACTGCCACCCAGGGCCTGCCCCGCCCCCACTTGCCTCCAACTGCTGGCTCCCGCCATGTCATTTTTTTCTTTGTTTCCCTTTCTTCCTTTCCTTTCTCCCTCCTGCCTGGCCCCAAACACCACCTCCCCCATATCCCACCAGCCCCACCACACTACCATGGTCAAGAGAGCCAATGCCCCACCACCACCCCAGGTCTGCTCCGCCCCTACCCACACGCTCCTGCCATGCCGCAATGTTTTCATTAGGTTTTTTTCTTTCTCTTCTTTCTCCCTCTGTCATGGATTGAATTGTGTCCCCCAAAACTATCTGTCAACTTGGTTAGGTCATGATTCCCAGTATTATATGATTGTGTACCATTTTGTAAATCTGATGTGATTTCCTTATGTGTTGTAAACTCTATCACCATGATGAGGTTACACTGATGAGGTTTACAAGATTAGATAGTGTCTTTATCCAATCTCTTTTAAGATATGCAAGAGAGAAGCAAGCAGAGGCACATGGGAACCTCATACCACCAAGAAAGCAGTGCCGGAAGCAGAGGGCATCCTTTGGAATTGAGATTCCTGTGCTGAGATATTCCCAGACCAAGACTGACGCATCACAAGGACCTTCTTCCAGAGCCAACAGAGAGAGAGAAAGCATTTCCCTGGAGCTGATGCCCTGAATTTGGACCTGTAGCCTACTAGACTATGAGAGAATAAATTTCTCTTTGTTAAAGCCATTCACTTGTGGTATTTCTGTTACAGCAGCACTAGATGACTAAGACACCTTCCCACCTATCCCCATGCATCACCTCCCCTCCTCTCCCATTGGCTCTCAGGTCTACCCCACCCAATTTGCTGGATCCCACTGCACTGCCAGGTTTTTCATTTATTTTTATTTTTCTCTTTCTTCCTTTTCTTTCTCCGTCTCACTTAACCCAGTGTGCCACCTCCACCCCTTCCCACCAGCTCCCACCATGCTGCTGCAGCTGGAAAGCCACTAGACCACTACTGCCCTGGGTCCACTCTGCCCCCACCTGCCAACTACCATCGTACCTTTTTTCTTTTTTTGCCTTTCTTCCTTTTATTTCTCTGTCCCACCTAGTCCCGTACACCACCTTCCCCCCCTCCCACCAGACCCCTACTGCCCTGTGTCTGCCCTTCCCCCACCCACTCATTGCCACTGCATGGCCATTTTTTTCTTTTTTCTTTAGCTTTGTTTTCTTTCTACCTCCCACCTAGCCATGTACACCACATCATGCCTTCCCACTGTCTCCAAGTTCCACCCTGCCACACCTGCCAGCCACCTTATTTTTTCTTTCTGTTTGCTTTTCTTTCTCCTGCCCCCACATAGCCCTGTATGCCACCTCTCCCCCCTTCCCACCACCTCACTGGGCAGCTATGGATAGAGTGCCACCAGCACACCAGCCCACCACTGTCATGGGTCCTCCCTACACCATCCCACCTGCCTGCTCAACAAGCTGCTGAATGGTGGAAAGTGAGACTGTACAACTCCCTGACCAGCACACCTGCCCATATGGCGAGTGGCTGTGAACACTTCCACACTGCTGGACCAACATTAGGAGGCAGACAGTTCCTGCACAGCCCGCCTTCAGTCACCTCGACAAACCAATGTACAGCAAAGTAGGCTCACCTTGCCTACTGCTGCCTTGCCAACCTGGACAAGATTGTGAGAGCTATCATGCCCAGAGAAGAGCAAGCAGCAAAGCATGCACATCCCAAACACCCTGACATATCAAAATAAAGCAAAAAGCAGGATTAAACAAAAAAATATAGTCCATAAATAAAGAAAATAATACCTTAATGTCTCAGAGACAGCAGACAATATCAAAAATTAAAATGCAGGACAAGATAGGTCCAGCAAGTGTCCAAAATAAAGAATCAGATAACTTGCTGACAGGAAAAAAGGCAGTAGAAGTACCTGATATGGAATTCAAAAGACTAATAATTAGGGCTCTCCAAAAGATTAGGTGGTGCAGTGGTTAAGAGCTCGACTGCTAACTAAAAGGTCAGTAGTTTGAATCCACCAGCCACTCCTTGGAAACCCTATGGGGCAGTTCTACTCTGTCCTATAGGGTCTCTTTGAGTTGGAATCAACTTGACAGCAACAGGTTTGGTGTTTTGTTTTGTTTTGGTTAAGAAATTGAGAATGAGATCAGGGAAAACAGAGACAAAACCAGTGAAAACATAGTCTAAATCAAGGAAAACACAGACAAAGCAGTAGAAGAATTCAGGAAAATAATACAAGAACAAAACATCAAAATAAATAATTAGAAATTGTACAAAAACAGCAACCAGAAATCAAAAAGATAAACAACAAAATTTCAGAAATTAACAACTCAATAGAAGGTTTTAGGAGCAAATTTGAAACAATGGAAACAGAAGAGCAAGACTGAAGATAAATGCATGGATGCTAAATTCTTTAAGGAAAAATCAGAGAAAAGAATGAAGAAAACCTAAGAATTATTTGGGACACAATGAAGAGCAAAAATTTGCATGTGATAAGGGTTCCAGAACAGGGTGTAGAAAATGGAAAACACACAGAGGATTGTTGAAGATTTGCTGGCAGAAAAATTCCCAAGTATCATGAAAGATGAAAAGCTGACCATCCAAGAAGCTCAACAAACCCCATATAGGAAAGATCCCCAAAAGCATATCACCAAGACATATCATAATCACACTTGCTAAAACCAAGGCAAAGAAAGAATCCCGAGAGCAACTCAAGAAAAATGAAAAGTCACTTACGAAGGGGAAACAATAGGACTAAACTCTGATTACTCAGCAGAAACTATGCAGGCAAGAAGGTAATGGGTTGACATATATAAAACCTTGAAAGAAAAAAACTGCCAACCAAGAATAATATATCCTATAAAACTCTCAAATAAGATGGAGAAAATAGGACATTTCCAGATAAACAGAAATTAAGGGATTTGTAAAAAAATCAAACCAAACTTATAAGAAATATTAAAGGGAGTCCTTCACTTATAGAACCAACAACATCAGACAACAACTGGAGTCTAGGACACAGGACAGCATCAGCCAGATTTCAACCTAAGTAAAGAACTGTCAATAATAAAACAAAGCTAAAAGAGTTAAAATAGGGAAACAGAGACATCAATCTGTAAATGATGACAATGTCAAAACAATAAAAGGGGGAATAAACCATGTAGATATAGAAACTTCAAATGGAGAGGAAGTCAAGATGATACCAAGTGACAAAAGACTGATTTAAAATTAGGAACATAAGGGTAAATTTCAAGGTAACCACAAACAAATTACCAAACCAACTCATCAAAAGAAAAAAAAATTAAGACTCGGTAAACACAAAATGTATAATAATGAAAGAAAAGAAAATCCACAAACAAAAGGAACTCAGCACAGGAAAGTAAGAGGAACAAAGAAAACATCAGCACCACAAAAACAACAACAACAACAAAAGGCAACAATATGACAGCAATAAACTCATATCTATTGATAATCACACAAAATGTAAATGTTTTCAATGCACACATAGAGAGTGGCAGATTGTATTTTTAAAAAAAGACTCATCAATTTGCTGTCTACAAGAGACTTACCTTAGACACAAAGACATAAATATATTAAATATTGTCTTAGTCATCTAGTGCTGCTCTAACAGGAATACCGCAAGTGGATGGCTTTAACAAAGAGAAGTTTATTCTCTCACAGTCCAGTAGGCTACAAGTCCAAATTCAGGGCATCAGCTCAAGGAGAAGGTATTCTCTCTCTGTTGGCTCTGGAGAAAGGTCTTGGTAATGCATCAGTCTTTCCTTGGTCTGGGAACTTCTCTGCTCAGGAACCTGAAGTCCAAAGGATGCGACCTGCTCTGGGCACTGCTTTCTTGGTGGTATGAGGTTTCTACATGTCTCTGCTCGCTTCTCTCTTTTATATCTCAAAAGAGATTGGATTAAGATACTAATCTTGTAAACTTCATCAGTATAACCTCATCACAGTGATAGAGTTTACAACAATAAAGAAATCACATCAGATTTACAAAATGGTACACAATCACACAATACTGGGAATCATGACCTAGCCAAGTTGACAGATATTTTTTGGAGGACACAATTCAATCCATGACAAATATTGAAGGATGGAAAAAGGATATCAAGCAAACAGTAACCAAAAAAGAGCAGGAGTGACAATACTAATTTCAGAAAAAAATAGACTGTAAGGCAAAATTAGCCATAAAACACAAAGAAAGATACTATATAATGATTAAAGGGACAATCCACCAAGAAGACATAACCTTAATAAATTTCTATGCACCCAATGACAGAGCTTCAAAATACATACAACTCTAACAGCACTGAAAAGAGAAATAGACAGTTCCACAATCATAACAGGAGACTTCAACATGCCACTCGGTAAATGACAGAACACCTAGAAAGAAACTCAACAAAGATACAGAAGATCTAAAGGACAAAATCAACAGATTTGACCTCATAGACATATATAGAACACTCCTCCCAACAGCAGGAAAATATATATTCTTTTCCAACACGTATGGAACATTCTTCAGAATAGACCACATTTCAGGTCACAAACCAACCCTCAATAAAATCAAACATGTCAAAATAATACAAAGCATTCTTCATGGTCACAAAGCCATAAAAGCAGAAATTAATAACATAAATAGAAAGGCAAAAAAATTTAAAAAAAGGAAACTGAATAACACCTTACTAAAAATAACTTGGTAATAGAAAAAATCAAAGAGGGAACAAAAAATTCCTCTAATCAAATGGGATTGAAAACACATCATAACAAAACCTTTGGAACACAACAAAGGCAGGGCTCAGAGGTCAATTTATAGTAATAAGTTCTTGTTGTTGTTAGGTAACATCGAGTCAGTTCCAACTTACAGCGACAACAGAACAAAACACTGCCCAGTCCTGCACCATCCAAAAAATCGTTGTTATGCTTGAGCCCATTGTAGTCTCATCATCCTCACTTTTAAGAAGCATTCTGGCTGCAATTCTTCCAAGACAGATTTGTTTGTTCTTTTAGCAGTCCACAGTATATTCAATGTTCTTTGCCAACACCATAATTCAAAGACCTCAATTCTTCATTCTTCCTTATTCGTTGTCCAGCTTTCACATGCATATGAGGCGATTGAAAACACCATGGCTTGGGTCAGGCGCACCTTAGTCTTCAAGACGACATTTTTAACACTTTAAAGAGGTCTTTTGCAGCAGATTTGTCCAATGCAATGCTCCCTCGGCTTTAGGTGCACAATTTTCCTAGTCCATATGGGTGGGACTCCACCCTTAGAAACTCCAGAGGCTATAGTTCCACCTTTGAGACTGAGGCAGCTCTGCTTCCTGTGTTCCTCGTCTCTTCAGCTTCTCCTTCCTGGTTTCTTGGCTTCTCAGCCCCTCAGGCCTCACCGCCCACATCTGCCCTGCTGGGGCAAGTGTTCCAAAACTCTTTAGCTCCACCAATAAGTGCCTAGAGGCACCCCACTCCACCAGTAAACTTCAGCTGGAAGGCACTCAGCTCTCTTGCTTCATGGGTCGACAAGCCTAGCTCCACCAATAAGTGCCTGGAGGCACCCTACTCTGCCAGGAAGCCTCCTATGCACAGGCACTCAGCTCTCTTGCTCCATGGGTTGGCTCCAGCGTCATCTCTCACTAGTCTCCTGGTTCTGCTGCTGCCAATCCTCTGCTGCTGCTTCTCACCATCTGTGCTGTCTCCAGTGTTAAAAGTTCTCACTTTCTTCTCAGTCCTCAATCCATTCACAGTTTCAAAACCACTTACATATTTTAGGTATCTGTTAGAGCAGCACCCCACTCCTGGTACCAAATTCTGTCTTAGTTATCTAGTGCTGCTATAACAGAAATACCATAAGTGGATGGCTTCAACAAAGAGAAATTTATTTTCTCACAGTCCAGTAGGCTAGAAGCCCAAACTTAGGGCATCAGCTCCAGGGGAAGGCCCTCTCTCTCTGTCAGCTCTGGAGGAAGGTCCTCATCATCAATTTTCCCCTGAACTAGGAGTTTCTCCGTGTAGGAAGCCTGGGTCCAAAGGATATGTTCTGCTCCCGACACTGCTTTCTTGGTGGTATGAGGTCTCCCTGTCTCTCTGCTTGCTTCTCTCTTTTATATCTCAAAAGAGATTGGCTTAAGACACAATGTAATCTTGTAGATCTCATCAACATAACTGCTGATAATCCATCTCATTAACATCATAGTGATAGGATTTCTAACACATAGGAAAATCACATCAGACGACAAAATGGTAGACAATCATATAATACTGGGAATCATGACCTAGCCAAGTTGACAGATATTTTGGGGGGGACACAATTCAGTCCATGACAATCATATTTTGGTGAGTAGCGTCTCGGGTCTTAAAAGCTTGGGAGCAGACATGTAAGATACATCCATTGGTCCCAAGGAGAATGAAGAAAATCAAAGACACAAGGAAAATATTAGCCCAAAGGACTAATGCACCACATAAACCACAGCCTTCACCAGCCTGAGCCCAGAAGAACTAAATGGTACCCAGCTACTACTACTGACCAATCTGACAGGGATCACAATAGAGGGTCCCAGACAGAGGGGGAGAAAAATGTAGAGCAAAATTCAAATTCACAAAAAGAGACCAGACTTTCTGGTCTGACAGAGACTAACTCAGAACTGAAGCCACTCCTGAGGTCTACCTTTCAGCCAAAGATTAGACATGCCTATAAAACAAACAATACCACACTTAAGGAACGTGCCTCTTAGGAGCATGATCTTGTATACTCTCCAAGTATATGAGATCAAATGGGACACAGCTGCCCAAAAGCAAAGATGAGAAGGCAAGGAGGGACAGGAAAACTGGACAAATGGACATGGGGAACCAGGGATGTAAAGGGAAGGGGGAGAGTGCTGACACACTGTGAGATTGCAACCAATGTCACAAAAAATTTGTGTATAAATTTTTTTTCTGCGTGAACAAAGCTTTATTGAGCAAAAGTAGCTTGCGAGTGGAGACAAAGAGGGACAAAACAACACTAGCCTTTGTCTCCCTGAATAAAGGATAAACTAGGACTTATAAACGTTTTTAGGCAGGAAAAGGCATCATCTTTATTCATGAAAGAGGCAGGGTTATGAAGATTAGGTGCGTGTGCAAGAGGTAATTCAAGGTGGAACCCATAACAAAAGCTCCTGGAACTGGAGGGCAGGAACTATTACGGGGTGCCACACCTGCCCAGTTTTCCCATGGTGCCAACTCGATTCCTGTCACTGGTCTGTTGGTCACCTTGTGGATGTCTGTGCATGCTCCAGGGACAAGATCAGGCCAGTTCTTCTGAAAAACATCTTATCAAGGAAGTACATTGAGAGCTGGGTGGGTTTTCTTTCATTATTGCATGTTCCAAGATAATGGGTTTTGTGTCATTAGTCAAGCACGTTTTTAGTTCAGGGTCCTTTGTCTAGGGGCTCAGTCCCTTTTTCCCTTCCCTGTCTCATTTCCCCGAGAGATTTCATACTCAGGAATCTTTATGAGGGTGTAGGGGCGGAGGTCTCTTCTTCTGTAACTTCTTCAAGCTGACACTGGGTTGTTGGCCTGCCTAGCAGAGTAGAAATCTCTGCCTATCTGGTCTAAAGTTTTGTTGGGGCTATTGGACTTAGACCCGGGAATGGGCTGGAACCTTTGCATCATCATTAATTTGACTTGGAACTGCTGGAGTTGAGAAGACAAACTTCACCAGTGCTTTGAGCAAGCAGGGACCAAATAAAAGTAGTAGAAGGATAGTTACTGCAGGTCCTAAAAGGGGAAGGAACCAGGTTATGGAAGGTAAATATCCTTGATTTGATTCCAAATATTGTTAGCCATTTGCGTATGGGCTGCCCTTAGCCATTCAGCTTGTTTAAGGATCCTCTGAGCCCAAAGTTCTACTTCCCCAGAAACACTAATGTACATGAAGCAGGAAGTGTCTGCGACTGTGCAGGCACCTCCCTGTTCAGCGAGGAGGTAGTCCAATGATTCGGTGGTCCATGACTGCACTGGCCAACAAGTCCAGGGATCTCTGTAAGGCTACTAGACTTTGTTCTGAATCAGTACTGACTACTTGGACAACAATGGATAGATTTTGGACTTGAACATTGGTGTAAACCGCACCCACCATTAATCTAGAAAGGGCTCCCATCAAGGCCATGATCCCTAAAGCTATGAGGGTAATGGGTTCTATTTCCTTCAGCAGAGGGCTCCCTGGGAAGCTGGATTAGTGCTCCCCTGAAAGATTGAAACCGTGTTGTTACTGGGGATTACAAGCTCAATGAAACAACTGGTGATGACCAAGCTTCAATCAAGGCACCCTAATCCCAAATCCTGTTGGCTTGGTCTAAGCATGTGAACCAATATCCTTTGGGAGCACACAAGATTGGGTTTCCCAGGCATCCTTTAATAATAGTCACAGAGGTATTTCTGCTTAACAAACAGCCCATGAAACTGGATTTGTTTTTGGTTGCCCTAAAAATGGTTGGACCTTTACTAAGGGGTCCCCATACCCCAGGGTATGTGAAGCCTCCTTCTAACCAAACATTTGTAGCATTTCCATGATTTTTGGAGGGAATTTCAAGGAGGTTTGACCCAGAAAGACCCGTGCAGTTAAAATGATAATAGGTACATGCAGAGTCTAGTAGTTGAAAACTTTGACAAAACCTGAGCATCAAGCAAAATTTCCCCCATCAGTGTTGAAGGGACATGGAGTGGGAACACGTGGGTCCAGAAGATAGGACCTCTCTTTGCTAGCTTCTGCTCCATGGTCCAGGTCTCCTCGAGGTCGATGGGATTCGTAGCTTCAGAAATCCTTGACGACTACGCCATTAACTTTTCACAGATTGGCTAGAAACTGTGATCCTACATTTTGAACTGTCTTTCTTAACATTCATTGGTACAGGTTTCAGTAATGACAGTCAGGAGGGTCTTAATTGGTCCAACAAATTTCTACTCATCAAATCCCAACAGAAAAAGATAAAAGAGTGAAAAGTGTTTTTTGTTCTATTTGATTGGCTTTATGTGAAATGTTCCCTAAAAGATATTTTCCAAGATTATCTTAACAATTGTCTTTATACCTCAGGGCCCAATTGATGTGTCCTTGTGAGTCCTTGTGAGCCAAGCTCCAGGTGGGTCACATTCTCTATGCTCAGGGAGAGGGAATAATAACTCCAATATTATTTTCTAAATCATCCCCTCCTTTTGATCAGAGATTGGAGGTAACACCTCGATGATCAATACCTGGACTTAGTCGAGCTCCTAGATGGCAGCCATTGCAGGCTCTTTAAACTCACAGTACTGGTTTTCCACCAGATACCATCTGGTTCTTCACCAAGTTATTAAGTAAAAGCAACGTTCTTATCAATCTCGAGCGGACTCAATATACATGAACATTTTAGCCCAAGGCATTCTTTGGCTTTTGGGTGTGTAGGACAAAAGAAGGCAAATTTTATTATGCCTAATACTATCAGGATGTAGACTAAAAATATTACTGTTCCTTGTAGTAGTGATCTATCCCATGTACATGTTCCCGATGGTAACCAGTCAAACAAGTCTAGTGTTTGTAAAAGTGTTATAATGTGTAACCAAGTAGCTTGCAGTCCAATTCTATGTATATCTTGTCGACAGCACAGACTACACTTTCTTGGACTAATAAAAAAAATCTAAGGTTATTTTGTTATCTCATGTCACCTTGGTTTGTGAGATCAGAGCTCACTGTTGTGCTACCATCCCCTTAGCAACTTTGTCTGCTATTTGTCCCATAGCAATTGACAAATTTCTTAAAGATTTCTTCACTTCAGATATATCATAAGAGGAATTAGAGCTACTAACCATATCCCGAGTGTTGGACCAATCAGTTTTCTTCTGACTTTCATTTTACAATGTCTAACAATTTAACATTACCTATCCAATGTTTACTAGCATCATTACTATGAATATCTAAAGGTAATCCTAAACTTCTCAAAGTCCATTGTCCACACATTCATCAGAAATCTAAACAACGGATTGCCCACATAAATTCACTAGCAATTGGAAAGGGATCATCTAAATTAGTATAGTTAGATCTACCACACAGAAACATATCCATAAGGAGCACACAAAGTTTGTCTACAGGAAATGGAAAATATAGAAAAATTTACATGTGACAACAAAGTTTCCATAAGAGAATTCATGATTAGCAAGATAATACAGGATGGACCTCTCCTGTTGGAGGTCTTCAGTTAATCTCTTTAAAACATACTAAGTATTCAAAAAAACGAAACAGGACCCATACCTCACGCTGCATACAAAAACTACTTCAAAATAGATCAAAGACCTGAATAGAAAGCCTAAAACTATAAAGTTCATAGAAGAAAAAATAAGACAAACACTACAGTCCTTAATACACAGCATTAACAGGATACAAACCATAACCATCAACACACAAACCCCAAAACATAAGCTAGATAACTGGGATCTTCTAAAAATCAAACACCTATGCTCTTCAAAAGACTTCACCAAAAGAGTCAAAAGAGAACCTACAGACTGCGAAAAAATTTTTGGACAGTACAGGTCAGACAAGGGTCTAATCTCCATAATCTACAAGAAAATCCAACACCTCTACAACAAAAAGACAGATAATCCTATTAGAAAATGGGCAAAGGAAATGAACAGACAGAGAAGACATTCAAATGGCCAACAGACACATGAGGAAATG